>NC_059077.1:102631061-102952061 GCF_020497125.1 Mauremys mutica | reverse complement strand
TTAAATACCATCATGTAACAATCACAAAAAACTTTTGCTAAAGGCCATATATACTAATAAAAAGACAGTGGTGCTTCCAACATTCTGAAATGCTCTGAAAACCAACTTTTCCAATACTAAATACAACAAAATAACCTTCATAAAATATAACTTTTCTCCATTTACAACTTTTTTTAAAGGATTAGTAACCTAGGCTTTTCAAGCATAGGAATCTGTGAAATAACTCCTAACGTGGACAGATTTTTTTAATACATAAATTAAGAAACTGGAGAGTTTTAACCCAAGTCCAGTTTCCAAACAAGGAATATTCTTGTTTACTTTAAAAATGGAAATGTCATATATTTCCATTATAACTGTTAAAAAGTTAGCTTTACAAACAAGGGTACTTTAATTAAAAAAAATTCTTAACAAAACTATACAGTGTACAAATTACTGTCTACAAGGTAGGTGGTTCATTAAGAAGATCCTCCGTTCTTCTCGCTACTTGCAGCTTCACAGATTCATTCACATATTTTCAATGGAGCTGCCCACCTGAACATCACCCCACAACTATATTGCTATAATTAATATTTTTGCCATGTCTTTATGTACAGTCTCCTTCACTGCCTTTTCTTTTTTCCCTTAGTCAAGCCTCAAACGTTCATGTCACTCCAGGGGAAACACACTTCAGTGGCACAGCCATAAGGCTAGGGCTGCAAAGCAACTTACTAAAGGCAGAACAGTGCACATAGAACGGGGTGGCTTGATTTAGTCAGAATACACTTCCTGGTGAAGGAGGAGGCTAGAGACCGGATTTGAGTCCTCAATATTTTCTTAATCTTTTGACTCTTGAATTTAGAAAAAAAAAAGTAAAAAAAGAAAAGAAAAGGAAGTTTGGGTTTCTTTTATTCAAAACAGGCCTTTATATTAAAGAGGTAGGCAGAAAAACCCACAGAGTCACTTAACATTCCACTGAGCGAATTTGACTAAAAAAAAAAAGAGTCTGTGTTTGTAAGCTTGATTTGTTCACACCATAGGTCAAAGATACATGAAAAGTTTAGTTAAGAGCATCCGCCATCTACAAGGATAAGCATCATTTAAATTATTGCACTTTATTGTCTGGATTTGCCTTGGTTTCATCCTGCTGTGCTAGTCAAAGTTTAAAGGGACACCTTACTGTATGGGATAATCAAATACAGTTCTCCAGCACATAACCATGTTTCATAACTGTTCATTATTAAGTGATGTGCTGTGAGAACAATATGTAGCTTATTTTATCAGGCCACAGCCTAACAGATCCTCAAGGTTGTTACTACGTTTCAGTTAGTCTTAACAGCCGCTTACTTAGTGAATAAATTCACTTACTATGGGGCTCAGAAAAAGAGCAACATAAAGCTGGTTTCTTTTTTTTAATTTAGCTAAATATAAATCTTGAGGTTTTTTTATTTTCTATTTTCTCTCTCTGTTGCCTTTTAGGCCTTGCCTACACAGCTTTCTCATAACACGTCCCACTGATACAGCTCCAATGGAGATAGCAATGATGGTGGGAGCACTAGTGGAGACAAGGTCCTGGCAGCTGCCACTGGTTTTAGCTATATTGTCATCTGGACTTGCTCGGAGCAGGGTTGGATGACACAGTAGTAAAAATGCCAACACCTAGTAGCCACTAGACTGCTCAGCTGTGCTACCACTGTTAGAGCTGCATCCCAGTGGGGTAGATCAATAATGGGAAATTTCAAGACAAAGCTAGAATAGAAGCAGTCTTTATGGGCTCAGTTATCCCACAGGGAGCTCAGTGCTCAGCAGTCTATTTTCCCCTGCATTCACAACCTAATAAAGGGTGTGCATTGATGGGAACATTGAGCTGTAAAGTGGAGTCTTTATGTACGTAAGGTTTGCAGCATTAGGCCCACTAGTCTGTAAGATTTTACTTTACTTGAAATAAACTTTTCTTTACATTGTATTCTAATTCCATTCAAGTTACAGTACAGAACTGCAGCTTTCCATCTGACCTTTTGTATGTGAAGAAATTCTAAACCTGTCGCATCTGTTTGCTAATGTAGATGCCTGTAAGTCAGATGTTGTGTGTTAATAAACTAAAAAAGACCCCACCTCTTTGACATAGGGAAAATGAGTATTCACCAGTCATTTAAATATAATGCTCCAAATTCTTTGCTGGCGTAACTCCTTTGGAGTCAACTGAAATCACCAAAGAATGTGGCTCAGTACATGCATCTCATAGAAGACAGTGTGTTTCCATGTCATTCTAGCTAAAAACACCCTCTAAAAGGGTACATTTTCGGATACCATATCTTTGCCAAAAAATGAAAGAGACTCAGTCTCAGTGTGGGTATTGACCTCTCGAAATAAAAAAGTAGAACAATTTCCTCAAGTCAAGTCTGCCTCCAACAGAATCCTTTTTTTTTTTTTTTTAAATCCAGAAATGAGTTCAGCTTGCACCCCAGGTGGGAAGTTAAAAAGAGGGAACCTATTTGAAACTTTGTCACAGTAGGCAGAACAGTCGCTTTGCAGCCCTTGCCTGGCTAAGGGTGCACTGCTTCACAGCTACACTGTAAAGTGTTAAAAATCCTCCCCACCCTCCCCAGAATATATATATATGTATATATATATATGTATAAAAAAAAATCCCCCGTCCATCTCTCAGTACACAAAAGGACCTCATCACACTGCAAAAATAGCAGTACCCACTTTGGTCAATTAAAACAAACAAACAAAAAAAAGCATACATTATTCTTTTTTTTTCTCTTTTAAATCTGTGTACTTACCTATAATAACCAATACAGCTAAAAGCACTACCTACATAGGCAAAACTTGGTATTGCATAATTCGTATAAATTTGAACCCCCCCCCCATATTAATTGGAAGATGAAAAACATGAAAGGTTAATAGAAAAAACACCAAAATACTGAAAATATTGCTGGTCGATTACAATTTTTAAGCGGCAACTATACACAGCCATGATATGCTTTATAAATGTGAGATAAAGGTATAACTGTCTAAAAAATCCATGATGTCACACTTTTCCCCCCCATCTGGAGTACAAAATATTTTGTCATAAAAATGGTAAAGATTTAAAATAATAAATGCAGCAAAACAAGTAGAGTGATGTCACTTTTTTTTTTTTTTTTTTTTTAAGATTTCAAGGCAAGGCACGTAATGTGGACATTATAACTTCGTGCAAATTAGGATTACTGGAAAGAGTATTTTAATCAATTAATTAGTTTTAAGAGACATAGAGGCAAAATGTGTCTGCCCATGCACGTTACTGTTCTGTCAATATGAGAAATGTGTTGAACAAGGCTAATTTCTGAAAGCACCATGCAAGTTTTCAGCACCCTGTGATTAGACTTATTTTTTTGTAAGAGTGCATGTTTAAATATATTTTACCCCCCACCCTGCTATTCCCAGTCTGTAAACTGTAAGCTTTGCCTTTGTGACATGGATTTGCCTTTTTCTTCGTCTCTATGATGCAGATTTTATAGAACTTTACATACACCCTATGGGTTATTGATGCAACCAGTAACTTTAAATAAATAAATCCTACCCCTCTATGGAGGCAGCAGCTAAACCAACATAAGTGCTGTGTTTCCATTAATTTCTTCTTCTCAATGACATGATTTGTCTTGATTTAATGCCCTCAAAACTGAGGGGAAAATAAATTTGCGCAAAGTAATTTTAAATTCTTTTTTTTTAATCCCCTCAATTTAGAGTCCAAGGGCTGAAGGACTTATAATGATGTTCCCCTTTAGATATAATTTTTAAATTGCACTTGCCTCTGTAAGTATTTCTTTAGTGGGTAAAAAGATGAATTATTTTTTACTGTTGCAAGAGGAGATAACTCTTTACCTACAGAGAGGCATTTCTTCCAGAGAGCCTGTGTTCATACTGACTTTGAAAATTCCAAACTAGGTAACACGCTAGAAAAGGCTGGGTTAAGGGCCAAAGTTTAATAAATCTGTACTGATAACTAAAGGCTACAGAGTTTTTTTTTTTTAACTTTTAGAAATCAGAGTGTTGAGAAAATGGCTGTCTCACAGCCCTCGTCCTCTTGCAGCTCTGTTGCTGCCGCCTAGCCTTTGTTTTGTGAGATAACTAGGAATAGTGATCCCATGCGTAAACAACAAGAATACTAAACCAATAAAACTAGCTTATCATGCAAATATTAAGGCATCTAGAAAGTCAGTTAAAATATATTGTCAGAGACAGAACATCTATTTCCCAGCGGACTTCATATAACAAAGGCTACTTAGCAGAGGCTGCATTCTACCCATCAGTGAAATATCATCGACCCTTTTTATGTCATTACAGTTTCAACCTTAAGGGAATTAGTGATTGTAAATGCTGCAATTGCTGGTCTATTTTTCTTCTTTCTTCAGTTTCATTTTTGTCCTGTCTTCCTTTCTTTTTTTCTTTTAAATTTTTGTTTTGTTTCATTTTCCCTCAGTTGCTTGTTTCTGCTTGAAGGAAAGGCTCTCCAATTATGTTCAAACCATAATTTTGGACATTTGTCGGCAGGATTGGTGTCCTGTTTGATACTTGAAAAGGGACCAAGCTAGCCCAGGTACCAGGACTGTTGAGAGAGAGACAGAGAGAGAACAGAATAAAGATTAAGAATGTTGCAACAATAAGAACATAATAAATTTGATTAAGACTCAGATTAGTATTCATTATAAATAATACTATTTAAGATAAATTTAAGATGGTAAATTTGTGAATGCCACTTGAACTTCAAGTGTGTATGATTTCCTTTGCAAACTCAACTGAAAGACAAAAGTAAATGTGTTAATATGAATTATTGTAATCATACACTAAATAGCCTGCTTATTCCATGAGAGCCCCAGACAAGTTAAAGAGGCAAGTTTATGGAACAGGTACAAAAAACTACATTATGAGAACTCATATGAAACTGCTGCTCTGATTTTAAGAACTAGTCAATCTATTATAGTGTACCTGTTATATTGCTTATTACCAGAACACAAAACACACGTTTAATGTATAATATAAATCTCTTCTGTGATTTAATAAATCCTCTATCCCCTCTATCACACAATTCAACCCCTTTCTCCATTATATTATGTGCCTGTGAGGTGCATGAGTCCAAAATGGAGCAGACTCTGATGTTTTTAGCTTTAATGCATGAAAACATACTTTTTATTTAGATACTTTCAAAAGCAGGGTGCATTCCTTATTACAGTCCCATGGCAATAGCCAAGGAACACCAGATAACTTAGGGCCCAATATACAAATACTTACTGTCATATGTAGAAATTACGACTATGAGTAGGTTCACTGAAGTCACAGTAGAGTAACATTTTCAGAAGTGTCTTAGTGACTAGAAATCTACATCCCATATTCAATAGCACCTGTGTCACTAAGGAATCTAAGTCCCATTAACTTGCAATTTTTTTTTACCAAGTAGTAACTATCAGTAATAAGCATTATACCCAGTGGCAAAATATCTGCAAGATTATCCATTCCAGATCAGATTTCCAAAAGTGTACAGTGCTGACAACTGGGGCCAGATTTTCCAAAAAGTTCTTTTGAAAGACCTGAGCTCTTTGAAGATCCAACCTTTTATGTAGGTGCCTAACAGGAAGCTGATAAATAATGAGCTCTTTGGAAAGTCTGGCCATATAGTTTTCAGCAAACATAAGCATGATAAGAGAGGCCATTATATCAAATGGAAACATACATTCAGGGTCAGATTGTCAAAATGAGGCATGCACACCTGTGCAAGCAATTAATTTATACCTATGTTATTGCACCAAATGTTCTCAGATACCCAGTGGGTGTGTGCACACTAGATATTTGCATACTCATGTAGCCATTTGACACCTGTCTATCCAAGTGCACACAAGTCTAATCTGTGAACACACACTGTGTATCTGATATGTACTTTTTGTGCAAAACATTTGCATATGCTTTACTTTGAAATCTGATACCCATATTATATTTTTTGATGAGGGAAGCTATAGTTATTTTTCCCTCCCATTTCTTTGATCATCCTTTCATGATCCTGTTTTCCCAAATACATGCACATGCTTGGTTAGTGCAAATGTGAGTTAGGACTATGCATTAAGGGGAAAACAGACCCCCTTTATCAATCTTAAAATGTATAAATAATAATTACGATTATATTTGGCCATTTGTGCAATCTTTTCTTGCTATGCAAATATAGAAAAATATATTTTTTTAAAAAGTCTATTGAACATGTTCCTCAGTTAAATAATACTATAGGGGAAAAGTAGCCTTTTCCTTTTAGTCAAATATTGTTTTCTTCTTCATCTCTTTAACCCAGTTCATGTGGAAGTATACTTCTGTGTAATATAGAAACTAAAGGCAAAATTTCTAAATTGTGACTTTGATGTGAGCTACATGTGCTCAGCACCTCTGAAAATCAGACCACATGTATTTAGATGTCTAACTGTACACACCCAAGTTTGAAAATTTTGGCTTAAATTCACAATCTTGCTCTCTTTTAAATCAGTGGTAAAACTCCCATCGGAGCAAGATTGGTCTACCTCAGTTAATTATATGGATCATGATCACACTGAGATGTATGTAATAATGTCTATAGAAACAATACCACCCAGCAGCTTTTTCAAAATATACAAATCCTTGAATGCTAACGTGTTTCCCACTAGAAAGCTGCCCACAAGTGCTGCTATTTTTCACATGAGTTTTTAGATCTTGCAAATCTAGTAAAACTTTATGATCATCTTAAATTTCCTATTTCCTCAAAAAGATTTCTGTGAACTTTGGTGAACTCGATGTTTTATTGTTGTTTGCCTAAGAAAGAATTTTTATTCTCCTTGATATTCAAAAATGGAGATAGTTATGCAATAAATCTTAAAACATGCACAAAGAGTTAAATCCATTTATACATGAAAGATTTGCCCAATATGATCTGCTGAAAAGATTATGGTTCCAAAAAAATATTCAATATCAAGATCTCACATAAGAGGCTTAATTGTTTCAACCTATCTCTCTTCATCTTCCTTCACTATTTGTGTCCAACAATGCATTTTTGTTCATTATCCCATTTTAATGTGAGCAATGTTAAAAATGCATGATGAGGTGACAGCTAGTAAAAATAATCAAAATGATTCCATGCTGATCTGTGTATGGGAAACTGTAATAATAAAAAATTGCAATAAATAAATAAAAACATTCTAAAAGAGAGACTGCTCAGGATTTATGGTCTTAGCCACTTAAAAGAGAAGAGTAACTTAAAAGAATGTAAATTCTGTGGCAGATTCAACATGGGATTGCAAAGAAGAAGTCCAGATAAACTGCGTACAGGTTATCTTTTTGGAGAATTCACTGTGTACTTTAGTGGCTGGAAGTTGATCTGAATTTTTTTTTTTAAGTTTACAACCTCCTAATGACTACAGTATATGAAACACAGCAGTTTATGCCGATAAAGAACAAATTACTATTTGTAGCAGCTTTCTTATCCAGTATTATACAGAGGAGACACAGATCTTTATTTTTTTGGAAAATGTTCAATAAAAATAAATTGCAGTAAGTGACTAATAAAACTGTTGTTGCAGTATAACTAACAAATTTAATTTAGATGTTTATTTAAACCTTTCAAACCTCCCTTCTTACATTATGACCATGTCACAAATGCAGCATGCAATATATTTGTCAATACGGTTTATGAATCCTTGGAGAAAAATAAATCTCAGAGGTTAACACTATGCAGATTCCATATGAGTTTTATAAGCCTCTTACTACCAGTATGTAGGTTAAGTTAACAGTTATAAGATATAGATTGTTCTGGTATCCAGTACATACTCTTAGGGATAACAGTGAAAATAACTTAACAAATGGCAAAACATGCCAGTGCAATGGTATACAAGTGCTTTGATTAGAAATGGAATCACAGCTTAGGGGTCTGATAATTTTTTATCTAAACTGAACTGCTGGGTAGGGGCTAGTTCTTCCCCCTGGCAATGGAGGATGGTCCCTACAGACAGTCTTTTCCAGCAATCTATCCTGCTTCCAAGTACTGGCACGTCCAGGTGAATGGTTTCTAGAGCTTTCAGAACTAGTTGTGCATTTAAGAAACAATACTTATGAGAATTCAATTTGATATAATGATGATTCCTGGGGCAGACTTGTCCTGCCACCTATAAATGGTCAATTTCAAGTAAAAGGATATATGCAGGAAAGGGAAGGAAATGAAAGCGAAATGGAGGAAATAAGTATAGTGCCTAGCGCAATGGAGCCCCAATCCAGGCTGGAGCCAGGAAGTGCAGCAGTAATACAAATCATATTAATCAGAATGCTAAATCACAACTAACTCAGGCTCTTTTAAGCTACAAGATACTGGTGTCTGTCTTTCAGATTTTGAAGCCTCATCACACTTTTGCATTTCTTACAATAAAATGTATGAGAAATGTAACTGAATTTTCAACTGCCACTTGGTGGATCAGACACCTATGAGTGAAAGAACTGATGGCAATTCAGTGCTCATGATATGTGCCCAAACAGACAGTTCTGGAGATCAAGATCTTCTATTTATCCACAGAACTGGCGCAGACTGGATAGAAGTTCTCTGCAATGCCCTGACATCATCCCTCCACCATGATTGGGAGGGAACTTCTGTGAGAGTAAGAAAGTTTAATCTCCACATCTGTTGCATCCTTGGCTTTTCTGAAGAGATTCCTAACAAAAATGCCAAGTAGAGCTAATTGTCTCCCAAATGTTGCCTTGTCTTTATGTGAGTAGCAATGGTGTGAAGAGCATAGATAACTTTCCCTTCACCTCGCCATTGTGTGATCTGATCAGATTGCCAGGCAGAATTGCAATCCCTGATCTCAGGAAAGCACAGACACTGCCCCCTCTCTCCTCCACAGGGTGCCCCAAGGAGGGTAGAGTGAAGGCACACCAAAGCTGTGCCCATCACACAAAAGGCAGATGAGTTGGCTTGGTGGGAAGAGGGTAGTGAGCTGCATACTACAGAGAGTTGTAGGAGAAGATCTGTTGCCTTTACAGCCCCAAACGGGCTGGTGCTCCCTCTGGGACAGACAGGGGCGGCTCTAGGCATTTTGCCGCCCCAAGCACGGCAGGCAGGCTGCCTTTGGCCGGCTTGCCTGAGGGAGCTCCGCCGAAGCCGCGGGACCAGTGGACCCTCCGCAGGCAAGCTGCCGAAGGCAGCCTGCCTGCCACCCTCGTGGCGACCGTCAGAGCGCCCCCAGTGGTTTGCCACCCCAAGCACACGCTTGGTGTGCTGGGGCCTGGAGCCGCCCCTGGGGACAGAGCAGCTCCATGCTGTCCTTACTACCTAAGTTCCCTCTAAACTGTGCGCTACACAGCTGCCTATTAAGCACTGTGCAGGCACTCAGGGCTGCGGTGGGGAGGAATGAGTCTCCCCAAGCCCTGGACCTGCCGTGGCAAACCTCCTCTGGCCCTGACCCAGCCCAGCCCCGGACCTGCTGCAGCCAGGGACAGGCACCCCTCCCCTGACTCAGCCTGGCCCTGCTGCGGCCAGGGGAGAGGTGCCCCTCCTCCACAGACCAGGTGCAGTTGTGGGGAGAGAGAGAGCTGGGGAGAGTAGCCCCAGGGAGCACCACTGCACCCCAACCCCCTCATCCCCAGCCCCACTCCAGAGCCTGCATCTCCCAGCTGGAGCCCATCACCCCCCACACCCTAACCCTCTGCCCCAACTCTGAGCCCCTCATCCCCAGCCCCACCCCAGGGCCATCACCCCCTCACCCCAACCCTCTGCCCCAACTCTGAGCCCCTCATCCCCAGCCCCACCTCAGAGCCCTCACCCCCAGATAGAGCCTTCATCCTCCCACATCCCAACCCTCTGCTCCAGCCCTGAGCCCCCCACCCCCATTCTGAACCCCTCGGCCCCACCCCACCACATGAATTTTGTGATGTTCACCAAGGAGGTTATGTGTGACACATCACCTCCATACTGGTACACCTAACAAAATTCATTCCACACATGGGTGGGAAAAATTAGAGGGAACACTGTGTACTATGCAATCTAATTAAAAGATATAATTGAGGCCTGTGCTGGTAGGTTTTGTGACATGAATAATTGCCCACTAGATAAGAGGATGAGCTACAAACTTGTTCCATGTTGTTGTGGCTGCGTGCCGTGTTGTTATAGCTGTGTTGGTCCCAGGATACGAGACAAGGTGGTGAGGTAATATCTTTTATTGGACCAACTTCCATTGGTGAAAGAGACAAGTTTCTAGCTTATGTAGAACTTTCCTTAAGGTCTGAGAAAAGTACCCTGAGTGTCACAGCTAAATACAAGGTGGATCAGATTATTTAGCATAAGTAGTTAACACATATTTCAAGGGGTTTCTTGTACATAGTTGTCTGTAGAGTTCCACTGTTGAACTTCATCGTGGTGTCCAGGAGGTGGATGCTAGTGTGGGAGTGTTGTAGAGAGAGTTTAATGGATAGGTGATGGTTGCTGAAGTTGTGGTGGAAATCTATGAGGGAGTTTAGGTGTCTGTCCAGAGAATGAAAATATCATCAATGCATCTCAAAAAACCTGATGGCAGCCCTCCAACAAAAAAACAAAAAGGGGAACCAACTACAACAACGCCACTTCCCACAGAACACCACCTCCAGGAGAAACCATAACATGAAGACCCACCATCTGGATCCTCTGTGAAACTCCAACAGCATCAATTTGTCAAGACTACCCCTAATCAGAGCTGAATTATCTGTACTCTCCAAGGAACTGAACTATTGCCCCACCACAGAATCTGACACCAGAGTAACATGGGGAGAACTAGAAGAGTTCTTCCGCCTTTTTTTTTCTTTCTTTGAGATACATCAATGATATTTTTATCCTAGGTATCCAAAATCCGCAGATTGTCACATTTACCTTCATAGATTCAGTAACCATCCCAAGCACACCAAGAAATCTATTATCTACAGAGGGGCACTCAGATACCACAAAATATGCTCCAAGGAAAAAGTCCAGGTATACATCTTAACAGACTTAAAACCACCTTCACTAAACAAGGAAACTCCACCATGGAAGGAGATGATGTCATGGAACAAGCCACCCAAATACCCCGAGAGAACCTGCTTCAATGCAGAAATAAAGCTCTCTCTGATTGCACGCAACTAGTTGTCACCTACCTCCCGCCCCCACAAACTCATATGGCTTATCATCAAATAACTATAACCCATACTCAATGGGGACCACATCCTGAAAGAACTCTCTCTATGGCCTTCAAACAGCCCCCCAGCCTCTTCAAACTCAGCATCAGAAGCAAGCTCCCCATGGACCAGGACACACCAACTCAAAGTGGCACCAGACCCTGCCAGAATATTAGATGCAAAACCTGCAGATATATCTCCACTGCAACAATGATCATCAACCCCCACAATACATCCTCCAAGATCCATGGGTTGTACACATGCCTATCATAGCATGTGGTTTAGCTCAACTAGAGCACTAAGTGCCCCAATAACAACTATGTGGGTAAAACCAATCACTACACTCTCTAATGAACTCACACAGAAAAATGATAAAAGACAAAAGCCTGGGAGCTTAAATTAATATCTTAACACTAGAAATCATGGACTGAATAGAGACACTGGATTTATGGCTTATTACAACAGTCTATAACCCACTAACCCTCCCCAACCCATGACTGAAAAGGTGTGAATGGGCCACTTCACCTTGAATGGTCCCTTGAAACATGGTTTTAATTACTTATGCTACACAATCTGTTCCACCTTGTATTTAGCTGTGACATTCTAAGTACATTTCCCAGACCTGAAGAAGAGCTCTGTGTAAGCTGGAAAGCTTGTCTTTCTCACCAACAGAAGCTGATCCAGTAAAAGATGTTACCTCACCCACTTTGTCTCTCTATATGCATTCCAGGTACAAGGTTACAGGATAAGCAGCCATCAGAAAACAGCTTTCAGTTACATATCTAGATTCCAACCAGCACCTTTGTAAGGAGAGTCTACCAGTGTCACTACCAACTCTGTAAACCATCATCCTTCCACAATAATTTTACTAGCAGCAGCAGCGGTCTTTGCTGATAATAACTAGACTTTCTAATAATAGATGGATTCTGCAGTCATCATTTCTTTGTTCACAAATGTCATAAAATAGCAAAGACAAACACTACAAGTGTCTTAAGGGTTAATATTTTCCATTACAGTTTTCACATGTTAATTCAATCAAGATTTCGCCCATGATTTTCTTTTAAAAATACTAAGTGCTCTTTCAAGAATCCCTGATTAAAATATTACTGGAATTGACCATAAGCAGCACAGTATTTATATACAGTCCACTGTGGAGGTTATATTAATGTGAAGCGAGTAATAAACAAATTACTCTGCACTGAAGAATAAATGTAATCAAGACTTGCACCAATATCAAGTTAAGTCTCCAGCAGTTAATACTTTTGTTGTAATAGCTTAAAAAGTCTCTGATGCAAACATTTTCTGATCTAAAAAAGGAAAACCTCTGTCTTAAAAAGTAGACCTAAAACAATGGTGTCCAAACTATTACTGTCGCACACCCCCCTTCCCAGTAATGTAATCTGTCCACGCCCCACCTCCTTTACTGCACATTTAGCTCAGCAGCAGAGTTTGCGGTGAAGGCAGAGCTGGGGGCAGAACTGGGGCTAGAGAGGGAATGAGGGCAGAGCTGGCCTGGGGGAGGAGATGAACTGCAGCTGGGGGTGGAGTGGAGCTGTGGCTGGTGCAGGAGCTGGACTGGGAGCAGAATGGTTCTGCAGCCCTGGCTGGAGCTGGGCTGGGTGGTGCCACAGGCCCCTCCCCAAACGTTCCTTCATGCCACCCTAGGGGGCATGCCCCACAGTTTGGGGACCACTGACCTAAAATATCATTTCTAGTTGCCGCCTTATCACCTTTTGCTGTGATCATATCGGCTCTCACAAGCTAATTATGGCCAGGCTAGATCAGTACTTTGGCTAAAAGAGCTAGGAACACCTTGATGCTGAAGGAAGTGGTGTTGAAGATGTAGCAGCTTATGCTCTACCTTCTGAGTCAGAATTGAACCGATGCGCCAGCACAGCAATGTACTATTTGAAAATGCTCTCCTTCAGTTGAGACATGAAGCTAAAGTTCCAATCACTTGTGGACATTAAGATTATATGCCACTTTGCAGGAGTAGTGGTGTTAACTCCAGTGGCCTGGCTAAATTCCAATTTGGTTATTTCTGCCTCTATTAATTCTCCCTTGAGTGTAGTACTTTCTGTCACTCTCTGTCCTAAATTGGTGTGTGAGCAGAGTTAGTGTGTGGAGTTAAACAGCTGCCACATTCTACCTTGGAAGAGATGCTATGTTAAGTATATCTTTGCTTAACTTAGGAAGCTTTTTATACTTTAGTTGGGCAGAAATCATCCTCTCCATCTAGCAGATGGAGGAGATGAAAATTACACAGGGGAAGTGGAGGCAAGGGAGTTCTGTGTCCATTGTTTTCCCTCTCCATGGACCTGAAGAAGTTTCTCCGTGGGTTTAAAGTGAAAACAGGTGAAGGGGGTCAGGAGACATGCATCCTCATATCAACACCACAAAAAGTCCTCAGCACAGTTAGTTCAGACTGAGATTTTGGTGCACGCCCATTCTGTGCTGTGTACCCTGACTAGGTTGAGGGAGGGTCAGATGCCTGGGGCAGCAATTGGCTGGAGAGCTAGCTGCCATGAAGCTGAGGTATCGGGAGTGGGAGTTCCCAGAGACAGAGCAGAGGCACAGGGTTCCTAGCAGACACAAAGATACATGGGTTTTGGGGGTCCCTGCAGTAGGGCTGATGGGTAGAGGAAACAAATGAAGAAGATCTAACAGAGTCCTTCACCAAACACACATGAAAGTTTTGCACAGGATGATTTGATTCTTTTATGTGAGCTAATCTTCTGAGAAAAACAGATTCTGTAATTTCAGCCAAACATATTAGGCCAAATAAATAAACAACAAGAAAACTGGAAAATTCCACTTAACAATAAAAGTTTGCAATGCAGCAAAAGAAAGGTTAACTAAAGGGCTGCATTTCAGCATCCAGACTGCATATTCCTGTTCTCTAACATGACACCAATTCTTTTTCAAAACGTTCAATAGAAATTTCTTTTTTTAAAACTTAATCACAGCAGCATTTTATACTTTTCTTCTCCACAACTTACTTTATAATTTAAAACAGTCATTTATTAAATGTTATGTGTTAGCACTTAGGTAAATATAATCAGAAGTTTCTTTGTTTAGTAAACACAGCACTAAATGCAAGCGAACATCTTGTTTGCAGAAAAAAAGTGCACTTTTATTGCTTAAAATGAAACAACTTGAGATAAAATGGCTAGTAGGTAAAATTCCAGAGTCACCAAGGAGTTAAAAGTACACTTTACACTTGGGAATTTTCTGTAACATGCTCCTCCTTCCCTAAAACTGCTGCCAAAAATCATCTGACAGGAAACGTAAGATTAAGTTTGTCCTACCTAAGTGAACAAAGAGAGCTCAGAACAGGCAACCGGTTTACTGCAGAGCGGGAACTTTCCTAATCCTGCTGGAATCTGCAGTGCCACTCAGAAAATATCACTGGAAAAGTTGTTTTCTTTACTCAACGTCTTGTCTCTAGATCACCTCATTTTGGTTGCACTGCAGATCTTGCTGATTCTCCTATGAAGGTTAACTTAAAGCTCCAAACATAATCATGTGGAAAATGGACATTATTGATTCCTATGGTCCATTGTTCCCCCATTCTAAGTCCCTGAAGTTCAAGTTCAATCTGGAATTACATCATGTCTGGTTTCTCCTGGTTACCAGACGGCTTGAGACGTGACCACAGCTACAGAAAAAACAAACAGCCTTCTTCACGCTTCGGCTCCCCTATCGATTCAAACATAAACTTTTTTTCTTTCTCTCAAGTATGCTTCAAGTATGGAGCATGGTTAATTTAGAGATTAAGTTCCAAATTAGATTATCTAATGGCATCTTAATGGATTGCTGACCCATTTCCTGTGGGATGGCAGCATGCAAGTCTGGCTGGAATACAATTAATTTCTTAGGAAGTGTTCTGAAGATGTTTGCCTAGATGGAAAGGAAACATAATGTTCTGCACATCTTTCTTTATTACAGAGATGGGTGAAACTATAAGAGATAGCGATTTAAATTGATAAAGACCAGAAATCCTTGCATTTGTCTGCTGTGAATACTTTTATCAGCAGAAGATTTTCACTTCTTTGTTCTTAGTTTCAAAAATTGAGTTTGTACTTTTATCTCAAACAAATATGAACTGTGGAAATAAAATAAAAAAATCCTTGATCTAACAGGTGTGTGTGTTGTCCAGATGTGTTAACTTTTTTTTAATACAACAGATAACTACAGAAATACTTAGTGATAATTCAGTTGTTAGTGACTTTGTATGTTCACTAGATTCTAACAGACACAAGGTACTGTGGTATGGAAAAGATTCTAAGCAATTTCCACTTCCCCTCCCACTCCCCCATGAACTGGAGATTATTCCATTCAACTGCCTTATCTGCATTATTATCACAGCCCCAGAGTAGTGCTAGGGGCAAAGAGTGCTGCTTAAAAAACTGAACATTTTGAACACCCCTACAGCTAAAGCTGAAAAGGAAATTCAGCACTCTGAGAATAAAGCTCCCCTCAGGAGCTCCAGGAACAAACCAGCTGTTGTACTGTACTTATGTGTCAAGATAACAAACTGAAGGCAGGAAATGCTAGCCTAGTGCATTTGCCTGGGTAGTGTAAATGTAATGTTAAAGTAACAGTTAACCCTTAAGAGCAGCAGTTTTTTTTTAAAATATAAATTATAGTAGTTGAGAATAATAGGAAAATTAACAATATCTGTGATAAAATTTACATTTTACCACTAGTGGTTTGTTTACAGTTTGTGAAAGTCTTGTTGGGAAATATTCAAATCTAGTATTCAAAGGCCCAATCCTGCATCCCTTTGTTAATCATGCTGGAGTGAACGTGACTAACCTTATGGGTAAATAATGGTTACTGGATCAGGCACCCAGCCCATATGTTTCACTGAGTCCTTCTCTCATTCACGCATGGTTAAGTTTTACCTGCATACATTTTTGTTTACTGTGCACTTCTTGAAACTTTATTTTCCAACTTGATTCTAACTATTTACAGTTACCTCAGCAACGATCTGAGTGACCTTTGTTTAGGTAAGTTCTAAATATTATCTTCATCTGTACAGCAAAAAGCATGAAGTATAGGGTCCTGATTCAGTGAAGCACTTATGCATGTGCTTAATTTTAAGCATTATATAAATGGGATTACTCATATACTTAATTTTAAGCATGTGCTTAAATGATTTTCTGAACCAAGGTCCTAATCTTCAGGGCAACAAACAAATACATATATAGACAATAAATAGATAATAAAAATGTTGTCAATTCTAGGCAATCATGGTACCAGGAGCAAAATAAAATTACTTTAAACTATTATATTAAAAACCTGTTTTTGTTTACTATTGAGGGTGTTGAACGGATGTTTTATGTAAACTTCTCCTTCACTGACACCAATATGTTTATTTTAACCAACTGAAGGATACATCTAAGTTTGTATAATTATCCATACACATAACTACTCTGCTTTTTTTTAAAATAAGCGCACTGATGACTTAAGTTTCTCATTTTTGTATAACTCATGTTGTCTTTCTCTAGTGATTTTGGAAGTTAATGTTTTTGAAAAATATATATTACTATTCCTCCAGAAATTATATCAGGCTTGTCATTTTACTAGAAAAAAAATTATCAGTTAGTTTTAAAATTCATAGATCATTTAGTTCTGTTTGGCATGATTGGCAGCCAATGATAAGATGAAGTATACAAAAAGAACAAGCATAGGGACCATGTCACCTCTCACCCTCTCAGAGGGTGGTCCTACCCAAGTTGGGGATGGGGGAGGTCACTGACAGTGCAGCATGGAGAAAACTTTCAGTTTGGTCACTTTTATCATCTGATCTATGCACATACAGAAAAGCTCATTTTCAGGCACTACCAACTCTTTGACCTCAGTGAGTACAAGTATTCAACAAGACTTCTCAAAAATCAGTGCACCACGACATAGTTGTTGCAACTTAAAATAATCATGAAACTCTTCTATAAAAAGTCACTCTATTTATTATCCAAACGAATATTGCAGATTTGGAGGAAATACCCATCAAACAAGTTTGTGGGAGAAAACTTTTCCATTTTCTTTTTTAACAAGAAAATATTGCTTTACCAAACGTTCAAAAAGGATTTATTGCTCAAAGGTTTCTTTCTTGTAATGATATAAAGACTTCATCAAGAAAACTGCCCACTTGTTATACTATCTCCCATTTATGCTTTGATGTCTTCTTTTCCACAGATGTTTGAAAAGAGTATCTGTATCCCAAAGGCTACATTTTAAAAATAACCCTCACCTATATGTGATGATGTCTTTTTTCCCCCTCCTCTCTTTTAGCAACTTACAGCAAAGGAGCACGTGTGGTAGGCATGACAACTGAAGCCCACAATACACTGGGCCAGATCCTCAGCTTGTCTAGCTCCAATGAAGTCAATACTACTACATTGATTAACACTATCAGAGGATCAGGTCCACCAATCACTAGCTCACAAACTGTGAGTTCTTGTCCAATCTACAGTCTCCTATTAATGTTCTGAGAAAGCTACATACTGTTGGGGGGAGAATAAGTTACACTCTGTGCTACACTAGCTCAGTCTGATAATACAGAAGTAAGGATATAAACTACCAATTATCACATGATGGGGATTTATAATGTGAATCAGCCCTTGAGGAGTTGAGGTGAACCCACTAGGTTAATTTTCCATTCATTGTACTGTGATTTTTGACGTGAAAAACTGTTTTTTGGCCACCTTGCTCCTTCAACACGATTTCAGAATTCTACCAGACTCCAAAATTATTAGAAAAAAAGTACAGAAAATATATGCAATCACGCAAGAAACTGCCGGCAGATCATTTGTTGTGTAATATTGGTACAACAATACTAGTTTAATAGTTTAAACTTTGGATTCATACACAGCATCCAACTTTCCATTTCATATATCACATTTCCAAACTGATACTAAAAAAACTTTTAGCATCAACAGTAAAACACAGTATGTCATCTAAGATACTGCACAGCAAGATTTTATATATCCAAACGTACTCACACAGAAATGTACATGAATTATTTGGAAGTGATAGCAATGATACATTGTCATATTTGTACACACATACCTCCAAGAGATATATAAAATTATTTTAAGTGGAGGAGAGAGATTGCTTCACCTATTAGGGCCCAAATCTGCAGGCTTTTCCTCATATGTATAACTTCCCCCCATTGAAGTAAATCAAAGGGAATTCTGCATATGAAAGCACTGAAAGACTGACATTGCTTATTATCTTTCATCTATTTTTAACACACACACAGACACACCCACACACACCCCTACTACTACCATAACCAGTTATACATATAATATATGTATAATTTAATATATAATATATGTGTAGTTGATTCTGTACCAATAGCTAAGGTTTCTCTAGCATGCAAAGAAAATAACTGCTTTTCATGAATAATGAATTCTAATTGTTTTGTATTTTAGTTTATAAAGGACATGGTTTACATCTTACCTTCGTAAGCATGTTAGTGACCTAAATCTATACCAATTGTCTTGAACTTGTTATTCAGAATGTCTTCTATGGGTATGATTATTCATTCCTAAAATAGCACCTGCATCAGAGAACTGCTATACTAGTCACCTATTGTTTTTAATCCCACCATCTTTTGCATATTAATCTGTAAGCCCCAAAATATATTACGGTACTTTAGTTCTTTAAATTGTGATTCGATTTTTTAAGTCCTAAAATCTGCAGTCCTTTAAAATTACAAACGCCTTGCACTTGACAGCAAACATTTGGCATCCCAGGTACTTAACTATAGTATATTCTAACGATTCAATTTACATTAAAGATAATGTAAATGTGTATTAAAGAAATGTTATACATATATGTTTTGGTTAAATTTTGACATATATTCCTTCTTGGAGGCCTGCTAAAAACAGATACTGCAGCTCAATGTAACTTTTTTAGATGTAGTGTAGCGTTGGAAATAATTAAAATGTTACCTTTGCCAAGTAATTCCCAATGTATCCTCACTGGCACTGGGGTATAAATGCCTGCCGTTTTGATTCATGGTCCAGTCACAAATCCTCAGCTGTCAATTGAAACCTAGCAGTCAGATATGGATCGAGCAGTACTACAGTTTTTAGTATTTAAATGAATACATGCAAACTAGTACTGTACATGGCACAAACCTTACTTTCCCAAAAAGTAACTTAAAAACAAACAAAACCCCCCAAAACCAACAAAAACCCCATTACACTGAAAATAAAATTCCTATTTTTTTTAAATTTTAAGAAAATGCTACTTTAATACGCTCCTCTATTAATAAAGCATAAAAGAATAACTAGTGTTTAGCACATAACAATTAGCCATTATTAGATTACAAATTGAGCTGGAATAAAAGAAAATGTTAATGTTCAATAGTGAAATATTTTAAGAAAGAAAATCAAAATGCTGTGTTTTATATGCAATGTACTAAGTAATCTGTACTAGGTAAAGGTCAAAAATAATCAATATCTTGAAGCATGCATTTGGTGAATCATAGACGACATGCAATTTATAGAAAAGGTCCCCAAATTACACAAACTATATGCCTTTATCTTACTGTTTTAGAAGAGTAAATGTATTTTGTAATAGAGGTTTATTAATTTAGTGTTACTGAAAGTGGTATTACTTAGCAAGAGGTGATAAAATAATCTAATCTTGTTCCAGACTCACAATAATAGCATTTAAAATACTTTATTACATTTAAATATAGTGAGGAATGCACTAAATGTAAGCTGAAACAAATTCTTCCCAGATCCCCAAATCATCAGTTCTGCCCTTCACAGATTGTTCATGTAACCCTATACAGCTCTGTTTGTTTAACAGCTGCCCTACAGTGCTAGCAGATTTATTGAAAAGATATACTGCTTATTTTTATGTTTAAGAAAGTAAACTTATGTGGCTTGAGACGAAAACATACAAAAAGCATAGTTTTTAACCTCTGCATAGCAATGCTATAAATACATTACTGCACATCTTGCATGATACAGCACTTTGAATTAAAGATAACTTGATCACTAAGATTAATTGCATAAAATGCATCTTGCTTTCTCCATGCAAGTTTTAAGTGTCTTTAAAAGTTGCAGACTACGGCAAACAAACTAAAAGAAATGATTTACACAGTAGCACAATTAACTACAGTCCTTTCCTGATAAATACATATGTTAAAGACAAGACCATATTGCAGTCTTGACTGTTATACTCATAAGTTTCCTGCAACTGAGGTCTGAGAAATGAAAATGCTAGTCTGTTTTCATAAGGTTTGTTTCTTGTTTGTTATCTAAAGAACTCTAAGAGACCTTCCAAAGGCTATTATAAGCATGACTAAACTACATTAAATTAACCAGAAAAGGAAACATTCAGTCCAAAAAGTTTGCTAGAGTGTAACTGTAAAGAATATATTAAATATGCTCAAAGAAAGGGGTATGTGTGCACATTTTGCCGTAGTCACTGTTTGAAACTGTTTCATAAGCACTATTTTTATTTTGAAGACATAATAAAATATATCTGTTCAAACACTCTAGCCAGTAGTATAATGGTTATATTTGTGCTACAATACTTAAGAATCTGTCAGCATTTTCATTATAAAGGCATATTTTAAAGGCTTACAACTTGGTTATAAACATTCATTTTCAGCTGAAACATGATGTCTAAAGTTTTAAAAGTGAAAACTATTTTTTCCTTTTTACAAAATTTAAACCAAACTAACCAAACAAAACTCTTTGGCTAGTTATAAGCCATAAGAATGCCAAAACCAGAACTTATTGCTCCTGAATGATTTTATGAACTTGTCTAACTAAAAAATCTGGCAAACAATTAGTTTGTAATATAATCTAACTGCTTTTGGTATTTGAGGAAAAACAATAAATGGCTGATACATTACAATTTAATAAATCAGCTACTGTGCATAAGCAATAATTTTCCTCCTACAGTTTTCATCTGGATTTTAATATGTACAACAAATATCCTAAATGTGTAATTACACAAACTTCAAGAGCTTTTTTAATCTAATTCATAAATGTTAATGACACACTTTATTTATTATGCACACACACCCTCATAATTGTAACCATGAGGGGACATGCATACATACACATGGATATACAGATACATATAGGGCCAGGTCCTAAGCTGGTGTAAATTGGTATATTGGTGTAAATTGGTATATTGGTAAATTGTAAATTCATCCGTCCCACCACATATACACGTGCCAAATTAGAGAAGCATGTGATAAATAATTCTATCATGAGCCTAGAAATTCAGTACCTGTCTACTAAACCACTTCCGTGTGGCTTAAGTTTAATGTTCCATACCTCTGAGCAGCTTCAAACAGCTGCCATTTTGTTTTCAAAATTAACCTATCAGGGAAATGCTTCCTCTTTCCTACTCCTCATGCAGAATTTCCTCTCCAAAATCACCGTCTAGAAACCTGTATGACTAAGATTTAGTTTGGGGTCAATAATAGCCATAGAAATATCACTTTAAAATCTGATATCCTGTGGCCCTGCAGGGGTAGAAATGGTTTGGCATCTTTACTGCAGGTCAATGGGCTGGAGTAGTATAAAGGGGCCTTAAAAGCCCCAATTCCAGAAGATTTCCATGGAGCAGGCAATGTGGAGACAGCAGTAAAGTGGTCCTCTGAGGACATCTTTGCAAACCCAAGGAGCCCCTTAGCTCTCTTGCTTCCCCAAGGGCTGAGAGGTCTTTGCTGCACCTCTAACAGGTGCGGCCCAGACTCTCACCTGGGAACTTCATACCACTGAAAAAGGGAGATTTTCAGCTTTGTAACAGGACACATAACACTTGCTTCTAGCTTTGGAAGCACCTGAGACATTGGCGTTTAATATTATGACTTTTCTGTGTTAATTTAGGTCATTCAGGAGCCAGGGAAAGGCCAGCAGCCCCCCAATGTAACTTATAAGCACCTAAGGGCTGCACTAAAATTATGCAAGCTGCAAATGACATTGCGTTACCTAGGGATCAAACAGAGCACAGTGCACTTCACTCCACCCTGGAACACCAACTTGAAAGACCTTCTGCGTAGAGGATGAGGGAAGTGAGTAGTACAAAGCTGCCTGTATGCCACCCAAGGATTTCCCTCTGTCAGGGAGAATATCTGGCTGCTCCTTTACGACAGCTCTCCTACCACTTTATGTCACTGAGGTGGCACAAAGCAGCCTGAGCCAGAGCCAAAGATCTGACCCACTAGTTTGATTTCTCGCTCTCTCTCTCTCTCAGCTGGACTTTTGGTAACTAAGATACCTGGGTGTTGAAGAAAAGGGATTCAAGCAATAGTCCCAATCAAACATTTTACAAGCTTTCTAAAACATTTCTACATAGGTTTTCCCCTCTAAAATATGTTTCTTATATGGAATATATATATGATGGTGTGACACACAATCAAGTATTTTAAATTCCTCTCTCACAGAACCACATGTAACAGGGACAAGGAAAATTATCCTCAGGAGAAAAAAATTGCCTCAGTGGGCTTAATTCTGGAGTGGCTGGGGGGAGGGGCAGCTGTACCGAAATCAGATTAGGGCAACCTTAACGTGCTTTGCAGGCGCATCCATTACTACCCCTGTAATAAACCTCCACTACAACTCTTACTGAGTGGGAAGGGGCAGAGAGTCTGTAGAGGCTGCCCCCTGTGCTGGGGGTAATCCTCAAGGGGGCATGTGATTGCTCCTCAGCCCTATTATGTCAGTGCAAAGGGGCCACAGGGCAATCCTGATTTGGACCCTGAATGTTTACTTTGAATCTCCTTTCTCTTTTTAGTTTAAGTTGGACACTTGGGGAGTACAATCATCCTGCAGAGTTTTAGCCACACAATCCTAATTTACATTAGAGTTACAATCCCGCTACTCAAACCTTTACATAACTGTAAGGGTTAATATTTAAGCAGGCTTTATATTTTCACATTTTAATAAAGTGACTAACATTAATCTTCATTTCATGCCCCTTTGATCACCAGTAAAAGTAAACATATATTTGGAAGAGTGAGTAAGTGATAGGATACTGCTATGATTTTTGTTATTTGAGAAAAGCCCATAAAGCTAAACATTTGCATACTGTCATTGTTTTGACTGAAACTTCCTTTAAATGTGTTTCCTTTCCAGCAAGCATATGTGAAAGGTGACCTCTTATCCATTTACATACCTCCCTGGCAGTCATGTGATCAAGTTTTACGTCAAACTGTCAATTATGATAAGAGAAACAATAAGAACAGCCTAAGTGTTGATAACTTGTTTCCTGACTTTACTGAGAAGTTCTGTTTAAGAGTCCACTTGTGTTCTTCTTTCAGTCTTTTGCCTAAAGCAAAAGCGATGTGCATCAAAAACATTTTAAAACCAAACACTGTTTTCAGTGGTCATTTCAGTTTACAATTTCAGTGATATGTGGTATGAAGGGGCTTCCATCCTGACAGCATAATGCAACAACTAAAGGATGCATATGGAAAGAACAACTTCCTACTGGAGAAACTGCTTGAAAAGAGTAGTCTTGTGTGGAGGAAACAATTAAATAAGAACAAAAGCTGGTAACAGTTTTCTAGTTTTAAAATACATTTATGATGTCTAAAATATTTCTTATTATAGTATAAATGGTAACATGACCCCTTAATAAATGTCAAAGCTGTGTGAAAATTATGCATAATGTATACCACACCCTTAAAGCCCAAGTGCTAGTGAAATCCATGCAGCTGTATTAGGTAATGCAAGGATCTGAGGAGTTTAGCAGCTCTGTTATCGGCCCAATATTAGTTAGCATATATGAAAAAGTAAAGTTTTAAAGGTTACTGGTATCACAGGCTGTTAACTTCCTCACTAAAGCCATTTGTCTTTTCCTGCCTGCTTTCTTAATGAAAGAAAGAAAATATCCTCCTAGACAGCTCCTTCTAGAAGCACAAAGATGTTTTAAAAGTTAAATAATTATGGATAGCAATATCATGGCCAAGAGCAAGTACCCTTTTGATTGATTTATTCAGTTTCAATAGGAAGCTTGCCAATTGTGATGCCATTACCCTTATGTGCTATGAACACAAAGATAAATCTTTTCTTTTCTTTTTTTATATAGGCAAAATCCAGGATTGGTGTTTCTGGCAGTGTAACAACTTTAAATCCAGAAGTAATTTTGATCAGACACTAAGAATCCTATAGTTTCAAGGATATAAAGTTTGAATTTTGTGAATTCACAGTGATATAAACTGAATGAGACTAAGGAAATGCCACCATCCATCCATCCATCCGAAGTCTGCCCTATTGACCATTAACATGGAGTTTTGCAACTGAACTCTTTTACTAATGATTGCTGTGTTATGACTATACACTCCCAAGAAGGAGGACTCAAATGGCACAATACCACGGAGCTCAGAGGAGTTGAGTCTGCTTGTACCACAGCTGAATTTGACTCAGTTAATCTAATTTTTCACTTTTTCTGTGAGTCTAGACTTCAAAACCATTTGCTTCAACTCAAATATAAGCAATGTGTATATGAGCTGGAGAGGGAGGGGGAGTGGGGAGAGAGAGAGAAAGAGAGAGGTGCTGACATACTGCTGTGAAGATTACCCAACCTTCCTTTTATGCAAAAACGCCTATATCAATAAAGACATTTCTTAGCATAGATAGTTCAGTGTGCCAAAGTAGAATTCATTAGTTCATAAAGTGACCTCACCAACTTCTAAGAACAAAGTTAAGAACAAAGCCCTTACTAAAATTCTACCTCTAAGATAACATTTTAACTATGATTAAATAGGAGACATTTGATTAAGCAACATCCCTGGAAATATGAGTCCGTTACTAATAGTTAATAACTTTTGCATGTTGATTAATGAATTAAGGAAAATTTCTGCATTCTAACCAAGTAGTCATTAACAATTTATAATTGATATTTTGGGGGCCTGGGGAAGGACTCCTTTTTACAATAAAACATTAAGATGTTTTATAAGCACCTTTCTAATGCAGATCTAATTATGTAGATGACTTTCTAGTTGCAGTTAAAGTAAGAAATTTGTTATGTTATTGTTGATGTTCAATTTTGAAATACCTGTAATTTCAAGGCAATTAGCAAGCAGCACCAACCAATGATCACAACAAAAGTATACTTCATAGATTTATAATTCTTCAAAACTTTGCCTATCAATGTAGCATGCTAAGTAACATGTTTAATAGCATATTTTTCTCACTATTCAGATCAGTAAATGCAAATGTATTGCTCCCAAAGGTGCTAGACACACACACACACAATATTTCCAAGTTATATTTAATACTTCCCATCTAAATTCAAGTATTCCAGCAATTTTGTGCTATAAATTGTTTTACTGGAAGTTCGACTGAACTGTCATTTTATTTAGTTGAAAGACTACTTATAGGAGAGAGTCACAAAATAACAAACAGCTTAAATTTATGGTTGTTACTATAATTTATATAGGATACACTGCAGTTCTTTTTAAACAACAACAAAAAAAGCACTCAATAATACACATCAATATTTCTCATAACTTGAGAGAATAAATCCCTCCAACAAAGTAAAAGAACCTACCTGTGACAATATTTATTCTTAAGAGGTCAATGTGTATTAAAGGGTACAGTGAATGTTTAAAAGATCTCTCTGGAACTAAAACCACTGGCTTTCTACTTTAGAATTTCTCTCAGCTAATATAAAATGATTGATTGCCTTTATTTCATGTACCCCTTGATTTTCCTTTTCATTCATCATGGGCTGCTTTAAACTAAATGCATTCAGAACCTGCCACAAGAAAAGTGCTCTCTTTTAAATTGTTGTAAAGTAATGAAAGGACGTAGTAAATCAATCTCATTTCTGCCTTCCCAAAGGATAACCTTTATCTACTGAAGTCATTTAGACAATTTCTGGTGGGGATTTTTTCTGGGTAATAAACATGTATGGCATTGTCATCTCTGACAGCCTTTTAGGATTGAAGAGGATGAAGGTAACAACTAACTCATTAGAAAGTTATTTTATATATACTGTACTTACATATACTGTATTCATATTTATCTACTGCTAAAAAGCTTAGTTTGTGGTTAAAAGTTCTTTGTTCCTTCAGTGCATGCAACAGTACCAACTATTGTCTAATTTTTAATATATATATATATATGTAAGCACACACACGCGCACACACACGCACACACACACACACACACAAGTATATACAATCATACGTAATTTAAAATCGAATATAGAATACATGGCAGAGATTAATCTATTATATACTTTTTCACTATACTATAGGGCTACTACTATATAACACATATATGTAAAATACTGATGCATTTATATAAACAACAAATATTGACATTATAAAACTCTCTACTTTAGAATATTAAATTCACACAGAGGCATTGAATCAGAATACATTTTCCAGGTTTGAAACTAACATATAAATGTCCATGCGCAAAACATGTAAGATTCCTTTTTTCCTGAATATTTTGGTCACATGTTTAATGAGACTGCTGAAATTATCCAAATTTATTCTTAAAATATATTATAAAGACAAAAAATATAAGGAAATACAAGAAAATTAAGCTGTCTGCCAGTACCTTCTAAGGATGTGAAATAGTTTCTATAACTTTTTGAATGAGAACAAAAAATACTAACTAGCAAATTTGTAGAAAAATAGGGTATCGAAGAGAAGCAATAAATTAAAATAAAATATATTTAAATTTCTTTTGCAAATCCCAAAATTAACTGGATTATCATGAAATAATCTTTAAAATTTCACAGTAAAAGTATTTCAGAAAATGTGTGCAGTGGTTTTAAAAAAAGCAAGTTTTAAACCTATAAATCTTGCATATGTTTAAACATACAATGAACACTTACTGAACATTTGTCAAATAGAACCACGTTATAGTAATTATGACACATTTTATATTACAGCAATTCTAGAGAGGTGAAAAAAGAAAAATATCAGAAAATTTAGTGAAAAGCCAATGGTTGGCAAAAACAACTAATTGTTATTTGGTATTTTTGTAACTGTGTACAAATGTTTTCAGTTGTGTCTCACTGATTAACAAAGCTGGCAAAATGTCAGGGCTCTTTATGATTTTCTCTGAATCCTGCATTTGGTGATCTTTAATATATACATACTGCCACCTTAGCCTTGGAGTGGGTAGGAATAGGAGGTTCAGATGCAGCATGGTTTAGCTATGTCACAACAAACACAGAGAACGTAGGATAAAATAAAACAGGCATGAGTACCAACTGTGGATAGGAACCCAAGCCTGAGAAAAAATACAGTATAATAAATAATAAGATCTACTTAACAGCCCTTTTCTTCCTGCCATATTCAATTTTTAATTTGTAACTTTTTACATGCTGTTAATTTCAAACTCCTCTGCTGTCAAGATCTGGGAGCAGCATATACACACACATCATAAACTATATTTACGTTCTAAAGCATCAGATTTTGTGTTATACTGTTACTAGCAATGCGGGATTTCTGTATTTGCATGGGCCTGCTATTGACTGCGACTAATTTGTTTATAAACCACCATTAATCTCGGCTGTATATTTTCACAGTTTGGGTAAACACTTCATTTGCATTAAATTTACAGCATTAATGAGATGTGAAATTTAAAATGCTACTTGAAACATAAATGATGTAAGAAACTAGAACAAAAACGTGTCTTTATCACATCTGAAATCAGCAAACCAATTTAAACCTATTAAAGTAGGAATGATGATGTGTTGCATTGAGAATTTGGTTTTATAACTCATCTTCTGGAACTAAAATGCAGGCTTAAACAGCTGGAAAATATGAAATAGCTTGAGAATCATAATTTGTACTGTTTAATTTTGTTTAATTTTTTATTGGTTTTGAAATGAGTTTTCAGTTTTGTCCCTGGCACACTTTATACAGACATATTCTTAATATCCAATTATAGAATCTACTTTTAAGTTCTTCAAAAATAAAATAATTTAAAGAGACATTATAAAAAGTTCCTTAAGATGGCACAAATCTAAGAAACAAAAGCATATGCTGTGTTAATGTTTTTAGAGGGGTTTTTGTCTTTAGCATATCTAGTCTTCATATGACATATTCTGAAACCATTAGGATCCCATTCTAATCCAAGATGTCAGTGGCAGCATGTAGAAAGGTACTATTGAAAAAGCTTGTCTATATTATTATACCTATGTGAAACTTGCCCACCTGTTGCTGGTGTAGGAAGGATGGGTCTCTTGGGCTTAGTCCCACATAACGATTGGCTTGGGATGTGCCTGAGGCTGTGTAGGCTGATTAAGGAAGAACAAAACACATTGATAAAAATAGCGACCTGTCATAACTATTACCCTGTGCACGTACAGTACAGATATGAGAGATCCAGAGTTATGATTTGCAATGTATAGGAAGTGTCTGTGGATTTCTTTTATCAGTAATGCAAAGAAACATAGGGCCAAATTCAGCCCTTAGGTGCACAGCATGTTCAATTCCCATCCACTTCAATGGAAGCTGCATGTGTGAATCTGAGGTCAGAATTAGACTTGTAGTTAGAATAATAATTCCTCTGGTTGCAGAATTTTACAAATAGTTAAAGGAAGCACTACATTTTAAAGTGTTATGAGTTTGAGTTATGGACCTCCAATTTATATTAGTTATACGAATACACATCAGTTACACTAATATAAACAAAAAGAACAAGGAGTACTTGTGGCACCTTAGAGACTAACAAATTTATTTGGGCATAAGCTTTCGTGGGCTAAAACCCACTTCATCGGATGCATGCAGTGGAAAATACCCATTTTTTCATGTTCTCTGTGTATATATATCTTCCTGCTGTATTTTCCACTGCATGCATCCGATGAAAGCTTATGCCCAAATAAATCTGTTAGTCTCTAAAATGCCACAAGTACTCTTTGTTCTTTTTGCTGCTACAGACTAACACGGCTACCATTCTGAAACTAATATAAATGTCCAATAAATGAAGTCAACGGAGTTACGCTGGTATGAGCGAGAGAACAACAACCTACTAATTTACACTAATTCTTCTATTTGTGAACACCCGTCACAAATTTATCTGGGGAAAGTGGTTAATTATTTAAAACTGAGACCTAAAGCTTGATTTGCTCATGTGCATGAAATTAATCTTTACAGTCCTTTGGAAGAAGGATACAATGTGATCAGCACTAACCAGAGAAGGGAGTTAACTTTTGCTGTGCAGCATAATTTTACACACCAGAAAATAGCATTCACTTAGGGCTAATTCAGTAAAACCTCTTTTAGCCTTCTGTGTTGCAGAAGCTTAGAAAAATCTGGGGGGGAGACTGGGTGGTTCAAGAGATTGGTAAAGGGAACCTTTCACCTGTAGGTCACCGTTCAAATCTGGCTGAGATCAGTAGCGACTGAAAGTCATTACCCTCTCATAGCTCTTAGTGGCCTATGTGGTCTCACTCCACTTCATAGTGTGTAGATGACCACAGTGCAACAATCAGCATCACAACTGGCACCTTTGCTGGTGGTCAAAGCAGACCTGCCAAAATGCAATGGAATGAAGACTGAGAACAGAGGAAGGTGGATAGAGTTTTTTGCTAATTGGCTGTTTGAGGTTAAAATTATACAGCAAATACATAAAACTTTCTGAATTTCTGAGGATTTTTTAATATGGCTTTTTTATAGTAAACAGCTTTCACTGAGAGATTGCCATAAAAATGGATCAGATAGTAGAAATAAATCATGACTTCAGAGTTCCTTGACAGAAATGTTATCAAAGTCTGTTGTTCTGTCTAGTTCTGAACAATTCATTTGTTGTATTTCAGAAGGAAGTCAGTGTTAATCATCTGATTTTATATGCCGAATAGGTTGAAACTGACTAAACAGAAACAATGACAGCATTTATATTATGTTTAAGCAATATCTGCAGGAACTTATTGGCCAAACAAAACATTTAGTCTTTTGAAATTAATTGTTTATTAAAAATAAATTTGCAATGTTTTAAAAAAAATTATTAGGGTCAAATTCTCTCATGAAATGTATGCATGAAGCCCCTTGGCATGAGAGCATGAATATTAAGGTCAGTGACGGGCTTTATGTATTTCCAGCAGCAGGATACCTTCCTTCAGTTTTTGTTTGTTTTGTTATCTAGTTACTGGCAAATTTTTATTCGTGCATGTCATGTTTGTGTGCTACACTTGTGCATACAATTTGCACACTCATATTGAATTTGCACATAAACACTTTTCATGTACATGCATTAGTGATAGAGATGTTCTGTGTGCACAAAGATGCCTCATCTCAAAGGACCATAAGAGATGTAGGTGCTCAAGTTCCACTGAAATTTAGTAAAACTGAGCGCCTAATTCCTTTAGGCTCTTTTGAAATTCCCAGGCTTCACCCTTAAATACCCGTATAATCATTCATACACAAATAAGGTCAGTTTCCTTCTAAAAAGACTCCTTGAACTAGGCCATAATGTGGGCAAGTAGAGTGCAAGCTTCTTCCCGCAGTTCTGATATCATACTTGATCTCCTGTCTCCTGCTATTCCAGGCCATGGTCTCTCCTGAGCACAGACAGATAATTGTGCCACATTGTGTAATCTTGGCAAACAGGAACTAGGATGAAACTACCAATAATTTGAACCAAGGTTCCTCTCCCACCCTGAGGTGAAACGTTAGAGCATTAACTTCTTGTTTGCTGCTGAACATACCAGAAATAGCAGCACCTCAAAGGAGCAAAATTTGCACCGTAAACCAGCAGAGAAAGTGTTAATCCACTCCAACTTTTAGTTCACCTAGAAGCCTCTTTTGCTATCCCAAAAGAATAAAATATTTCCATAAGCCTATCAATATAATTATTAATCAGTTTATAATTAAATAATGGTGTTTACCCAGATTATCTTTAGGAGTCACTTATTTCTCTTTGTAATAGATATTTATGCAGTTTCCTCCTTATGTGTTGCTTGTGCTAACTCATTTGATCTCTATTTCAGTTTACAAAATAAGATCTTAAAATAACAAATACCTAAAAATATTGGCTTGATTTACAGGCTTGATTAATTATAATCCAACATCTAGAGACCACACTCACAATTTTGATACCTAATGTGGCTAAAATGATCCATTTTAGTGTAACTGAACCTACAGAAATCCATATTCTTTTACGCATGTTAAGTATTTTTTTGTTTGTTTGGTTTGGGTTAAACATAGTTTAGGCTCTAAATGCCCTTTGGAAGACAGAAATTTCAGCTCAGAGCTCTTCTTCTAAATAATCTGATCAGGACTGTTTTCTAAAAATGTTGCCAGTAATCAGTATCAAGTAATGTTGGCTCGCTAAAGACCTAAAAGGTCAGGAACAATATTTACCCAGCTTTGTTAACAAAAGTGTAGAAGCTAGATAAAAAATTAACCCTTTGGATATCATAGATATGATCAAATGACATTAGCACGTACGTTGCACATACTTCCATGGTTGCAATTCCATTGAAGATAACAGGATAAATAATATGGTGCTGAGCATATTGTACAAAGGTACTCAAAACTTTCAAGGCGTTAAAAAAGCAAATGCAATTAAGCCAACCCTTGTAGAATCAAGGGCAGTGAATTAAAATTTCCTTTGCTGTATGCCACATCATTTTATTTTTGCTAACACCACAACCTATATAAACATGCAATTATCATAGCTCTGATTCAGTATGTTTTGTAACAAAGATTGATTTCTGTAGGAAAGCTCATTGAGGAGCAATTATCTAATCTCTTTTTGAAATCCAAGTGTGGGTGATTTGAAATCTTGCAGTCTGAGTGTGCTTCTCAATGTCATTACAATGTCCACCTTAGATGAACAATCGTGTTTCATTGTTTCTCGATGGGTGGTGCTCAGATAAATACGCTTTTCCCTTTAGATTTTGATTGTCATGTCACAAACATCAGTTCATGTAACATGATGCTTTGACTAAAATTTGAGGAGGAAAAGCTTTGTGGTCAGATCATGTTTGCTCTCAGGATAAATTATGAGCATCCACCTGGTCAAATAGTAGGAAAAGGCACCTTTTTTGGCCTTAATTTAAAATCATATCGAACCTCCGATGGACATTTTTTGTTTCCTAGAGAAATACTTACTGGTTGCTGTAGGTGAAGATGCCTCACCTTCAGTGGATGTAGTGATGGGTTTAGTATCTGTCATGGTCAGAGTCACAGGTCTCACCGCACTGTGATGGGGAGAGGGTGCCAAAACTGGAGTAAAATGACCAGGCACTTTCCCTACTACTTGACCACTGCTGTTAGGCTACAAAACAAAACCAAAACAATGCCTTGTGAAATATACACATTGTGTTTAAAAACAAACCTACCAATGTCCTGTAGGGTTTTGTAGAATGCCCATCACCACAGTTATCTATGTGCCAGGTTATGTAATTGTTATAAACTAATATATCTATATATAGTATATTTAGCAGACAACACAATAGGCCCCATACATTCGATTCACAGTAACCTTCTGATCAGTTTTATTTTGTTCTTGGTATGATTTTCATCAAAGTATTTTTTTTATTATAATAGTGCTGCTCACATAGTAGGATTAAGCATAGAGCCTAAAGCATATAACAAAAACACATATTAACACTGCAAAAGCTGCGTTAGCAGGGGCCAGTATTCTACCTTGCTTAGAAATGTACGCAGAACAAGCGCCCAGCTGTTTGCTTTCTGCACATGCCTGAAGTCTGACTAGTAAAAGCAGGGAAGGCTGCATAAGGGGGCCAGAGAAGGAGGCACTAAAATGTGTAGACGTTGCCATTTGGCCCCAGGCCCATCAGAATGTGTCCCTTTCACACAGGATTGAAAAATGTGAATTCTGTACATTTCAGGAATATAATGAGCCAAATCAACACTTTTCATGGACTGATGTACAGGATGTACAAGAGGTAGTCTGAATTTAGACCTATGACACAATCGGGGCCAAATTCTACCTTCAGCATACACATCTACCCAACTTTGACAACATTCTTTGAGCGATGTGCTCATTTATCCAAGAGCGAAATTTGGCCTAAATATTCTAAGTGACCAGAAAACTGTTCTAGTAAATAATAAGAAACCCAAACCATCAGCTGGTAACATTTATCCTGAAACTTGATTTTTTCTGTGAATGTTAAAGGGCTCTTAAAGTACCTAACAAATATAATGCCTAAATTTCTGGGCAATTTATTATCATAAAGATATTGACAAATTAGAGAGAAACATAGGTTATTAAAGGAACTGAATAGACTGATTTACAAGGAAAGGTTAAAAGAGGTAAATATGATTAGCTTAGCTAGGCAATAATTATTGGTTGTCATGACAACTACAAATATGTGCAGGATGTAAACACAGATGATGAGGAGAAATTATTTGGAAGTATAATCTGGGAGGTAATGGAAGGAAATAAAGAAAGAGGAAATGTTAAAAAAAAAATCAGGAAAAACTTCCTGACAGTATGATCTATTAGCTGTGGAACAGTGTCCCAAGGGAAATGATGGGGGCCTTTTCCTTTTCGACTTTTAAAACTAGAGTGACTAAATAAAAAATAGTAAATATTGACTGGACAAATATGTACAAATAGAGACCAATTCTGCATTGACAGGAAAGTTCATTAGTTGATCTAGTAGGTTATTTCTATCTCTAAATTCGATGTTTCTATGATGAAAAGCAACAGGAAAAATGTTACATTAATGACAAGCGGCTGATCAATTACTCCACTAAAGGAAGCAAATTTAAATTCTCTCTTTCCTAACCATGACCATATTGTACTTGGATATTGCAAGGCTATGAAATAAAGGATGATCTGACATACAGTTCTATAAGATCCAGCTACTATAGGATTTATTCTTCTATTGTGATGTGTGGGCCTTTACTGATGAGAAAATAGACAATGATATATACTGCTAATCTCAGGTCTAAAAACAGTTTCAAATTAAGAAGGCAGTAACAGTTCACAAGGATGAAAGGTTCTTCTGTACTGAAAACACATTGTTAGTATTCCATATGTTTTCTCTATTGTATCAAACTTTCTACAACTGCATAGGTCTTTTTTCCCCTTCAAATCTGTTCAACCCTGGTGATATGAACTTTAAAGGAAAAAGAGTCATCACATTAATATATACAAGATGATACACATTGAATACATAATGATGTGGTATAAAAATTTAATCACCATCTGATTAGATAGCCAGATTACTTATAAATGGTGAACCCATTAATAAGTTATGCAGGTCTTTCCACCAGTACCAATCAAACCTTTATATCACACCACACCACCACACATTCTGCATATGCCATATATTTTACCAACTCCCTGACCCCCACTTTAGCAATATTTTAGTTAGTTTTATTTTTATGGGGACTATTGAAATATCCCTTGGCCTGTAAAATCAGGTGTCTTAATTAATATAAATCCAAAAGTACTGGCCTTGGAGATAAAGGAAAACTGTAACTAAAAGAATTTCAGAAACCTCTACAAAATACCTAAAATAGCTTTCCCATCTATAATGCTTTAAGGTCCTAAATACTCTGATCTCCCAAGAATCATGTACTGTAACCCACTGGAAAGTAGGTATTTAGGAGCTATTTTTAGCTCCAGTAGATTGCAATATAGCCGACCTTAAAACAGTTGAGGCCTGAATAGTGTAATTTTGATGGGAAAATCCATATTTGTGGGGAAAAGAAAAAAAATATCTGGCTGCTGCTCTCTTTTATTTTTCTTTTTAAAATATAGAGGATGTTAGAAGCTGTTCCACAGTTTGGAGAAATAGATTGGTGGGCAGAGTGCAAGTGAAACAGTGATAGGTGTTTGATAAATACAATTTATCTACAGTTGCCACACTGATACACCACCACATATGTAGTATATATAGAAGTAATATATGCCATTGGGCAATGTGTGATACATGTAACATTTTCATGAAGTATGCATGAGGTATGCATGATCAGTCATAACTCATAAAACCACAGCCAGGTGGTAAAATAAGCTCATCCCCGCAGACCGAAAATTCTTATAATCACACATTGTCCATTATTTTGAATTTGGTTTTTCTTTTTTTTCTTTGAAAAAGTTGGTGAAAGAGGTTAAATACCGTACTCAGTAATGTGTGGATGGTGCAGATGGTCTGATGGACAGGATTAGTGTGGTGTGAGTTCTTTTTAGTGGCTATTGGATGGAGTCAGGGATCTGTGGGGGGCAGAGTTACCTTTTAGGAATTGGTTTCTATTATGTATTGAAGAAGCAAAAAGAAACTGTTTCAATTGCCTACTAAAAGTGCTTCACTTTTGGTATTAAAAAAAAATGTTCCCAGGAATTTATGGATTAAAACAGCAAGTGTCATCATCTTCCATAGCAGCCCTGCATCCAAAACCAGACTCAACTTAATTAAATGGACACAGCTGGAGTCCAGCACAATGTGCAACAATGTATCACCTTTTACTGTTCCCTAGTGATTCTGGTCAACAGGAATGCAACAGCTCACATGGACTTCAGCTTAGTCCTTGCGCAGATGGTCCAAGAAAACGAACCCTTTCTTTGCCGAATTAAACAATGTGCAAAGCACATATTTAATATTTATTCTCCAATAAGCAATAATTTACCTAGATGACACACACAACATTAACACAGCACACATCCCTCACCCACCAGCCAATTAAGAGTGAAATCCTGGCCTCGGAGGGCATATCTACACAGTTAGCAGCAGCCCCCACCAGTGAGTATTAGAGCCTAGGTTGACAGTGGAGGGGGGTGGGCTTCAGAGCCTGAACTCCAGCCAAAGCCTGAACGTCTACTTAGCTATTTTTAGCACCATAGCTCAAAACTTGTGAGCCCAAGTCGACCAGGGCTCTGAGACTCGCCGTCACAGGCAGCAGGCAGACATGCCCACTGAAGTCAATTGGAGATTTGCCACTGACTTCACTGGAGCTGGCATTTAACCCTAACAATCCTAAGTAACTTTCTATTTTTGTTTATAAATTTCTCAAGTTGCAAATATTGCCCGTAATAGCATCTGTTTTGTACATAGAAGCTGATGCAGGCCCAGTGCAATGCAGGCTGAAGCTCTGTATTGTCCAATAGAGGAAACAAAGCCTCCAAAATTAGGGAAAGATAAAAAAGTTTTTTTTTCCACGTTTCACTCAGATGGTGTTTCCAATATTTAAGACTCTGATAACATTTCATTTACAAGCAATAATAACTGATTTACATGTCTCTTAATAATGTTATTATTTACAATCAAAATATATACCATTGACACAAGCACTTTTAAATTACATTCATTCTTCTTTCTACTCTCTCATTCCTGTAATCGCCAATACTTGTTTTCTTGGTGCTTCAAAAATGTTCTGCTTTCACATTTTTCTACTTGTTTATCTTATACTTTGCTATCAGAGGTTGTAAATCAGAAAATATGGTTTAAAACTGGCATTGCAAAGATTACTTAGCTAGGGTTTAGAGTGTTGTTATTTGGCAACAAAGATAAAAAAAATTGCTACATGATGGCTCAGTACCAACCTGAGTGCTTAATCTCTTCTTTTACTTATTTAAATTTTAGTCTAATCTTAGTTGCGGGTAAGCACCTGATCAAATAGGTCTTATTTATACCATTCTTCAATAATATCTGAAAATTTTCAGGTATGAATTATGGACCACCATCTGACCATTAAGAACATAAGAACGGCCATATTGGGTCAGACCAAAGGTCCATCCAGCCCAGTATCCTGTCTACCGACAGTGGCCAATGCCTCATGGAAATCTGTATGGGGTAAACAATTTTTTTTAAACTTCATTGTTTTTGCTAGAGGTATTACTACTGAAATCTACTACCAGGGTCCAATAGGGAAAAAAGTGAGTGTAGTCTCACAAGTTCTGTCTGCAACCTAAGAACCCACCCACTTCTGATGTCAAAATATGATGCTATTTATTATCACCCCTATTTTTCCTTTCATGCTGTGATCAGCAGCGAAAAAAATTAACAAAGCTGATGTTTAAATTGTCATAATTAGGCTTCAGTGTTAACATCTTAAGATAAACAGGTCTCAGTGCTCTCAGTTCATAGTGCTCTGAAAGCTATTGTTTCAGCCTATCTGCAGACGCATACTGAAATCACTGAATTATTTTACACTGACTTCACATTTTTAAGGTTATCTTTGCAATTGCAACATTGGTAACATTTTAAATGAAAGTTTAGGTCCTGGAGCACAAGTTGGCAGCTATCACAGAAAGACATTGGCTTATTAAAGAAGAATGGTATAAATAAAACCTGTATGATCAGGTGCTTACCTGCTTCAAACAGCCTAGTCTAACCTGTGTCTATTACTTCTGGCCACCTTGAGTTTCTATTGCTCTTATCAGGAACATTTGCTTTTCCTTCTCTGGAGGCTGTTATAAATTCTCTGCCATGAGTTTTAAGCCCACTGAGATGGCAGGGGACAGAGGCCACTGTATTTAGGGTCTTTTGACACAGATCACTCTATACAGTCGCCAACTCTATAGCCTGATCAATATTTGGCCACTAAAAAAAAAAAGAAAAGAAAAGAAAAAAGAAAAAAAAAGAAAAAAAAGTTTGTGCAAACTGTTTTTATTTTGACTCTTTCGGTTCTACCAAAAATGTGGTTTACAAGATTTTTGGTATCACCATATTGAAAGCCCACTGTTACTGTGAACTTATTTATTTGAACTGCATAAGATTTGAGCCGAAGAGCATTCAAAATATTTGTGCGACATCATTCAATAGATCCACAATTTTGTTTTGTTTGTTCTTAAAAGACAGGGTCATTTCCAGGTTCCAATACCACCTCTTTTGCAGTAGTAGAAAATTATCCCAAAAGGAGATTCTAATTATTTAATATTTTACAAGTAAAAATACATTGCAAATATCAGTTGGGATAATAAAACAGAGTTCCTATGACTTGTACCCGATGTCACTGGAGTAAATCACAGCCTACCTAATATGGCAATTGCTAACTGTAAACTCAGATTTGCCAAATCTCAAATATCTGATTACTGGTACTATTTAAATATGTATTTTTCCCTAGTTCCACACCCAAATCTAAATAGAAATTTAAATTTGTATTTATGAAGGTTATGGCTATATCCCAAGACCTTCTAAAATCAGAATGTACCTGTAACATCCTGATTTTCCGTGCAGGAATTTTACACAGAAACTAATAGTCTGTAATCAATGTCAACCTCCTTTCACACAGAATCTCATAGAATTTCCCAAATCCAAATTTAATAACATTGAATCCAACATTTAATAACACTGAAGACCTGCTTTATCTCAGTTTCTGGAAGCAAAAGTGATTGGCCTTTCAATCCCACATTCAGTTTACAAGATATGGCCACGCCTGTACCTGTCAGTCAGACATCACGCCCTAACAGCAGGTCTAATTTGGGATGAATGTGCAAACTATGCTCACAGATACCAGATACCAAATGTCTTTTCAGTCTAAACACAAGTAAAATTCCTTTTAAATCAATTATATTCTTGGAATTATAACTGAAGAGAAGTTTGGTAGAAATTTTTTGAAGTAATTAACTAGGGCTAGAAAAAAATCTTAATTCCATGACCTTCATAGGCATAGGCATTTTGGAAACCACTTCTAAGTATTTTAGAAAGAGACTTTCAGCCTTCCATATACATCATATGACCCAAGCTAATGATTAAGTCTGGAGAACAATACATATCTCATTTTTCACCTGCATTCCAAACAAAAACTCTTCAACAGAAACATCAGGCGTCTCAGATATGTTGCCTCATTACTCCTTTTATAAGTGTAATAGCCAAATAATTGAGCAATCCATGTAATCCCTGTCATAACTGATCCATTATGTTTTGACATATAGCTGGAGTACTAGCCAGTCTACAGGGAAACTTATTCTAAGGGAACAACCCCTTTTAATGGTCATGCTCAGTACAGTGATGAACACCAATACAAAACCCTAGAATAGAAAGATTTTCAAGACTTGGTTGAATTTCATTTACTGATAAACTTCAGACAGATTCAGTTTTGCAAACTTAGGTTTCTCTGCTGTGCGTACAAAAGGATCCTTTCTTAAAAACTGGATATTGGCCACAGTCATCCAGGAGCTCAGAGTTATTTTATAGTCTCTGTTGATGGGCCTGTGACAGTCTGCTCTGGAATACACACGATGGGTGCTGCCTCTTCCAAAAATTTTATAAGTGAAAGGAAATAGCTCTTCTGTTTTTCTACATCCTCTTTTATACATATAGTACAGGCCTCACCTTGCAAAATATTAGGGATTTTTCAATAAGGGCATACTAATGTTCTATTCTGTCACCCCTCCTGTTCAACGTATATGTGAGCCCAATGGGAGGTTGTGAGATGATTTGGCTGCAATGCCATCATCACCTGGAAGGGGGGAGGGATAGCTCAGTGGTTTGAGCATTGGCCTGCTAAACCCAGAGTTGGGAGTTCAATCCTTGAGGGGGCCACTTAGGGATCTGGGGCAAAAATTGGTCCCCCTAGTGAAGGCAGGGGCTGGACTCAATGACCTTTCAAGGTCCCTTCCAGTTCTAGGAGACTGGTATATCTCCAATTATTACAAGACACAGCCAGAGGTCTCAGTTTCATCAGACTCAGATGGTATGGTGTCTTTGCTTTCTCAGTGCTCTACTAAATATGAGAAAGTGATTATGCTAAAGGACTGCAGAAAAGGATCTTGACGGGACCATGGGATGGTATAAACCCAAGAGAAAATTACCAGTTTGTTCGAGAGGTGTACAATTAAGTATGTGTAGGGTCCCCATTTGCTACTGAAACTGCAGGTTGAATCAGTGCCAATAATGTCTTATTCCATCTATATCTGCTAATACATGCATAATCAGTTCTCTCAGATACGGGTCTCGCTACAGTCATCCAAGCCTTTGTGGTTATCCTAATGGATTAATTAATGCATTCTACATTAAGCTAACCTGGAAATCTTACATAGAAGCTTCAGGTGGTATAGCATGCAGCTGCCTGTCTGCTTGTTGGAGTTAGCTTAGAAAACTCGTTAAACCAGTTCTTGGCCAACAGCATTCCTCCCTATTACTTTCTGAGAGCAATTCGGGTGTTGAATTTGATCTATAAAGGCTTGAATTCTGTCTGTCTGAGACAGCACCTCTCTCCCTATGCACTGCTGTGATAGCTAAGATCAGATGCACCACTTGAGCTAACAATGCCCAGATTTAAATGTCACATAGCTAGTTGCAGGTATTCTAGATGAGGCCACCTCAACCCAGAATACACAAAGCCTGAGTTCATTGACTTTTAGGATACGGAGCAAGATCCATCTCTATTTAGTTTTTTGCCTTAAAGGCTGTCAGATGTGTGTTTGCATGTATGGGAAAGGAAGTCTCTTTGAAGATATATTTTGCTTTTGTTTAAAATACATCTGTTGGGTTAAATGGCATAAGTGCATCCAAGAAACTAACAATTTCATGCTTTTTATAAACTAAACGTAAGTAAAAGATATAAAAAATACTAACTTAAAATTGCAAATAAAATATTTAAACTGTTTATCACCAGACTTCGGGGATGACCTTAGATATGCCAAATATTTTACATTTACCTCCCAAATACAATTAAAAATATTACACTACCTTTTTCCTCTTCAGCAATGTCTTGTGCAAGGAAAGTCTGATTCAAATGGCCAAGAAGATTCAAAATTCTTAGCTATCAGTAAACGAAAGACCATAGCTACACCAAAGAAACCTACATGAACACACTTTTCTTTTATTGATCTATATTCTATTCCAGTTCTCTGGGGAACAAACAGGAAATCCTTTAACCAGCCCAACTGGAGACTAACAAGATCTGAGTCAAACAAGATAACATCCTTGCTGCTAAGTTGCTGGCAGTTATATATTGAAGAATCACAAAGCACCCGCCTGGAGTTCCTTAACAACATGTCTATCTTTTATTAAACAAAGAAAGAATATTCCAAACAATTAAGATAGGAAAACAGGCAGCCGTACCACCTTCCAGAAGCTGCTCTTCTCTAGTAGCTCAGAAGTCACTGTCTTCACACAAAGCCAGAGCCATTACTTAAATAAATCCATTTGCAAATCAGCACAAGTATCACCCTTTACTGCTGCCAGGAACTTCTAGCCAACAAGACAACAGCAGCTCACGTGGACTCATTTAATCCAAGTGTAAGTCATTGATTTCAATGGGAACAGGATCAGATCCTTACTCCTAAAGACAGGAGTTCAATTACACTTACTCTCTGAGATCTGAACTGATTGCCAGTTTACCAAAAAATAGTATGAGGTTTTACTACTTGTCAGTAGTACCCTTCATAATCTGGACCCTAATTATTAGAGTCATTTCCTATCCATACTCCCAGGGGCGGCTCTAGACATTTTGCCGCCCCAAGCATGGCGTCATGCCGCGGGGGGCACTCTGCCGGTCGCCAGTCCCACGGCTCCGGTGGACCTCCTGCAGGCTCCGAAGGCACCCTGCCTGCCGCCCTCCCGGCGACCGGCAGAGCGCCCCCCGCAGTATGCCGCCCCAAGCATGCGCTTGCCGTGCTGGGGCCTGGAGCCGCCCCCGTGTATTCCTATTTAGCTTTGATCTCTTGATCCCTTAGTTCAGCCTGGAAGAGAATGAGGGCAGGGTTTTCTCATTCTAGGGTTCTCTGCTGTGGAACTCTCTAAAAAAAAGAAGTCTGCAAGGGTATGTCTACACTGCAATAAAACACAAAAGGCTGGCCCTGTCATCTGATTCTGGCTCATGGGGCTTGGACTGGGGAGCTATAAAGTTGTAAATGTCTGGGCTTGGGCTGGAATCCGGGCTCTGGGACCCATCCCTTGTGAGATCCCATGCTCCAGCCCAAGCCCGGATGTACCTCACAGAAGCCAGGATGTTCTTTGGAAGGATTCTCCTTGACTGTTTTCTTTGTTGTCACTTTTCTTTTTTTTGCATCTGTTAACCCCTCTTCTTTACTATTTTTGTGTTAGCTTAGGAATCATTCCCTCTTGACCAGGACTGGCTCTACAGTTTTCGCCGCCCCAAGCAGCGCACTGAATTGCCGCCGTGGGCGGCGGGGGCAGTCCGTGTGCCCTTGGGGCGGCAGGTGTGTTTCCGCGGCGGCAGCAATTCGGCAGCAGCTTCTATGTTTAGCTGAAGCCGCTGCGGACACCTAAATATAGAAGCTGCTGCTGAATTGCCGCCACCGCGGAAACGCACATGCCACCCTAAGGGCACAGGGACTGCCCCCGCCGCCTGTGGTGGCAATTCGGCGTGCTGCTGGGGGCAAAACAACAGGGACTGCCACCCCTTGAAAACTGCCGCCCCAAGCACCAGCTTGGAATGCTGGTGCCTGGAGCCGGCCCTGCTCTTGACTATTGGGGTAGCTTGCATGGTTTATTGGGTTGTGCAGATCATTTTGTTCTGGTTTGTGAACTGTCAAGCACAGTCCCAACTGGATATTGAAATATATTTTAATGCTTTGTATTGATTTAATCATATGACACTCAGGATTATTAATGCATTTTAAATATGGTAAAAAAATTGTGAGCGTGGACACACACATATGGGCTGAGATTTTCAAAGCCATCTCTAGAGGATAGGAATGCCCACTTTTCATTGATCTTAATGGGAAATGGGTATCAAAATGTCCACACCCTGAACAAACATAGGCATTCTACAGGCAGATTAGATACAGGTGGATTGGTTTGTTTTTTGTAACGATACAGTGGTGGAAAATCAATCTTATAATGTCAGTGTCAGCCTTAAATAGGGAGGGACTAGCACCCCTTCAGAATACGCATGAAGGTACATACGTGCCCTAAACAAATATAAAAAAGGCTAAAAAAAAATCAGTTGCTTAGTAAAAACACATATTTAACTAAAGGTCAAGAAGAACTGGCAATCTTGGGGATATTTTAAAGTCCCCTGTTGGAGGCAGGGGTGCTTAGTGGAGATTTCATTCTATGTTCAACATATTTATTTATCCACTCTCTAGTCAGAGCAGATGATAAAAAGCACATATGAGTTGAATATTGAGAGATCCAGGACTCTCTCTTTTGTTTAGGTACCTCAGTTGTTGCATCATTTTTCACAGCAGCTACAGGGACTGTTTGAACTTCCTGACTGTTCATCACACATAATTTGGAGCATTTAACATTATGTCAAGAAAATTGCCCACTGCTTTCCCCTGTGGAAACTTATGGGAGCTCTATATCTTTAAACTAATTTTACTTAAAATATTCCATTGAATAGCATGACTGTCTCACTATAATGGGTGCAGCAGTAATGTAATTAATCTCAAAATTGCTGTGGGGAGTACAAGGCATCTCAGTTGCTTGTCGTAACAATCTAAATTAGTGTATTACTGAAAGATGTTGGGGAGGAACAGTTCATTATAGGTAAATGCTGTCAGGGTATCCATTCTTTCTATTTCTAAAGCTGAAAATAAGACTATCATCAGAGTTCTTCCTTTGAAATCCAAATGAACATGTTTTGAGGTGGGAAAGTATAATTAAATTTGATGTGGTATTTCTACAGATGTAGCTTTGCATTTTATAATAATGAAATTTGTTTGAATAAAAATTCATGTTTTATTTAGAAAAGAAAAACTGGTTTGGCTCAAAGCGTGCCATTGTATCAGAACAATTCTCTTTTGTCACTGAAACTTCACAGACGGCTGCTTCTTTTCACGAGAAAAAAATATTCTTGCTATTTTACAGTTTTACAGGGGACAGATCCCAAAGTTGTGAACAAGTGAAAGTTGGGTTGGCCATGCAAATTCTCTAGTGTACCATACATCTGTGATGGAAGTTTTGAAGAATAAATATAAGTGTGATACTACTAATAATAATTAATAAGAAGAAATTGCAAAGAACCATTGGAGTAGAAGATTGGAATATGATATTCAGTGTTGCTTCACCCGTTCCCCTCAGAAACTAAATCAAACATCAGATAAAATGAAAAACATTCCCCTAATCTAAAGGTTTTGAAAGGTGACAAAAGAAATAAATCAAAGGCCATTTGACCTGTTATTCCCTAGCATGCAACAAGACAAGAATGGGAAATGTTTTCAGTTTGCTGCTGGTCTGAAAGCACCAGCAAAGTAAAATTTCTCTTTCAAATTAACAGATTAAATTTATATCTGTAGATATTAGAAAGGGAGTTGATTCTCCTTGCAAAAGAGTTGATACAGCTCCTTCTGCTCAATACTCTTCACAACATTAGAACCACAAGAGAGCCTGTTCATAAAGTGGTAGAAAGAGAGTGAGATACTTAAGTTAGAAGCTGCATTTTTACCTTAATAATCTGAAGCAAAACATGGAACAATCTAGAGAGATTATCACCTAATCTGCCCTTTTAACATATATAAGAAATTGAAATGTAAGTAAAACAAGCACTGAATAATTAAAGAAATACATAACACTAAGGGCTTGATTTTAATTTGCATAATTTTTCCCTTAATAGTGCCTAATTAAGACATCAGTTTGAAAAAAAATCTAATAGAACTCTAAGATTTTCCACACTGAATTAACGTTTAGGACTTTTAATGGATGTTTTAATTAGACTTTGTTATTCATGGAAATTTTACACAAATTAAAATCAAGTCCTGTGTGCACTGTTCCCAGCTGAGTTTCAGCAAAAATGCTATATGGAACTGAGAGACTTTTAATACATGCACTGACAACACTTTGTAGTCTAAAGCTGACATACTCCAATTCCACTGTTTGATTTAAATAGCATTAATATTATAACCAATAAAAATTACACTATTTTCACTTTTCTTTCCAAAGTAAGTTGCATATTTATACATCAGTATATTTTTTTAAATATGAAAAAACTCTGCTGCTGGATCCAACTGTTAGCCAGTAGAGCCCAATAACCAGAATGACCTTTTGAACAGCCTAGAGAGGAGCCTTATCTGTTATTCAATATACAAACTTTGATTCAGTCCGAAGTTCTATCACTGCAGTGCCTGAAACACATGCTGAAAGACCTTTCTTCCATCAATTGTGCTAAACATATTTATCAGAACAATTTCTTCATGTTCATCTCAGTTGATAAAGTCAGTCTTTTAAGAAATTTTTGGGCGCATGGGGGGATGCTTTGAGTAGATACACTGTCATTTCAGCAATGTTGTGACAAACTATGCTCCTGAATCTCTCTCAAAACATATTATAATGTGAGCTTCAACACGGGTCTTCACAGGAGCACGGGTCTAGACAAGGCAGCAAAATCAGAAACCAGACCGAGCAGTGAAGATTACATTACACTGACATTGGAAATATTCCAAGTATTGACAGACCAGGGCTCAATTGCAGTTCGTCTTATAGCAGAGATCACATCTTAATGCTATGTGCTGATTCCATCGTGAAAAACACTCTTGCATAAAGTCCTTTACAAATTATTCCTCTAATGAAAACCACATTAACTTTGCATGTGAGAAACAAGTTTGATTCAATATAGCTGCCAGAAAGCACAACTGCTGTTGCATGCTCTTTACAAAAGGAAAAAACAAATCTCTGGTCCTATGTGACACTCATTACTGAAGTGTTTTCACGTCTGTGCAAAGAATTGTTAAATATCTATGAAACCTTGGAAGTATTACCTTGCCAGAGTTTATCTTAATAGTTTGTCTATCAATATACTTGTATGTTCAGTTTGTGTGCATGGTGTTTACATTAACACATTCCTTGCTCCTCCCTGAAGCAAGCAATTCATCTGTGTTTTACCACCTAAATCAGAGGTGTGAATTACTGTGATTTTTCTCCTAGTGTCACACTCCTTTGAGCTATCTATCAATCCTGCAGCCCTGCTGCACACAGAACTCCCACAGAAGAGTTCTGTGTGCAAGAGGACTGTGGGATTAGGCTCTGTTCTGTTTGTGCTACTGGATCGTTCAGCACAAGTATCTTTCTTATGCTCCACAAAGCAACAGTGAGTGGATATAACTAATCTGCTCCAACAAACAACCATCGTCATCCAACCATGTTTAACTGAAATACTTGCTGAATCGCTTATGTTCAATATTCCAGCGTGCTATGGTAACTGGAATAGTGAGATATGATCAGCGCTAAACACTCAAGAGGGTACACATTCTTCATAGGAATTCTTTCGGATTGTTTATTTTTACAGTACCTGGCTCGTCTGTGGACTGGACGGGTCATAAGAAGGTACATAATTCTTCAGAGTATCCTGAGGATTCAGATGGGGAGGATACCTGATCGTTGGATGAGAGAAGTAGCTAGACGGGGCAGGAGGGAGAATAGCTTGTGCTGGAAATGGCAATGGCGAAGGTGGGGGTGGAGTTCTGGTTGAGATGACTGCAGAAGATAAAATAAAATGGAAATTATTTAGTATCTTTTCCTGTTTCTTACATAACTTTTTACCTGTATATCACAGAGAGAAAATAAAAGTTAGTCGTGAATTGGCATGATATTCTTATCTACAATATCCTTAAATCCAACCTCTCATTCCCTCCCCCTTCCCTGCAGTGCCCCAGGGAATGGATAAGTGCCGTTATTCGAAATCCATATATGCCACATTTTGTTTAGTTTTTTTCTGGATTACATCATCACTAGATTTAACTTTTCTTTAAATGCAACAATGATTTCCCAGCAGGAAACATATTTCAGTTATAAAGTCTTCGTCTCAAGAGCCTATATGAATCAAACAAATACGTAAATAAATAAGTAAAACCCACATTTTTTTCCACAGCAATCCAACAAAGAAGAACAAAGTCACTGAGTTCTCAGAGACAGCCAGTGATTCCTCACTGCATTGTACTGTACCTGTCTCATGTGGGGATGGGGGCAATAATTACTAGGCAATAATGCCCTGAATAATTAGCTGACCATTGTGAAAATGCTAATGAATGTTCAACTTCAGGGCCTGGGAAACCATTCCACTCAATGAAAATATCTCTGGCAAACAAAAAAGGATCTATCCTATACATATTTTCTTTGCATTATCTTTCTTCCCATCCCCCACAAACTCACACTTCTCTATCTATAGACTACAAGTAATGTCTAAACTACCAGCAATGTTTTCACAACGAAAGGAATGTACAGAATGTCCTGTTACTGCCGAGGCGTCAAGCCAGAAGTGGAGATTGTTACATTATTACAATATATAAAAATCACATTCCACTCTTTATTACACATCCAGAGGACAATTATTTTGTGCCTTATTAAAAGGAAAAGTCTGACTATGATGGAAATGGGAGAAAAGAGCTATGCCTATATTTTAGTTAGGAAGGCCGGTGTGTCTGTCCAAGATATTTTATAAAGTGCTTACAACCTTGGTACTTAAGGTCTCTCTCTCTCTCTCTGTACAATGAATTCTGATTCTAAACTGTAGCAGCACCAGCACTGCATTGCCACTAGCTTTACACTTCTCCTCTCCTATCTTTTACTTTTTAATTTTTAAAAATACATTTTATTTTAAACTTTTTGAGCTGGGGATTAATAAAAGTGAACTATATAATAAAAAGGCAGCAGGATGTTGTTGTGGATGCTTACAACTCCTAAAGCACATCACACATATCTAATTTTCAAATGGGGTTGGCTACATAGGATGCCCGAATCTGGTATTTGACTGTCCTATTTAAATGCCCAAATTTGAAAATTAGGCTTAGGCTTATCAGCCTTAACTCTAATTATCTTTCATTTCTCAGCTGAAGTCAGAACCGAGGTTTGATATCTACCTAGTGATCCTATACACAAACAATCACACCAACGATTGTGTGTCTGTTCTGTGTACTGGAGATTTATAAAAGCAATTAAGTCTGAGTGATAGCAAAGGGGTCAACATTTGAAAAGAACTTCCAGATGCAGTTCTCAAAATAAGTTGAGAATCACAACTACCAGTGTTGCATGTGAATGCTGGAGGATCTATGCTCTTTCAAGTCTCCCCCAAACAGTTCCTAGATCTCCCTGACTTTTGTCTTTCTCCTTGGGAACAGTGGCTGGTGGGTCTGCTCCAACATCTGATGTCTTCACAGGCCAGTGTATCCCCCATTCCTCTTCTTCCAATGCTTCTCTCCCCTTATGCTGGTATCCTCCTATTTCCTTCTCCCCTTTCCATCTGTTGATCACCACTGTTTCTTCTCTCCAGGGCCATTTCCTTCATTTCCCATTGAAGCTATTGAAAGTGGAATGGGGCCAAATAAGGTAGCCAATGTCTCTGACAACTTCTATGCAGGCTCTGCTACAATAAGAGATGCAGACAAGTTTGCAATGGAGCAGCCAGTGAGGGACAGCAAAAGTGAGAGCTGATTGAGAGGCAGTATCTGTAGCTAGCAGCTTCCACCGCTGTGGTGTCAGGAAAAAACTGCAGTCCCAGGGACTCCGGGACTGAGAGTAGAAATTTGGGACAGTCCTGTTCAAATCAAGACTGTTGGAAAGTAAGTAGTAAATTTACAGAATTGCTATGTTGGTTGTTATTTTATATTGTCACTTAAAATATTAATCTAAAAGTTACATATTAAAAAAAATAAGGTTTTGATTAAACTATGGGTATGGTCAGAAAAATAACTATGGCAGCTTCTCTCTCAAGAAATCTACTCCAGAATCAGAGTCATATCCTTTCACTTTAATAACAAAAGAAAGTTACTAGTTTTTTACACTTGTTAGGCCTGCAGAACCAACTCAGCTACAAGAGAGTCTCTTCTGGCTCATGCATCATATACAGTATTATTAATTAATTTCTGATTATAGAATCCTTCCACAAATCAGAAAGAGCTGAAATTGACTTCAGATCCCAGAGTGGGTTTGCTGGGCTGGATGTTAGAAAAAAATAACGTCTCTTCAATTGTAAACTGAATAAATATGACCTTGAAGTCATTGAGATGGGTGGTGGGGGGGATGACGACCATGAAAGAATAACTTTGGAGAGAAGAACTGAATTTTAAATCTATAAAAGGAAAAATATTCAAGTCTGATTAAACACTCCTTACTTCATCCTATTGTGTTCAAGGAATATTATATAGTACATAATGTTAGACAACCCACCAATGAAAGAACCCTGCAGTGCCAAAACTTAAAGTAGTGAGTTAAGAATAGAGGGTCCTACAAAAACCATGCTAGAAATGCCCACACTATATACTTGACAAGCCGTTACAGCTCAAGGGCCATAGTTTCCCCTTAATTCATGCATGCAACTCACATTAAGGTCAAAGGGAGTTCCGCTGTGGATCTACAGAAGTATATAGTGAAAAAAGTTTTACAGATAGTGGCTCGCTCACTCTATCTACCTATCTATCTACCCCAAAAGAGGCATCAGTATCTAATTCATTTTTCAATGCAGGTGTTCAATATTGTTTTCTAATTTTGAGGCTTCCATTATGTATGGCATTTCATGAAATCCTATTAAGGCATGTGAATATAATATGCTAGTTAGCAAAAAATTTTGTCCTGTGAGTTCCTTCATTTAGGTTACATATATTTTCATTCACAGGTTGGTTTTAGCTTAACCATTGCATGCCATTCTGAAGGGCTACCTGAGCTGCCTTTAATGAAGATTCCTCCAAGGATACCCCAAACTCAGCAACATACTCAATTCCCTTTTCATTTGTAATATACATGGGAGTAGGTCCGTAACAATGACTTCAACAAATGCATCATTATCACAGGGTGGGAAAGGAGCAGAAACCAGATAAATATGGAGGGTTTTCTTCCTCCTTCGTATGCCCTCACCACTGTGTGCAACTCCTGGGATTCCTGGATGGTGATGCTGGGGGAAAGTGCTCAGTCTCGGTGAAGAATCCTGAGGAGATGTGGGACTAAACAAAGGCTTCTCAGGCTTCTTCATTGTAGGAGAAGACATATCTGCAAAGGAAATATAAGAAAACAGGAATGTTAACCTAGAGGCCTCTTATTCCACTGCACAACATGGCATTTTGTAAATCATATACTATTTATGTTTATGCTACTTTTATAAGTCCTTGTTCAGTTATCCTACTCCACTGTGACTGATTTAAAATGATTGATTTCCAGCATAGGCATGAACAACAGTTCACTGGTCTTTGGCCTGCAGAACAGAAATTGCATTCTCTTCATACCAGACAAGCAAGAAAGTAAAGAAATCCATGACCTCACCAGTTCCCTAGATGTTTTGCAATTCTACAGTACACCATATCCACTTAGCTGATGGGAATTTTATTGTAATTTTTACTGGAAATCTGCAATCAAATTTAGAGTAATCACAACAAAAAATCCATTTTACAGTATTTACTATTTTTAACACAGAAATCCATCCTTTTCCCTTCCAAAAGCACAGTGACATTCCTAAAAATGCAGGATACATAAGCAGTATTCAGATTTTCTGTTTTTCGAGTAGGCTCTTCCCTCCTCTCCCTGAGAGTTTACATCCCAACAAAAATCTCTCTTAATATGGAGATAGCACAATGGCCGTGAAAAATGAAGAAATGCTATTCTAAATGATACTATAACAGTAAACACACTGTATTTTGTCTGAAAGCTTAATTAACATTAATTATTGTACTTCAATCTGAAATTAAATCCTTTCCCCCATTTAAATTATTAATTGCACATATTTATAGCATATACATCACCATGGTGTATGGATTCAGCTTGAACTCAATGGCACTACTCATTTGCTTAAAGTTAAGCTCATTCGTAAATACTGGTTTGGGACCATAACGCATCTGCCTTTTCTTTTCTATGCAGACCATGCTATTTTCATTCATGCCTTTGTCACCTTCAGACTAAACTACTGGATTGTGTTGTATTTGGTGCTACACCTTAAATGCTCTTGCAAGTTGAAGGCAGGACAGCCCTTTAAAACAGAGTGCCTCACTTTGAGCTTATTCAGACAGTTCTTTAGGATCTGGGTGGAGTTTAAGGTGTTGATCTAGAAAACTGACATATGCTTAGGACCTTTCTACCTGAGAGTCTGATTCCCTCTTCCTGACTTCTACCACAGCTGAGATCTGTGAAGACTATGAAGCTGGATCTACCTTTATATAAAAGGGGGAAGCTGCTAGCAGGATGTTCTCTCTGAGGTCTCCTATTTTAGTAATATGCTTTGGTCCAAAACAGCCTGAATTTGAGGACCTCCAGAGCACAGCGCAAGGCTCATCTTTTTTAAGCAGGGTGCTGAAGAAGCAAATTTTGTCCAGGGGAGTATACAGGGAAAGCGATTACATTGTTTTATTTCTGTGTTGTATGGTTATTCAGTATTATTATACATTATGACAGTTGCTGTAGGTTTTGTTTACACTGATCTATTATAAATTTATATTATTGTTAAAGGCACCTGAGTAATGACATAGGTGCCTGTGGTCATTTTAGAAATGTAAATAAACAAAGTGCCATTTGAAGGGAAATAACAATAAACATTTTATTTTTCTACTTATAATAGCCTATAGCAAGGATAAGAGTAACAAATGGTTAAGGTCTGGATTATATAATTTATCCAATAAACTACATAAACTTTTTTTAAAAAATTGCTTCTAGTGTGGTGAATGAGTCTGGAATAGGGATTTTATAATTCTATAATAAAACCTGCACGTTCACTCATGATTTTAGGATTATTTCATTTTTTGATCAAATGACTGCACTAGCTTATTCATTTCTTAAGACACTTGCAGAAGAGGGAAAGCAGTTACATCTTTACAAAAGCCTTTGGACAAAATTAACCAAACATTTGGCTTTGGGCTGGGACTCTTCCACTAGTGTGTAGTCTACCACTGCAAAAACAATCCAACATTATTGTCTGAAAAAACAGACAAGTGCACTAATGGCCTATAGCTGCAGCCTTGACTAACACATTGCATCCATTACTGGCTGTCACAAGACATATCAATAACTGAACACTTAGATAAGACTCTTTTGACAACACAATTAGTTTATTATACCATATGTATAATATCACAAAAATATACAAAGGATTGAATTTGATTTTTATTTTGAATATTGCAGCTAAGCTTCTATGGCGAGGGAGATGATCACTCTCACAGAGTAGGAGGTGGGGAGATCTTTCACTTAAGTAAAACTGCATTCAACAAACGAACTTTTGAAGGAATGAACTAACTTCTGCTGAGAGATTTTGCAAATGTCTGCAGATCTAGTTTCTGGCATACAACAGAGATTTAATTTAGTCTGTGGCTGTTACTTCATTAAACAAGCCAAAGCTTTTTTTTTTTTAACCAAAATATTTAAATTGTTTGAAAGAAGAATGTTATATGAAGTGCAATGTAATCAGGGGTTCCATTAACACCCAAGTGGCATCCCTAATTTGAAAGAAAATGTACAGAAAAGGAAATTGGTGAATATTAAAACCTCGTGTTTTGCCTTTAAAACAATTGTAGTTCAATTCATAGAGAAGCATAAATTACAAAGCAAAACTGAATACAACCATGAGACTATTACCACAAGAGATTATTGTCTCTGAATGAAGGTGAAGGCTATTGGTGGTCAATATTGTACATCTTTTGCTGCAATATGAACTCCCATCACCCAACCATACACAGACTCTGTACTTTAAAGCAGAAATGCCTGCCACACATGACACTACAGTGAAGTACTTTTAGAAAGATGACATAAACCGCATTCACAACTGTGAAGACCAAATAGCTGAAATACATGTAGCAGCTTCGTTGTTAAAACAATGTACTTAGCATTGTGAAGTAATTCAGATGGTCATTTCCCCCCTTGTTCTCCCCTTGTATGCACTGACATCATAATGGAGCTTTCATGGTCTATTCACCATGGAATAACAGATGCAGCCTACAGGAGAGCCAGAACAAAAACTGTTTGTATAAGTTATAGAGAGAGACTACAGTGGTCTCCTCCTTGACCAAAAGGACAGGCTTCTAACTCTGCTAAGAGCACATGAGTTTCATTTTCTTCGGAGGTTTATCAGTTTGGAAAAAAAAATACATCATTACAGCTTAGGAAGGGCAGTTTTTTATTACCCTTAGTTTTTTCAAATGTTCACGGCCTTTAAATGCAGCAGAATTAGCTAAGGCAATCTTACGAATTCATGTAATTTTTAATTATAACTCCAACACTTACAAAATAAAAATAACTGATATTGTTTTGCTTTTAAAACATATATGTTAACCAAGAGTTACACTTTTGTTCCTGTAGCTTTAGCTAGACAGTTAGGTAACCAAGTGATGGAAAGAGAATATAAAAACAGGCCTATTTGTATTTTCTCCCAAATGCTCCATGACATATGCTTGAAATAAAATTGCAGTTTTGAGAATGAAAATATAACATTTTTTCAGTTTGACTTATTTGTACTGTGTTGATTCTTTGAAAAATACTTAGCACATATGAAGAGAAAAAAGTACCAAAATCAGCAATTTATATCAAGCTACTCTGTTTATCATAATGTTCTATCAACATGAATCAGAATAACCCATGACCGTGTCCCGCTTAGAATTTTCTTAAAATTTTAACATAACATGATTATTCTTTTAAGAATTCACATTCTGTTCAAATTATTCTTGCATAATATCTTCATGTTATTGCAGAGATACAGTAGATACATGGCCAGGCTGAAGCATGTTATACATTTTAAAGCATCACATGAAAGAGATAAAGGCTTATGAAAATTCAAAGAGTTAGATCAAGTCATCTCCCAACAAGGTAATTCCATGTACAAAGGAAGGGAGAAGAGCGTTGCTGTGAAGTCCAGCGTATGCAACCTGCTCATCAGCAGCTTGCACAAATGGTGCTCCAGATGTATATCTGTTCAAGTCAGCCCAAGGCAACAATTTTGATCAATACTAATGTGATAAAATGCTGCAGGGAAAGTGTGCAGAAACGTGTTTACGTCAGCCTTTAATTAAACTGTTGTTCACTTCCAAAGAACCTTAGGAAACACTAATGAGACATGAGTTTCAGCAATTTCCTCATCAAAGCAAAGACCCCCTCTCTCAATCTGAAGCAGCCTGTCATCCAACTAGCTCCCCGGATAAATGTCACATGGCACACCAATCGGCGAGCCACCTGTTAATAGAACTTTGCTGGAGTCAACTGGTGATCCGGGGCAAGTTCAAACATCCATCTGTCTGCTTTGGACACTTGCTCAGTTTTCAGATACAGCTCAGCAAGATGTTAACTTTTCTATAATGCTGGTGGTGCAGAAGTGTGAAGAGATGACTAAGTAGAAATAGAGAATAAATAACATTAAATCTATTTAATCTAATTTATTCTCTAACACTTCTTATTCATATCTTTATATCATAGCTTAATTTAGCTAATCTTTCTTTGCAAGGTACACTCCTGTGGACAGCAACCTGTTAGAAACGTTTAGAACTCAGTTTTAGCATTGTCTTGAGAAATCCAGATAAGAACATCTTCATATTATTGTTTGTGTACTTTACAGTGAAAGATATGAACTCAATAGCGTTATTTTAAAAAACAGCAAACTTCATGCAGCTAGCAGGAGCCAGGGACTTTTGAAAATCTCAGGAGAGTTTAAATACAGAGGACGGGGGTGCATAGGAGCCAACCAGCTAGCTCAGTCTCCGACTCCCAGACGTGGAAAGACAGCAAACCTGAAGGAGTGTGGGCAGCCCCATCCCCCAATCTTGCCACATGAGCACCTTCACATTTCCCCATCCACATCACCACCACACACACACACACACACACACACACACACACACACACACACACACCACCCTATTTTCCAGGCACCATCTTACAATCCTTGCAGCCCATTCAAGATTCCTCCCCCTGTTGATTACGGGGAAGGGACATTTGCAGGAGATACTGCTAGTGTCGGATTGTGATCTCAGAATGCATCCCTTCTACACTCCATTGGACCTGAGTCTCCACTGCTTGCACCTTGAGTCAAGTACACCTCTGCAAAATGGGTGTAAAATCTTACCAGATCAGAATGGTCGTGTTTCACATCCACTTTGCACAGCTGTAAATGGCTACAAAAAGTGTAAGTCAATGAAGAATCACACCCATTGAGTTCAGTGGAATTACTTCTGATTTACACCAGCGTAAGAGAGCAGAATCAGGCTCCCAGCTTTTTTATAGGTTGGGTGAAATGACTACAAGCCTGATTTTCAGAAATGCTGAGCTCCTACTGACATAAACTGGATATGAAGGAGCTCAAAAATTCTGAATATCAATTTTGAATTAAGCAGAGAACACAAAAAAATTGTTACCATAGCATCTCACGAGTATAAAAGTTCACTTCAAACATAAAAGATTAAAGTGGCTTCTTTCTCGCTATTTTTTTTTTTAAGACAAACAACTCCAAATAACTTGATGCCTTGCTGGGATAGGTGTAGCAACTTTTTGAGTGTCAGCCAAACATATGATCTTCCAAGGGGATTTTGGAGGTCTATAGATGAAGTTAAGATAGATGAATTTTGCACAATGGTTGTGGACTGCTTTGTGTTGGAAAAGCAGCCTGGCTGGAAGTTTGAACAGAGCTACTCTGTTGAAGTTTTAAAAATTGGTGCCAGATCTGTTTTTGCTTCTCTGTCCATCTTAGCATAGATAGAAACTCTGAGCACATTTATAACTAAATGTAGACTAGGATAACATATCTTTAATATGCACACACTCATTACCCTCCCATCAAGGAATTAACCCACTTTCTCAGTCTAAATGCTTCTCATCAAATTAGAAGCGAGGGCCTTGGCTGAAATGGGCTTGTGGGTCAAGCCCAATGTTCTGACATCATCTCCCTCTCTTTGGTAACTGAATACATTTCACCCTGTAGAAATGTTTTCTAATCAATTTCATTTTTTTAAAAATTTCTGTAGGGTGAAATGTATTCAAGTACCAAAAAGAAGGAGATAATGTAACACTGGGTTTGATCGAAAGCCCATTGCTGCCAATGGGAATCTTTTTAGATAGGAGAGACAAATTACTCTTCCATTTCCCACTCACGTGCAAAGTCCCATAGTTCTGAATCTCATTATCAATCTGTTGTGCTTTCCAGTCTCCATATTTTTTTCTTTCAATATTTGTATGTATAAGCGATTGTCAAATAAACCAGTACTTTGGTTTTTAGCTTCTGCACCATATATCCCTGCCCTGCCCTGCCTGGAAGATCTGCTCTTGTAAGGAGATACAGTTATCAACATTTTACAAAAATCCTACTCTGACGGATAGTATATTTTGAGGCTTCTCAACCATGACAATGTCTCCATTAATCAAAAAGCAGGGGGGAAAGTAAAAATAAAATATTTTATCTGAATGAGGTGAGCATGAAGGAAGGACTGAAGGAATGTGATATTTTACAGAGAATTTCAGTGCTGCTGCACACAGGGTTTGCTCCAGTGCTCATATAAACGGTATGTTTAAAGCTGCATCTATAATCCCTCATATTGCCCCAATACATCAAACTAGCACAAAATGCCATGATATGAACAAGTATAGATGGATTTTTACTATTGTGGGTGGTCAATCACAAAGAAAAAATGACCTAAATATCCTCTGATTACAACAGTTTAATCTAATTTTTACTTGTAAAGTAATGCAGTATAGTTCCTGACATTTTGCATAAATATGTACATTAACATTTGAAATGTATAATTTCTTGTATTATTAAATATGTGTCAGTGCACCCAGAGACTTGGATAAGCATCTTTTAAAATTATTATTTAAATCTATTTTTTTTAATTTGGTTGAATTAGGACAAATGTTGTTTATTGTACAGGAAGAGGAAGATAAGGAAGAAATTGTTCTCATTTTAAGTGTGGAGGAATAATATGATTAAAATCATATATGTATCCCAACGTTATTTTTAAAAATCCTTAAGACTATGACAGGACATACGTACCTAATCCCATAACAGTTGTTTGATGGTGTCATGTGACTTGTAAGTAATTAGCTGCCATACTGAAAAAAGGATCTTTTTGTTTACATTTACATTTATTCCCCACTAAGATTACTTTGAAAGCATGGCAAACTGCTGCAAGAACAGTGTGTGATAATTCTGTATCTATTTCCTACAAATCTCCCTTCCTGAAGACTAGCACTCTGTTTTATCATCAGAAAGCAATAGCAAACTTAATGTTAATGGGGTGGAATTACTTACTGTCACATTATAATTTAATTTATGATTTTGACTCATGAACAAGGCGGTGTCAGGTGGGAAACAAAGTCATTGTTCTACATACAGGGTATTTTACTATTATATCATTCCTTAGAGCAGTAATGTTAATCTCACTTTAAAAAAAAGGATACTAATCCCAAACCCACAAATATTTATCATGTTGTCGTTACATAAAAATCTCTCTATAAAACAGTTCTGCCAGTATGCTGAAACCTCTCTGAAGCTCAAACTACCCTAGAACACCTTATTAAAACATAAAACCCCCTCACATTAGGAGAATGCATCTTATAGAAAGGGGGACTAGATATACAGGGCAATTTTTTTCTTTTTTCTTTACTCTTCAGAAACATACTTGTCTATTCCATCATCCATCAATCATCCTTTAAGTGATTTTATTCCAATGGACAGGCAATGATAAAAAGCATCCTGGGAGGCTGTGGGAAAATCTAATTAAAAGACCCAAACAAATTGTACAGGACTTTGAGTATATTTTAGTCATTTATTAAATAATGGTATAGGTAAATCACTAACATTCATCATGACTCCAGGGGAAAGCTCTTGGCCACAGCATCTTATTAGTGCTAAGAATCCAAGGAACTTGGCCTATAAAATAAAATCAATATTGTAACCTTAACTGTAAGAGTCAGAAAGACACTGGATGATTTCTAATTTAACAAGATTACAGATGAGTTTTGAGATAAGACATTTTGGGGGAAAGCTATTCATTTAGAAATATTCATGCCAAGACGTCTCAAGGTTTTTACTCTTAATATTATTATAATCCATATTTGTAGCAGTTTAGGATTATTTAACAGATGTGGTACATTGGAGGATTTATGGGAAAATCTGAGAAGTGGTTTGAAATGCCAATGAAATAAAATCATTAGAGTTAGGTTGAACAAAATTACAATTTGACAGCATGATGGTTAGCATGATGGTTAGAAAACAGCGACAAATGTAAGGAGATTGTTGGCCCCTTACTGAAAGTTAGTGGGGGATTTTGGTTGGCCTTCTCCCAGTACCAAAAGAAACGGGAAGGGCGGATGAGAAATCAAGATCCTGAGACTGACAGTCCCCAGGGTTAATGGGGAGGGGCCAACGCTCTAGGGCAGCCCAATTGACAGGGCAAGCAGGCCAATGAGGGACTCAGGAGCCTCGGGTCCCGTCCTCTGCTGGAGCTGCCTGAGCCAGAGCAGGCTGAGCTAAGGAGAAAGCAGCAGCTTGAGCTGAACTGGGAGCAGAGCAGCAGCAGCCAGAGCCAGAGAGACCAGAGGAGCAACCCAGAGAGCAGAGCTGAGCTGGAGACAGAGCAGCAGCAGCCAGAGGCAGCCTGGAGCTGGGAGCTGGAGCAGTGTGGAGCCAAGTGTGGTGAGCAGATGGGAAGAGTGTGGGAGGACCCTGGACACTGAGGGCTCAGCGCAGGGAGACGCTCCCAGACAAGAGGTCTTGCAGGCCGGACTTGGCGGGGGATTGTAACCTCAATGTGAGGGCCAACACTGGGAAGAAAGGTCCTGCCACCTGGAGGTGAGTGGCTACCACCACAGCAAGTATCTGACCCCTGGTATCACTGCAGCACAGCCAGGGCCTGGGAAGGAGGCCTGGAATGTGTAAGGAACAGACTGTTAACTTTCCTTGCAGTCCAGAGATGACTGGTTGTAGTGTCCACACGCCCACACAGTGGGGTTAGTTGTTCCTTTAACATTTCCCATTTTTTCCTTAATTTTAATTAGCTGTTGTTTAATCAATTGTATTTGCTTTTAACTGTATGTAATGATCAGTGGGTCAGGGAAATGGCCAGTGCGGAGAGAGCACCCCTGAGTGGGGACAGGCTAGCCCCTGCCTAAGTGACCACAACAAGACAGTGAGTCGAGCCTCACAGGGATCCTGGGCCCAGCCTTGTCGGGGTTATGAGGACTCTGCCACACTGGAGAGTGGAAGGGGAGCCCTCGAGGTCAGGCAGGCCACCGGGTGAAGAGAGTTGGAGCGAGGACTCAGATCCTTTCGCTAGCCAATTCCACCAGTGTAGTGTATAAATCAGGAACATTCCCCACAATCACAGGGCCATTTCCTCACTTACACAAAGAATGAAAGTCATCTGTTCTGTGGAGTAAGCTAAGTGAAAACAAGTATAACTCAGATTTGGTTACTAAATGTAAAAAAAGTAGCCAAGTCAGGCATAAAATATATTTGGACTGAGCCTATACTTCCCCCTCCCACAGGTGTACCATTAATGAAGTAAGAAGAACATGCTATTCAGGAAAATATGAGACTTTTCAGGGGAGGAGGAGGAGAGGGGGCTGAATGCCAATTCTTACAGAAGCTGAAGGTATTCCACATCTCATAGGATCAGGGAGTTGTACCACTGACTTCAGTGGGACTAGACTTTCGCCCTTACCTGCTGAAACCCATTTGCATCTGCTGAAAATCTGACACTTCTGAGCGAACCCTATTACTTTATTCTGCTCACAGGTGAGTTTAAAGTTAACATACAAATAAATTATAGCATGTTCTCACCTGACTATGGATCATATACTATGCTTGATGAATATGTGGAACTCTCATTGATGTTAATATGACACTATGTTCTTATACTATTCATTATATTTTAATTTGTAATTGTCTTTTCAAAGTAACAAGTCTTTGAGAATTGCTTAACCTGTCCTGCTGAGCCCAACTATCAAAACTCAAAAGGTAAGAAGCACTTTTCACCCTAATTAAACTATTGCTGAACCTACTGCTAGCAACTGCAATTATGTTTACAAGAGACATTCCTTATAAAACTTACACTAAGGAAGCCCGAAGCAAATCAAATCCCAACTTACTTTAATACTGGATTAAATGCCATACAAGGAATGTTGATATTGAAAAATTAGGCATATTGCTTGGATATTAAACATTATCTATTTCTGCTTTTTAAACCCATAGAGAAGTAGGTCAGAAACTGGTTTATAGTTTCTCGCACAAAACTTCTATGCCAGTGCTATTATCACCATGATGCCAGTTTTCAGCATGATGGCTGCCAACACACTCAGAAAGGTCAACTGCAATTAAGAACTTTGATTTAAAATACATTTCAAAGCTTATTCATGATGAAAAGGACTTCTTACCTTAAGACTGTTGAGGTTAAGGAAATGAATAGTGTTCTTTCAGTGTCAGTATCTGACTTTGTTGCACACAATATGCTTAAAATCACAGAAAATCAAGATATATGCATAAGAAATACATACATTTATTAAAGAGCACTTTGAGCTATTAAAAAGGAAATACAAAATTGGATCTAAACAAAATTCACTAGCAGGATATAAATCAGCATAAAAACATTCCTTGACATACAAAGAGTTTAGGAATTTAGACTGAACTGAAGACACAGAAACATTTAACAGATATTCATCAAGGTTAACCTTATAAGATGAATGCATCTGTCAGATGGAGACTATGTATTTCTAAAGCATATGCTTTATCCTTCTGTAGGTGCACCAGGAGTTGGAAGTATTCTTGAACTCTGTCCAATATAGGCCACCAAGCAACCTAGGTGATCTGTTATAGTTCTCAGTTCCTGGACAGCATTAATTACTTCCTCTTTCAATTCCCTTACTTCAGAAATTAAAATGTCAATTTTAGATAGTCCATGAGAAGAGGGCCCAAGAAGGAAAGTGCCATCAGGAAGGGGCCCAATAGGGAAGGAGTGTCCAGTGGATGGGGAAAAAGCAAGAGGGGACAAGTGTCCAGAAGAGAGATATCCAACAAAGGGGGCCTGGGCCTGAGAAGAGGAGCATCCAAGAGCTGCTGGGCAGTCAACCGGTGAAGAGAGTCCAGCTGTTTCTGGTTTAATGGTATGTTGGCATCTTGATTCTTGACTGTTGGTGGATGTGGGTGAAGTGTGAGAGAGTGAACATGATGAAGAAACTGTAAAATTAAAATTTATTTCATTGTACATTGACTTTCAGTATTTTTGAACATCTGACTTCTGCAGAATTCCACATAAATCTCTAATTGTATTGCTTAGTTATGATATGTATAATTTAAAAATGTAGGTTATATAGATTTACTTTAAACAATGTTGTAATACTATGATAAAAATAGATTTAAAGTATGACTTTAATTGTTTTTTTTGCTATTCTATTAATATAGTTTACTTTCAAAATGTAGTCATACATGTATATATAATGTACTCTTCTTAAGTTATTCCTGTCTGATTTCATTTTAAAAAAATACTCAGTTACTTACCAGACAATGAATCAAGGGTTTCTCCACCAGTTCTTTGTTTATCTTAAAAAAAGAAAAATGAACTGGGGTCTTCTTAAGCCATGCCACTTCCCCTGTATAATGACGGGTGACAGCCTGTTTGTCATGTTTTTAAAAATTCTCTTTTCCAAATGTAAGGGGAGTTTTCCAAATAAAATTTTATTTGTTAAGAATTTCACAAAAATTTGCTATTGCATTTATGCATCAATTTCACTGAAATTTTATTCCTGCATCACAGAAAACTGGAGTTTTGTCTTAACGCAAACAGACATTCAGAGTTCATCAAGGTTAGCCAGACAGAAAATGAATAATTGTTAGATTTTATAGTGTGCAGCCATGTTATTTTAAAACAAATATACATTTCCGATTGGTAGATGTGCACTTAGGCTTGATTCAAAGTCCACTAAAGTCAATGAGAGACAATCAATTGATGAGTAGTAATTTGCAAAAGTTCATATCTAATAGGGACTTGGTATTTCACATACCTTAAAGGTTATATTTCAAAAGGTAATATGAAAAATAGTTAGGTCTTGTAAAGGAGTCTTAATCTATATATCTCTAATATTTCATACAGGAAAGTGAGTATTATTATAATCTTATCGATGGGGAAACCGAGGCACAGAACACTTACGTAACTTTCCCAAGGTCACACAACAGAAATAGAACCTTGAGCTCCTTAACTTCAATACAGGGTCTGATACATTGGACTATGTTACTTCTTAATGGATAACAACTTATGCTTCTTATGACTGATGACCTCATATTAGAAAAGATCTTTGCAGTCACAACTGCATCCCATTATTTTGGAAATCTACTGTAGCATTTCAAAGTGTTGTATTTGTTTTGGTAAGATCACATGAAGAGTACTGTACCTCATATTTTGTATGTCAAACCAAATGTAACACTAATTATATGATCTTCCTACAATAGTTAACTGTACAGTATGTATTTTTTCAAAAGAAGACAAAGCTGTCGGGTCCATAAAAATAATTAAGAAATCATTTCCTTTTTAAAGGAAATTTTTCAGAATCTGTTCCCCATACTCCTGTGGTAGGACATATTTCTCTAGCATTCCCAAACATTCCTAAGACAACTGAAGTAAACCACCAAGACAGCACAATGATTGCACAATGAGAAATAATGATAGGCTCGCTCTCTTTCATAAATGTTTATAATCTGGCTTCATCAAATATAAAAAGGAAACTAATTTTGAAATCTAACTTTGGTTAAAGAAAATGACTACATTTTTGCACAACAAATCCACAGTCTCTATTTACATTTTGGAGCAATTGTCTGATGGCAAGGAAAGAGCTATGTTTAGAACAATGGCATGTACAATAATGCTTTCAACGTAAAAAATTAAATATGAAATGACTGGCTATTGTTTTAGATAACCCAGAGCCTCTTTGATTTGATTTTTGTTTGTTTGTTTGTTTGTTTTGGTTTAGCTTACTTATTTCTGTTCTTCCTTATATTTCCCTACATTTCACTCTTTTGGAATACTCTTGAAAATACAAACATCTTTAATATCATATCAAAGTCTCTTCAGAAATAGTGTGAGGAAAGGAGTTGATAATAGTAGTTTGCTTATACAGAAAGCTCTGTAACTGTAAAAGCAGAAGTGTTGGTGTTTTACTGATAACAAGTGCAGTGTGGGATGATGAGTTTGGTAGTAGTTTGGTGAAATCTTACTTTTTTACTTTTTTCCCCCCCTCACAGTTTCACAGCCAGTACACATCCTAACCAAGCTGTAAATTGTCGCATTCCTCTCCCACTTCATGATGCATGCTTACACGTTATAGAACTTGGGCAAAGAGTGAGGATTATAATGGAGTCATTTGCATTGTGGCCTTTGTCCATGTCCAACTGCCTCATAGTATGCATCTTGCATGGAGAATTAGAAAAAGTAATCCAAACTTCTGCACACCAAACATGACTGACAACACACTAAGTGTTCACACACTGTGTATTTATATGGTACACACTTCAAAGGCAGCTCACTCCCCTTAACACTTTGAATAAAATACTTAAGCTAGGAACTCCAAACTTGGTTCAGCACTAAGGTTTTGTCACCACTGCCACCTCCAAACCCTTAGTGTTATCACCTTGTGGCTGCTCTGCAAACAGTAACACAGCAAGATAGAAATATTTTATGTTAAAGAGATCGACCACCTCAGTTTCTGGAATCCACTATTGTCTTGGAGGAGGGCTTAAAGAAGATCACTGCTGGCTTAACTGCTTCCTACAGGAAGCTTCAAACACTGAAAATATCTCATAACTAAGTACACAGAAAATTGGGTCCATTTCGGGACACAAGTTATAGAATTGAGTTCATGAAGTTTGAAATAGAGTAGGTGAAACCTCCTTTAAAGTGAAGTCAATAAGGCTGTGATCTAAATTTTACCTCTGAGTGTTTCTACTTTTGATCTTGTAGAAAAAGTTAAAATTACATTAAAATGAAAGAAAGGCTACTTACCTGCATATGTAGTACCTTTGCATATTCACACTTGTAGGATGTGGACACTTCATAAATTTAGGATGATTCACCTTTATGGTGCTGATGAGCTTCAGGAACCTTCTAGAAAAGCAGTGCCTGTTGGGACTGTCTGAGCATTCCCTAATGACACTGGATGTTCAAAGCTGTTTAAAAAGTGCCATGTGATTCTCCAACTTCCTCGTTTTTTTCCACTAAACCCCAGAATCTTATGAGAATAGAATTCCTTGGAAGACAGGAAAGGGTTCCGTCTTCCTTTATAATGGCACTGAGTCCCTGGGCACAGAACCCTCTCTGAGCTCTGTCTCCTCTTTCCTCTGCCTTTGAGCATAAAGGTGAGTAGAATCACCACAAATGCCAGGCCCTGAGTGGACCTCCACGTTTGGTACTGATAGGTGAGAGGCTTGGAATGAGGACCTCAGGAGCACTGAGCAATCTGGACTGGCCACAAACGCCAGTTCCTGCTGGGAGCAGTTGCCATCAGAGGCGGTAGCACTCACCAACTTACGTTATGTCTACACAGCAAAGAAAAAACCCGCAGCTGGCCAGTGCCAGCCAACTCGGGCTCACAGGGCTCCGGCTGTGGGGCTGTTTTGTTGCTGTGTAGACTGCCAGGCTCGGGCTGCAGTGGGACCCTTTCACCCTGCAGGGTCCTAGAGCTCGGGCTCCAGCCCGAGCCTGGAAGCCTACCAAACAATGAAATAGCCCCGCAGCCCAAGACAGGGTTGGCTGGCACAGGCCAGCTGTGGGTTTTTCTTTACTGTGCAGACATACCCTTAGATAAGAGACAAAGTCTTCTCAGTTCTAGGATAGCCTTAGAACCCCTGACCTGAAGCCAAACACAGGCCAGGCACAAGAGGCTTATGCTTCCCCACTTTAGAGGGCTTCAAAACAGAGGCTCACTTTGCCGCAGAGGACTACATTCTTCAAGTGCGAATATGCAGGGCTACTTTGAAGAGCATTTTCCTTAGTTATGTGGTCAATTTATGTATAGAATGAAAAAAAGATGTGCAGGATACAATAATGTCTCTCAGAAACAGTGGTAACAAAAGGCAGTCATGGCAAAACAGAAGTAACAATGACCTACTCTGTCCATGCCCAGGAATGAGGGCCTGTCCTCAAGACAGATCAGAGGTCTGTCTCATAAGGCCTCTGTCAAAGGAAATCCCAAAGTGTGCCAGTCCTTTTGGCAAAAATCAATCCAATGAATGGTTCGCCATGAGGAAATGAGAATACAGCTCTGAAAAGGCAATGTGGCATAAGATAAACAGTTCAAGCCCAATCTTTCTTTTTGAGGGTCCTTGGGGTTGGATTAGGTACAGTACCATGGAACTGAAACTTGAGACAGTCCAGGAATCTAACTGCACAAAAGTATAGAAATGAAGTAAATGTTCTTTGTGAAACTACCCAAAACAGTCTTAACAACAGTAAAACTACTAATGCTACTAAAAACTCTGACTAATAACTCAGGGAAGTCTAGTCAAAAAATCAAACCAAAATTCTATGCACAGAGCAAAGGTCTCTACATCTGCAGTTACCTGTGGAAAGAAAGGAACTGAGGGGGTTGGAGACTATACAGGTCAAATCCAAAATCTGGTGCTGCAGAGTAGAGGCTTATGCAGTCCCAACAGGCACTGCATTTCTAGAAAGTTCTTGAGGCTCACTTTGCAGCAGAGGACTGCATTCTTCAAGTGGGAATATACAGGGCTACTTTGAAGAGAAACAGACCATTTTCCCTAGTCATGTGGTCAATTTATGTATAGAATGAAAAAGAGACATGCAGGATACAATAATGTCTCTCAAATACAGCGGTGACAAAAGGCAGTCATGGTAAAGCAGCAGTAACAAAATAAAGCTACTAACATAGGGCTGTGCGTCCTTTTTGAGACTACAAAACAAGTCTATTGCCCTTGCTGTCATCAGTCTGGGTACGCAAAGTCACAGGTTAAATACATACATTGCCTATATGTTCATTTTTTTAAAATTCAGCAGTAAATGCTGAAAATAAGAAAACACCCTACACTAATGACTGGAGGGGCAACAAAACCAAAACAGAACACGGAAAAAAACCCAAAACATTGCTCTCTAGAAACCCATCTGAAAAAGAGAAATCAACCCCTAACTAACAACAAGCAGAAAATATGACACTCAAAGATGAGAACAATAGAAGAATTCCTCCCATCCCAATGGCAGACAATAAAAATACAGTTTAAAAAAAATTAAATGGGACAGGGAGGGACAATTAATATAAAGAGAGACAACAAAAAAATGCAAAGGGGAAATGCAACTAAATTAATTACTTAACATGCACCACCACCACCACCACAATACCTCCATCCACCCACCCACCCCACACAGGAAAAATTCTAAATGCAAAAAAACCCACCCCAAAATAAAAATAAATAAATAAATAAAAGCACACCAAACAGCCAGTCAGAAATGGAGAGGTTGGAATTGACTGATGAGCAAAGGACTGAGGTAGCAGGAGCTAAATATTAGGAGGGGGAGCTAAAGAAGGAATTACATGTCTGGCTCTTTATTCTGACTTTACAAGCTGTGCTACATAGTGCATGGATGTGTCTGAAGAAGTGCACGGGGCTGAAAAGCATCAAGCACAGAATCCTTTGAATAATATGATGATTAAAACATCTACAATGCATATACTGGGAATATCATAACACATTACAGGTGTGAGGGAATTCTATCTTGGCATTAATGCGAAGACCAAGGTGACAACAGTTAACAAATGTTAAATTCACTCCATGGTCAGTTATTTCCCTCTCTAACAAAATACTGTAATTGGGATCTAGTACCCTGACAAAATATTGCAGACAGAATACAGACAAAGACACCAATGCTACATCAGGATTCGTTAACATAGACCCTGAGCTCAAACAGAATTCCATAGAAGATAATGGGACTGTGCCCAGGTACAAGGGTCTTCCTTAATGCAGAATCCCAGTGCAGAAACTGAGCCTTAGTAACTTAATATTGGCTCAACCAAAGTGTGGCGACACTTCAGTTTTACTCAGCTAAAAACTAAAGATAATGTTCAAATCCTGTTGGAATGGAGTTATTATCTTTCATAGAGTGTACATAATAACAATTAGGTTTTCAAAGAATACTTCTTGTGTAATAAATGTTTTAATAACAATAATATAATTGACTATGTGGAAAAATGATGATTATGTGATTGTTCATGCTACTTGACTTAGGGTTTTTTTTAAAAGATACATTTGTTTAGAAACACTCAAAAAATTGTTGTGAAGAACAGCTAAGATTTATTCCTTCCCCCTTTTTAAGTGTCATTGCATTGCAATTATGCAAACGAAGAGTGGAAAATCTATATTTCTGATGTATGTTTGAACACTTTGGCATAAAATGGTCCTCATGCTACTCACCTTGATCTCTTTCATGCCATGTCCGACTCCCAGCAGCTGGTGAATTTGGAGAGGGGTAAAAGTCTCCGGTTGGGCTTGGTTCCATATTTTCATCTATGGAGATAGTTTTGGGTCTCTTGCTGTTGAAATAACAAAGGTGTTGGTATTAAGACTTATGTGCAGTTAGCATTGGTACTGCAGAGGCTATAAGGATTTAAACAAATTTTTCAACACAGAGAGCAATTAAAAGAAAAACCATGAAAACAAATGTTAAGCCTGACCCCTAACATAGGTCATTGTATGTGTGCATTGTATATAAATATTTACATTATATAGTTGTCATGTGTGCATAATACACAAAAAACCCGCTGTGGGGAGAATTTTCAATCTCTGCACGTTCTAAGTCTGGCGGCATTTAAGACCATGGCCAAACGTCCAAAACCTGCAACCTGCTGTAAAAGGGTAATGTAACTAAAATGTTACATTCTCTGTATAATTCATTTCAGGCAAAGAAAAGCAATGGAGGAGTGTTTCTGCACCCCTGATAAGGTCAGCCAGGTAAGACTTCAATAGCTCAGAATATGCTCGTAGAAAGAAAGCTTACTTTACCCACTCCACCAAATCAGAGTACCAAGTTACTTTTCAAAGAGGCCTGCCCTGAAACACAGTCTTTTCATTTTTGGTTAGTTTAATTTAAAATGAAAGGTCTGCATTTCAAACTCCATCATTCAAAGAAATTCACTTCACTTCAATCTAGTAGGAGAAAGGCAAGTTTCCTCTTATCAACGCCTTCTGAAACTTCTCAGAATAAGCAAATTTCCAAAGGAAGATGGGGAACCAGGCATGAAGCTTTAACCATATTTTGACAATATCATGAAATAATTATGACAATACCATGAGGATGAATTTATATTTGATTTAAAAGGTGAACTGTAAGGCTGAAAAGATAATGGAGTTAAACCCAGAAATGTACACTAAGACCCCACAATAACCAGATTGAGACATTGTTAATAATAATCTTGTTAGTAATTATTTCAAAAACTGTGATGCTCTCTGCCCCTCCTAAGACCATATGAATGGTGCTTCACAGAGTCAGAATCCATAGAGGTGGAGAGGAGTAGGCCAGAGTTGGCTGAAGCAGGGATTCAGTGGTCTCATTTATCATCCCTTGACTAGCCTCGCAGAAATTTCCCAGGAAAGATAATACAACTCCTGCCTATATCACGTTCCACCAATTCTGCTACTGCACTAGGGAACTCCCTCCACTTAAGAGGAGGTTCTGGGGGAAGCCACAGCCAAAACCAGGCCTGGCCCCCTCTAGAGCAGGGATCGGCAACCTTTGGCACGTGGCCCATCAGGGAAATCCGCTGGCAGGCTGGGACGGTTTGTTTACCTGCAGAATCTGCAGGTTTGGCCCATCGCAGCTCCCACTGGCTGCGGTTTGCCATTCCAGGCCAATGGGGGCTGCGGGAAGCAGCATGGGCTGAGGGATGTGGCCATGTGCCAAAGGTTGCCGATCCCTGCTCTAGAGTCCTGTGAAGGGTGGGGACCTATCCCATGGCCTAGTCCACTGGAGACAATCCTTCTCCTGTCATAACAACCTGGGAAGAACTCCAAGAGGAAACACTCAAATAGTTATAATTAACCTTTGTGTGCTCCTTCAGGAGATCGAGACCCGACTTCTGGTGCTTCGTGTCCCCACAATTGAATTTACATATAACGTGGCTGATTTCCTCCCACCCCCCCGCTTCCCTATTCTATGCCTGACCCAGGATGCTAAGGAGCCCTTTACCAGGGATGATTATGAGTCACCATCTTCTCACTAGCTAGTGAAAGTTATGGAGCAACCAAGTTTTTCTCACAGAATAGTATTAGATTGTTTTCTAAAACCCAGAGAAATCTGACTGGCAGATTAGGAGAACATTTATAATTTTACCTATAGGAGCAGCGAAAGGTGAGTCTTAGCATCCTTTCAAAAGGATGCAAAACGTGAGAAAAGGCAGCAGTGTTAAATAAAAACAAAACGGTGATTCTCCACAGAGCTACAACTGTTCTGCCTGAGTCAGTCAGTAGTGTTAAATGCACCCCTTCTTCTTGCAAATGTAAAATCTCTCTGTGTTCTAAAATCTCTCTGAGCAGTTTTAGAACACATTGCTTTTCACTAATAGACCACTAGAATGTGGCTTCCTCTATTAGACAACTAGAAAGTGGTTTCGAAAACTAGAGTGAAGTGATATCATTTGTAACACTCGTCCCATTTACAGGAAGATATTCTTACACCATGAGTTTATTATCTACATATAATTTATAAAAAATATACATACTCAAATTTATAAAAGCAACAAGAGCTCATGCAATCTCACATTTTCTTTACAATATTATTGAATTGCTTTTCCCACATCATGAACCCTGATTTCACATAGCCAAATAACCAATATTTTTGCCAAACACTAATATTTACTCTTTTAAGAATATATTTACCTGATTGGTGGAGAGGACAGTGACCTTTGTAGATTTACACCCGAATTCATATCATGGTAGTATGGCTGGCTCGGAAGCTCTCCAATCGGGAAGTTCACTCCAGTTCCCTGGGTAATAGGCGCTGAAGAATATATTATTAAGAAGAGTCAAAACTAATCTCTAGATTTTTTACCATCCTTTCTATTTTAACATTTAAAAAATCTTGACATAACATTTGTAACTAGTTTTCTGCCTATTGAAGAAATCAAGTACAGTCAAGTTCTGTTAAATTTTACATACCTTAAAAACAAATGAACTGCTCCCTCTGCCTCCTCCCCAGAAAATCTCTGAACATATATGCAGGTTTATTACTGTATATTATTGTTTTATCATAGATAATGTGGAAATCATGAATGGGAAAAAGTGAGAAAGACGGAGATACAAAACTGAGCATGTTGTAAAAGCGTGTGAACATCCCTGATTGCCTATTCATGCCAGAAATAGCCTTATATGGAGAGAGCATTGCACTGGTAAATTTGCTTTCACCTATGATGCAGATATTGTTTTTGTGTACACACACATACTGTTATCTTTACCTTTGTGTACTGTCTGTGCATTGAGCATTTTAACTTCAAAAATAATTGAACGTTGTATAACTTATCTGAAGGTTTGAATTTTTCTAACAATTACAGCATACTTTTGTTGTGGCTTGAGGTTAAACAAACACATGGGAAGAAGTCCCACAGAAACCACATACTTTTAAATTTATTATTAGAAGGGCATTATGAGTAACACTGAGAAGCAGAGGATTTGGCAACAACATAATCTTGTTTTTTTTAGATATGACCAAATGATTAAAAGTCTGTGTGTGTGAGTTGCTCAGACAACACACCTTATGAGCATGTGAAACCTGTATTTCACATATGCAAATCCCCAATTTTGGAAAGAACATTCAGTGTAGCACATGCATAACTTGGACAGGCATAAAAAGTGCATGTGCCTTAATCCGTGGGGCCTAAAGTGCACTCAGATACACACATGTAACTCTTATTTAAATAACCATTGATGTCAGTGGGAGTTATGCACACAATTTGGCCTCAAAACTCAGTGCTAAGATAAATAACGAGCAGTTTTACTGAATATATTCCATGCACACATTATATCACATCAGTCTTTTGGTGGGGTACTTAAACTGACTTCATACAAGTTAGTCTTGATTTACAGAGCTGTGAGATCAGAATCAGATCTTTAGCTTTGCTGAACTAATTAAAACTTGCAAGGTGTCCAGTCCTAGCATGAACTAGCGCTAGTGTAAAATTTGCAGCAGACAGTTTTGGGGAGGTTCCTGGAACATTCAACCATTGCAGTTTTAGTTATAAACTCCATATTCATCACTGTTGTTGTTTCTAAACAAGTTCTGAATTCATATTTTTGTTCACTCTTTTCAAAATGAAGTCTTAAACAGAAAGAAATGAACAGAATTTACATTAAATACAAGAAGGAAGTATACCAAAAATAGGACTAAATAAAAACAATATCTGGATTATAGATTATTCTTATACCATATTAAGATTTTCTATGAATTTGTATATGTGTTACAGAGAGAGAGACTACCACAGTCTACATTCAATTAATTATACTCCCTATTCTTGCTATGATGTAACTGTCCTTTAAGGTCATGAGATTGGAGCAAAGTAAATGAAAAGAGACATCTGATGGTTTAGCAGAATTCCAAAGATGTAGAGAGGATAGAACGACGGGGAAAAGTTGCAAGTGCATGAAAGAACTTGTTTCATCATCTATGGTAATTTTATTGACATAACTTCATTGAGCCATGCACAGCAAATGGATTTAAGTTCTTAATAAGATGTTTGATTCAGAATTAGAAAAAACAAAGAAAGCCTTTTACCTGTTTTATTATAAATGTATGCAAGATGCACTGTGACATCATGCACAAGGTTAAAAGCATTTTCTTCTTGTCTTAGGGCCCAAAGCAAACTCCATTACAGTCAAGGGAGAGCCTTCAATTAACTTCAGTGGACTATGTATTAGGCTTTTTCCATGTGTTAAATCATTAAATACAATGTGTTAACTTACTTCTGGACACTCTCACAAGTTCTGACACATTGAAGACTCCAGATTTTACAAAACTATCCTCAAGGTACCCTGAAAAAGATCATAATACTGTTGTCAACTAACTTTCTTAGAAATACAAATATATATATATACCGTCTAATAGCAGAATCAACAAAGAAAAGTCCAAAAATTAGATCAAAACATGATGACAGCAGTTCACAGGATGGGATGAGAGTTGAAATCCAGACTGTTGTGTGCAAAATTTAGATTCCATACAAGAGATTCCTCAACATATCAATGAAAATTAACAACCAATATACTTAGTCAACTGAGAAAAGTATATAACAACCTCCTTTCATTGTTCTTTTCTATTTGACTGACAGTATCAAAATAAGAAGAGATTGGAACACTTTCTGTTGGATCAGGCAATTTGGTAATGAGAGATTAAACTATCTATCTCTGCTGGGTAAGTTTCTGGTTTGGAATCTAGGCCAAGATGGCAGTGACTACAAATTACCATCATAGGACCTGATTCTTCCCCTTTGAAGTCAATGTGAGTTTTGCTATTGACTCAAATGGTAGCAGGGCCTTTTAGATGTTCAGTGGCCAAAGTGAAATCTGTTGGGTTTGGTAGGTATTTATCTACAGGTCAAAACACAGATTTAAGAGCCCAACTTTAGGCACCCATGTTTGAAAATTTTGGCTTCTATATATCTATTTATATTGAGAGAGAGAGAGAGAGATGATTCTCTCTCCCCACGACTGAAATGCAGTTACACCAGGAAATGATGCAGTGAAACAACAGCTAATATCAAACTCAAATTAGCACCACCCAAGTGATGAAGCTACAAGATGTAGAATCAAGAAACCAAGGTTTTCTTTGGATGTCGTCTATCCAAGTACTAACCAGGCTCACCCTGCTTAGGTTGAGATCACATGGGATCACAGCCTTTGGAGGTATAGATGCAACTCCTCAAGCTTTTTGTTAGATTTACAGGGGGTCATAATCCACTTGTAACATGTATATAGCTCCTGTTAACATTATTAGGAGTTATGCCTGTGCACAGAGGGGAGAATACCTTACATTTTACTCTCTACTGCTTAATATAGTCTACACAAAAGAACGTGTTCTCCATTTTCAATTAAAAATGCATTTTGCCCCAGATGTTTTAAAAATTTTACATACATCATCATAATTCACATCCTATATGGCACCATATAAAGCCAACAGCATATATAAGCAAGTGCTCCTAAAACAATTTTTCCCATTAGGTAAGGTATTAGCAGCATGAACTGGTATTCCCTATGTTTACCATGGGTAATACCACTAACATAGTAAATACCTTACATAACAATAAAATCTTTAAAAGGAACTTTTAAATGTATCCATTGCAGATCATAGTTGATGGCAATCAAATTATCTGGAATGTGTGTAATGTGATAAAGCTTGATAAGTCTCCTTTAATATATCTTTTAGGAACCCAGTACTTTCCAACTTCAGGTAAGTTAGCAATACATTAAAAAGCTGCTAAAGTCAGAAAAGTGACTGTAAAACTGGCACACTTTACTCCCTGGGTGCATTCGGAATAATAGTGCTTATTTTTCTTTTAGGGCGGGGAAGCTTTTACTACTCTTCACTCCTGCTAGCAGTGGCTGAGTGGTTAACATGTTGACTACAATCCTTGCGGTTGTATGTTTGAATCTTCCTTGATTTCACACTGAAAAGCCACCTCTAGTAAACCCAGTTACAAAATAGGTACCTGATCCATCAGGTTAGGGCAATCAAAGGTGGTCAGATTAGATGCTGGCCACATCACCCCCTTGTGTAATGCTGACTATGAAACTGACATGCCTTACCCACTTAGACTGATGAGCCATTGGCCTGGGGGAACTTTGACTCCTGCTAGCTCGGAAAGACAGCTGAAGTCTATTCTGGCTCACATAAGGGCAACCAAATTGTTAAGCAATGCATGTGTAAAGAGTGCACTTCACGGGGCAAGCTGAGAAGAGTTAACACATCCAACTGAGCTCAAACTGTATTATGCAGGCCTACTGTCTTTGCTACACTATTTGTTACACCTACTAGCCAGGGTGAAAAAGAGCAAATAGTCACACTTTAAAGGAAATGAATTTCAAATAGTAAAAGTTACATAGACTAATCAATCTCAAACTTCAGAGCTGAAGACCCATTGTCAGTTGAGTGTCATTGCAATACACAGCCTCGCAGCAAGCATGTCCTGACACTGTCATGATGTTTCAATCCTCAGGTTACATCAATATACATTACTGCATCTCTTTATTGCCATATGTGATGAAATAGCCCTGTAGGTCTTTCCTTCTCGCCAAGCTACTTCCTTCTACCCCCCCTCCCTTTTTCTCTTTTGACAGCTTCTCTCTGTTTCTCTGCTCCTTCCCTGCTTCTCCCACTCCCCTGAATGCTAGAGGGAAAGGATTTTTGCCATTTTTCTCATCACTAGGGCCCTACCAAATTCACGGCCATGAAAAATGCATCACGGACCGTGAAATCTGGCCTTTTGTGTGCTTTTACCCGATACTATACAGATTTACAGGGGGAGACCAGTGTTTCTTAAACTGGGGGTCCTGACCCAAAAGGGAATTGCGGGGTGGGGTCACAAGGTTATTTTAGGGCAGGTCGCGGTATTACCACTCTTTCTTATACACTTCTTTCAGAGCTGGGTGGCCAGAGAACGGCAGCTGTTGGCCAGGCGCCCAGTTCTGAAGGCAGCAGTGCAGAAATAAGGGTGGCAATACCATACCATGCCATCCTTACTTCTGTGCTGCTGCTGGTGGCAGCTCTGCCTTCAGAGCTGGGCTCCTGGCCAGCAGCTGCTGCTCTCCAGCTGCCCAGCTCTGAAGGCAGCACCACTGTCAGCAGCAGTGCAGAAGTAAGGGTAAAGGTACTGCAACACCCCTCCAATAACCTTCCGATCCCGCCACAACTTCCTTTTGGTCAGGACCCTTACTGGTACAATACCGTGAAATTTCAGATTTAAATAGCTGAAATAATGAAATGTATTATTTTAAAAATCCTATGACTGTGAAATTGACCAAAATGACCCGAGAATTTGGTAGGGCGCTACTCATCACTGATTGCTTAGAAGAGGAGGAGGCATTCTCTCTTTCATCTTCTTCCCTCCCCCTGCCCCCTTTGGTTTCTGCTGGAAGGAAAGGAGGGAGTATTCTGTCAAATCTTTACTTCCCTCTGTGACAGGGAGTAAATAATTTCCCGTCTTCCCCCACTTTCCTTTTTAATAGCTCAATGGGCAACTTGGACAAAGGGTACACGAATTGTTCCAACATTTGCCATCATTCCCTCCCTGGCCTCTCTTTCCTCTTCCTGCTTCCTTTCTCCTTAGAAAGAAAGTGTCAAGTGAACTGAGGAAGAGAAAGAAGGTCTAACAAAAGTAAGAGAAACATCCTTCCTTTGTTTCTCCCGAAACAGAAAGTTGATTGGCAACATGCTAAAATCAAGTTCACAAAACAGAAGACAATCTTTTTATCCCTAAAAGGGCAAGACTGCAGTCCTGCCCTACAAAGTTGGTCAGGAGGATAAGGAGAAGTACACACTTTCCCTACGCCCTGCCCAGCCTCCCCACATCTCAGTTGCAGGCACAGAGGGACAGAAAACAGTGTTGCCAAAATTTGTATTTCCACTGTAATATGAGTTTGGACTTCTTGCAATGATGTGACAAGCTTTGGTTATCATGCTATCAAGTCAAGAGATCATGATCCTGGATCTTCCACTGACTCATGTTAATATTTTTCTTCCCTTCACAGCCTTTATTATGAGCCAATGTCTCATACTGGAACGTAGGGGTGTGACTAATACTCACTCATAAAATGCAAAAGATCATTTCAGGCACAGCTGGGGAAAAAACCCAACTCTCATCCACTTTGCCACAGTCTTTCAAAAGGAACATGGCAACTTAGATTTGCTTCTGTAACCCACAGTAACATAGTGTGACTTTGTCTCATGTTTCAGCAGTTCAACTATATGAGGTTTATGACTCTGCTAATGTCTGCAAGGACTTGTCTTCACTGCAGTGTAGATGAAGGTACAACTCAAGTGTTATCCCTAACCTGACTCCTGGGCACACACAAAAATCTCTAGCTCAAGTGGTGCTTTAAATTCAAGCCCAGGCGGCCTGTCACGAGGTGTAGGTTGAAGTCTGAGTGCTGCTGACACTCAAGCTAGGAACACAGTGGGGACTCAGCTACTCTCTGCTGCTAATCCAAACATTCTGTGCGGCTGAGGAGCTGTTTTGCAGTGTGGCTGCTCTAACTCAAGCAAGGCTAACTTGAGAGGAGTTAACTTGAGCAAACACTGCAATAAAGACAAACCCTAAGGCAGCTGGTTCTTTAGCTGCCGCATCACAAACTCACCACCATGCTTTGTGCTACTTTTTAAGCAACATGCACTGAGAGTGGGTGAAGAGAGAGCAAGGAATAGGCAGGGCCGCCCAGAGGGGGGGGGGCAAGAGGGGCAATTTGCCCCAGGCCCCGAGCCCCACGGGGGCCCCCACCAGAGTTTTTCGGGGGCCCTGGAGCGGGGTCCCTCACTCGCTCCGGGGGGCCCGGCAAACTCTTGTGGGGCCGGGCGCAGGAGCTTCTGCCGCTCCCGGTCTTCGCCGGCAGGGGGTCCTTCCGCTCCGGGGCGGAAGGACCCCCTGCTGGCGAATTACCGCCGAAGACAGAGCGGGACCCGCCACCGAACTGCAGCCCGGTCTTCGGCGGTAATTCGGCGGCGGGGGGCCCTTCCGTTCCGGGACCCGCCGGCGGGGGCCCCCCTCTGCCGAATTACCGCCGAAGACCAGGCTGCGCTTCGGCGGCGGGTCCCACTTCGGCGGTAATTTGGCGGCGGGGGGGGCCCACCTCGGGTCTTCGGGACACTTCGGCGGCGGGTCCAGGAACAGAAGGGCCCCCCGCCGCCGAAGACCCCGGGCCCCCGGAATCCTCTGGGCGGCCCTGGGAATAGGCAGAGTCTTGACTCCACACATCCCAATACACTGACTCAGCACAAAGGGAAGGTGGAAGGGAGTAATCTGCTACGGGTAAGGGGCAATAGCAGATTATTTCCCTTTGCAAGTGAGCCAGGAGCAGAGAAGGAACTGTGACTCAGTGGCACAGAGACTCACCACCCTTTACAGAGAGTTGTCCATAAAGGCACAAATCAAGCCCGCATATTGCAAAGTGACAACCCAGTTATCTTCAACCCTGGCTAGTAAGCTTAAACCCTCAGCAAGTTGAAAATAATTACACATACACACTTTGCCTGGCACTAAAGAAACTGAAACAAAACATGCAGATTTTAACCCCCTGAAGCAACTTAAAAAACAGACTGAAATTTCTCTATTTAATAAGACATAAAATATTGTAAAGAACTTGGCAGTGAAACAAAGCCATATTAAATATTTGATTTTACAGGCACTGTGCTACATTAGGTTTTATACTTCATTCTGAGCATTATGTTCAAGCATGCAAGGTGGATTCCAATGCCTCTGAGTATAGGAAAAATAAGCACAATATGTTTGATTCTAGTACCAGTAGAGTTCAGTGGTTTTAACTAGTTAGGAAGTAAATCCGCTGTGGATATGTTATAGAACAGTTCTTGGCTTCCAGAGATGAGATACAAAAATATTTTGCATTATTAAATTGTTTTAATTTGCTGTAGAAGCAGGCACTATAAATATTATTGCTATATGCATTACTGTAGCATTTGTGAGTATAAGTCATCGACCAACACCTACTAGTCAGATGTTGTACAAACACAGAACAAAAAGACAGTCCCTGCCCCAAGGAGCTTACAATGTAACTATAAAACGAGAGACAACAAATAGATACAGACAGAAAGACAGGGGAGTACAAGTAAACAATAAAAGAATATTGGTCAGCATGATAAGTAGTGGTCGCAGCACACCAGGAGTCTAGCCATTGTCAAGGTTTTTTGTAGGCATCAGGCGAAAGGAGGCTTTTGAAAGGGGATAATGCATTTGCTTTGTGGGTGTTTATAGGAAGCTCCTCCCACGTGGGAGAGTGAGTTTGGGAGAAAGAATGACAGTGTTATTTGAGAATGTGACAAGTGGACAGTGGAGCCTGTCATAATGGGCTGACTAGAGGTGAGGTTAACATCTAGATAGCAAATGAGAGTTGATAGGTAGGGTGGAAACAGGCCATGAAGTGCACTAAAAAGGCAGCTTATGTTTGATGTGAGAGAGAAGCGGGGGAGAGTCAGGGACGGGGGATGTAAAGAGGGAGATGACGTGGTCAGAGTGACAGATTAGGAAAACAACTTTGTAGCAGCATTTTGAATGGATATGAGCAGGTCAAGACTGGATCTGTCAAGGCCAGAGAGAAGGGTGTTATGTCAGTCAAGATGCAAAATGATGAGAGCCTGGATGAAAGTTTAAGCTGTGTGGATGGATAGGAAAGACCATATCTTAGAGATATTATGCAGAAAGAACTGGCAAGATTTGACATATATGCAAGGACCTAGAGAGAGGGTCTAAGTCAAAGATGAAGAAGGAAAGAAGAAGGGCTCATAATTCCTCCCCAATTGGGATTGGCAACAGAGTTTCCCAAATTCACAATTCAGCATCTGTCCCTTTCTCCGTGAGGTCCTGAGGGGTCATTTCACAGAAGGGAGTGGGCTTGGAAGGAAAAATCAGGTGCTCTGTTTTAGTCATGTTGACCTTGGGCTGACAGCTAGACAGCCACAACCAGATGACAAAGTTACAGACCAAGATATTAGTTTGGACAGAAGGAGATGGGTCTGGAATCGAGAGACAGAGATATATTAAGTCATCAGCATGGACATGGTAATTGAATTTGTGTTTGTGGAGGAGAATACCCAGACATAAGGTGCTGAGGGAGGAGAGAACGGGACCAAGGACAGAGCCCTGTGGAACCTGCTCAGAAATCTGGAGAGCAGACGAGAAGGGTTCTCTAGTCTAAAGGACATATTGAGGGAGCAAATAGAGAGGTAGAAGGAGAATCAGGAGTGAACAGAGTCCTAGAAGCCAAGGGAGAACAAGACTACAAGAAGAGCATACTCAACTGTGTCAAAGGTGGCTGACAGGCTAAGGAGGATGAGGATGGTTTTGAGCTTTAGCTAGGAACAGGTCATTAGACACTTTATGAAAGCTGTTGCAGAGGAGTGCAAGGAGCAAAAACTGGATAGGAGAGCGTGTCAGATGGAACTGGAAGAGGAGAACTCCAGACAGTGATACGATAGAAGTAAAATGCAGCACTTGAACACTGGAGAACATTTGATTTTAATAGTGTAAGATATCACCTTTCACCCTGGAATTCTGATCTCCCTACAGAATAGCACTTACTGTTCTTATTTCCATTATAATCTTGTGTGAAAGAAAAAGATATACAGTTATACTCCATACAATATGGGGTTATTTTAAATTTCATTATCCCTGAAGCACAGCCTGCATTAACACAGTAAAGATATTTAAATTAAGATTCTTGTTAATTTTTTCTGAATTCCTCAAGTACAGAACCTACCATAACACCTCCCCATTCCTCCTTAAAATATTTAATATCTCTTTTGATGTCCACAGTAACAAATGTCAGTCTTTGCTGTTTAAACCTGATGTGAACATGTCATTACTAAACCTTCACTTTGCTTGAGAGATAATGTACTCTGTAGAATTACATTTTATTAATTATCATTTTTTAAATTTGACTCTAGTACAACGAAAGAATCTGCCTGCCAGAAATGTATTTTGTTGTAATCTGTGGGTCAGTCAAAAGAAATGCTTCCATAAGCTTAAACCAGTTTGCTGGGTTTGTTTGTTTGTTTTCTTTCCTTTTATTTTATAAGGGAGATGTGGAAAACCCAGCTTCTCTCATTACCTTGTTTTGCATAGAAGACATTCCAGAGAAATAGGTTTTCCAAACTTAATACTACAATTATCAGACTGGGCCATTGTGGATAATGGGCAATGAGCCAAGAGGTATGCAGCAACCTTTGGGCGACAGGATCTGGGCAAGTCATCCTAACACAGCCTGTAGTACTTGACAGCAATGTGCTTTCTCTAAATTTTGAAAAAGCAATTTGTGTTCATCACCTTCTCACACACACACACAAATGCTGAATTATTGATTCCAGTTTTTAAATGATTAAGATTTAAAATCAAAATGTTTTTGAGGCATATATATTTAAAAATTGTTTAGTTTTGCACTAACTTGTGCTGTACAGGCCTAGTTCTCAAATGACTTCAACGCTTACCTGTCATGTCTGGTTTTACAAATCTTTAACCAGCCCTTTTAGTGTCTTTTGATTTAATTATACTTTTATGAATAGAATGCCTGTTTATACTCTGTTGTATACTGTCTAATGCCAAAGTCTAAAATTGCTTCTTGGTATCATGAAACACCATATTTTTTTCATTTAAACCATTGTGATGCTGAACAATTCATAAAGAGTAAGTAGGGATCCAATCAATATATTTAAATGATTTTTTTTTTAAAAATCATAAATATGTTGTATTGTGACACATTTGCATTTTTAAAAAGGGGAAATATAAGGTAATATCAGGAAAACTTCTTAGCAAGGGGATCAATTAGGCTGTGGTGTCTCTCTCAAGGGAAGTGAAGGAAGCCCAAGTCTTTGTAAACACTGGACACGACACTAGAAAATGTGCTCTAGGAAGCCCAGCAGGGATTGATTTTATAATCTAGGTAGTCTAATATGCTGGATGGTCTAATAGGTCTTTTCTATCTCTATAGCTAGCATGATTTCAATAAAACTTGGCACTTCTATTGGTCCTTTCATCAGAGAATCTTAAAGCCCTTTGTAAACATTAAGGGCCAGATTCCTTACTGTGAGCCGTACCTCACTTCTCCAGGGAGCCCATTCATTTCAATGGGACTACTGGTGGCATAAGGTATTACTCAGTGTGAGTAAGGATGTTGCCAAATAAGCCTGGTAACACTATGGAAAGTAGGTCATGATAAATAACATTAAAACACTGTACTGCTTATTTCTGATTCTTGTATTAGTTTGTTTTCGTACAGTACAGTAACAAACATGCTCACAAGGAGTCTGAGTTTCTCACAGGATAGTGGCAGAGCGGGGATGGAGGGGAAGGGAATGATGCAAATACTGAAGCAGCCGACTAACCAATATTAGTTGCAGAAGTTGAATGCAGCAGGTCCTGTCTACATTGGTGGGGATAGCTCAGTGGTTTGAGCATTAGCCTGCTAAACCCAGGGTTGTGAGTTCAATCCTTGAAGGGGCCCCTTAGGGATCTGGGGCAAAATCAGTACTTGGTCCTGCTAGAAGGCAGGGTGCTAGACTCCATGACCTCTCAGGGTCCCTTCCAGTTCTATGAGATAGGTATATCTCCATATATAAAATATAATACATTACAAATATAACTAAGTCAGCAGACTGAGTTACAATATGGCTGTCCCTGACATGGTTAAGATTGAGCTTTTACTACAAACTGCAGTTGTGTTGTAACAAGGTCAGGGGACAACCATGTAGTAACCCAGTCCCTTAACCCCCACGTTGTAACTGGGCCCCTGAACCTGACAGGATTCATAGTATAGCTGGGGTCACACAATGAAATCTTAATATGCTGCTGTAATTCCAAGAAGGGAAAACTCACTTTAACTGAATGAAGCACTGCCATCAGACTAATTTACCTGAAGCCACAAAAAGAAATGCAATGAGAAGGAATAAAACGTATGTATATAACATCTTCTGTCCCAAAGGGTCCTGAAGTGTTTCACAAACTACAGCCACAATTTTAAAAAATGGGTGAAATGGAGCTAGGTGTTTAGCACTTTAAAAATCAAGATTACTGATTTAGTGCCTAAATAAGAACTTAGTAGTCTAATTTTAGGAACCTATTTTTGAAAAATGTTAGACTATGTATCTATAGGACTAGGAATCATTTTACCCACCACATCAACGTGGTCACCTCTGGAGTAAAAGTCAGTCGCAATTTTACAATACACAGCAACATTACAGAATAGATTAGAAAGTAAGGGTACCATAACCAGCTGAAAATATAGGGGGAATTCACAGGCTAAAACTCCTATTCTTGTGAAAAGTGTCATGGAATTGATGAAGATTATACATTGTCAAGACCTCGTTTTAAAGATGCCATTCTCCAGCTGCACACTGCCCCATAACACCACGCTGCAACACTTGTACAGTACTGAGAGATTCAGAGAGAAGAGTATCACCTTCACAGGGTGTCTTCAGAGAGAGAAACAAAGGTATGTTCTTGACTTGGGTTAGCTAAATTGGATTAAAATATTAGTGAAGCCACAACAACTCAGCTTTTAACTCAGGTTAGCAGTGTGAGTTAAAGCCTAGGTTAAACTTGAGCTGCTAACGCAAGTGAATAGCCGAGTTGTCATGTCTTCACTTCTATTTTAACCCAGGTTAGCTAACCTGAGTTGAGAACGTACCTTTTCTTCTCCCTCCTCCCAAGTGAACATATGCCCTCCATCACTGACATTACCACTTGTACCACTTCTCTGGGAAGGGAAAGTTTCAAAAAATGTCGAACCCTGACCAACCCAATCCTTGCAACTTATCTTGAAGCTTAACTTTAAACTGATCAAGATCACAATCTGAGATGGTATGGCTGCAGGCACACAGGAAAAAGCAAGCACATACATATTGAAATATCCACTCCCAAGTTGTTCAAGCCGAACTCAAAACTGTTCTGATAGCATTTGTTCGTTTAAATAAAATTCTGCCTAAAACCCCAAACTAATATTATGGCATCATTGCTTGCTCAAGAAAAGCTGCTTACAGTGGTGAGGCAGGGGAGTTTTACAATGAAACTTCTCTTCTATTCCTATTAATTAGAGGGTCAATTCCTCACCCACAAGAGGGTAACTTGCAATTCAATAAAAATAAAGCAACCATCTGTGCTCAGAGTCACCCAGAACTCAAGGAAATTTGCTGATTAAATTTTGAAAAGATTTGTAAAGGCTGAGATCACCTGTCCTTTAAAGATTAATTCTGAAGCTGTATGTTATAAAAATGAAATCACCAAATTCTTCTTTCTAAATGGATAATAATGGAGAAATTATTATAAAGGATTTAGGGCCTAATCGAGGGGAGTATAGTTCCCATGGCTGCTGACCCAAGGAAGTACTCAGACAGCCTGGTAGGCTCTGTAGCCACAAGAGATATTTGCATATTCAGAGGTTTGCCCTGCCAGCACGAATAGGAATAGAAAGTGGTCTCCATTCCCTCCCGGCCTTCAGGTTTCCCTACAGTCTTTCTTGGGTCCTCAAAATTTATTTACAACCTTGCATTTGATTTAATTTCCATATCCCAGGAACCTGGGAAGGAAAGAATAGAATAGAATAGTAAGCTATTTTGCTATGTTAATATTGCTGGTTATTAATTTATTTATTTTGATTTAACATTTTTTAAAATGCCCATACAAAAGCTCTTCAGGCCATAGCAATAATTACACTTATAATAACCACTCAGCAGTATTGATACTAATGTACAAGTAAATCAACTCTGCTAGCCAGCAGCCTTAAATAACCAAAGAGAGTACCAATTTACCTCATCCAGCAATCTGTAAGAATGGAAAAACTCCAGAAACACTTCTATACAGAGCTAGGGAGCCTGGATTCAGTAGTTAAATACAGTATTGGAGTTGTCAGGGCTGGTGCTTATATCAACATTTTTATTAATATTTCTGGGTATTTAGGGCTTTTTACTTCCCTTGGCAATTTTTACATGTCTCACATATGAACTTAATGGAGGATCATGTCCCTTCTCTTCAGCGCACACCTTCTCTTTTCCATGTCTCTATATATATTGCAATGGACACCAGAGCTTAAGGTCTGGCTCATTTACCTGAGGTTGCCTTAGGCTATGAATCCAATACAAAGAGAAAGAAAGAGCAGATGGCAAGGGGCGTTAACAGTGCTATATACTACAATAGTGTTCAAACTCATATTTGGGGACCAAGAAAGTCTCTGACTTGAGTGGGGTTCATCTGTCTCTTTTGGATATTGCAAAACTATCCCTGCAGAGAGGTGACCTTTAAAACTAGACTCATAAAGAGACTTCTAAAGAACAAGTTTAGTGCTTTTGCAATGTACCACGTGAAAGACATTGAAAAATAAAACTTAAAGGAGGACACCCCTGGAATCCTGCTACAAAAGCTACATACCACCCCCACCGCAAGCTACACAATCTTAACACTGCATTATACATATCAAAACATTCAGTGTATTTTTAGGAATACATTTTAAAGAATTCCAGCAAGTGCACTTAATGGTCTTTTGTTTGGCAAGTGGTGTTGCCTCCCTTCTTGGTTAAGAAGGCAAATTACCAGACACCCTAAGAACACAGTAGTCTAGCCAAACCTAGAAAAACCCATTCTTAATACCAACAGCCTCGCCAGTTACCACTCAGTTTCCAACCTCCTTTTTCTTGGCAAAATCCTTAAGAAAGTAGCGGCATCCAAACTCTAACACCACCTATCCTCTGCCAACATGCTGGCTCCTTCATATCCAGGCATCAGATCAAAACATGATACAGGAATGGACCTTCTGGCACGGAACAGAAATCCTTCTCCTGGCCTGGAACAGAAATCAAACCTCTGCACTAATATGTTCTGTGGCTTTTGACACCAGTGACTATATGGTGCCAATGAAACACATTTGAGGTTTAATGGCAGTGGGACAGCAGTCATTCCTCTCTGAAAAATCTCATAGTGATGAACCTCTCCTCATTCCATCGTATAGTCTTGTAGAGTCCCACAAATCTCAATGCTTTCTTCCCTCCTTTTTAACAACTACGTAATACCCTATGGGGAAATTGTGCAACACCTATGGGTTCATGTAATCATCAATGTGCAAATGACACCCAGATGTATGCCTGCCCAACCCTCCTCTGTAGTCAGAGCAAAGAATTCAAGTGAAGCAAGACACAGCTTTATATTTTTCAGGGGCAGCTAGTTCATTTACAGGAGCACTCCCTCCCTACAGTCAATTACGTCCACCCCTCCATATTGCAGAAGTTTTGGAGGGCCAGGTTTGTTTGTTATTTTCCCTTTCAAGCCAGATCAACCTTTCCTCTGGCTAGGCTGGCCTGACATAGTGCCAGCATCCATGACTTCCTAGGGACTGAACAACTTGGCAGGCCATGGACATTTATTGCTGGATTATATCCACAAGTTGTAATTGAGATAAGTACAGTGAACTTATTCAGTGTAGGATCACCTAAAACCAAAAAGAAATGATACATACAAAAATTATAGCCTCATGTTGACTGGTCACAAACAGTATAGTTAATACTGAGTTCCCAGTTTTCCTTTTTCAATTTGCTCTTGGCTGAAAGATCATCCTTAACTTCACCTCTTTTGCACATAGGTATTCTTTCACTATATCATTATATACTGTCATGTAATACAATGTAGCCTATGTACAGATATGGATCCAAGCCTTAATTTTAATTCTTAAAAACTATTATTTTCCATGATGCTGGGGTGATTTTGGTGGGATGAGGGAAGAAGGCAGAAGACAATGTAGAGAGAAGGAAAGGAATAGGCGTCAAGGCCGGGAGAGACCTATTACGGGGGAGATCTTGCGCTTGCAGGAACATCTCCCTGCTGATTCCCTAGTTATTTCTTATGTGATTGCAGCTATGGTTCTTAGCCCGCACTATAGTTCTTGTCGATGAATACCCACTTCGTCACATGCATCCTACGAAGTGGGTATTCACCCACGAAAGCTCATGTTCCAGTACGTCTGTTAGTCTATAAGGTGCCACAGGACTCTTTGCTGCTTTTACAGATCCAGACTAACACGGCTACCCCTCTGCTATTTGACACTATAGTTCTTGTAAACTGAGAATGTATAGATTGTCAGTCCTAATTCAGCCTTCTGCCCTTGACCAGGAAGCAAATCCTCAGCTGTTTCAAACTCACCTTCACAGAGTCATTATCTTCTCAGAGTAGATAGCTTTACTTTACCTCTTATAAGGTAGGCACTTTTCCTTCTTAAAATTAGACGTAAAGAAGACTAGCTACAACACAATTTTTACACTTGCTACTATGCTAACAGTCTATTATTATTATTTTGTTGGGGTAGAAATGACAGTCCACAACCAGAGATGAAGGCCCCATTATGCAAGGCGCTGCACAATACAATAAAATGAATCTGTGTCCCAAAGAGCTTTCAATCATGATAATCTATACATTAATATTTGATCATACGGATCAGTTTTATTTGAGATAACACCTTTGTTTTTTAACACTGTGTCCATTACGTCTATAATCACTTCACAAATGTTTGTTTTTTCTTTGAAAACAAAATTCTTATTTTTCAGCACAGATGCAGAGTCTGTATTAAACCATAGTACACAATAGTATATACAGACATGTAAGGTTGAAAAACAAATTCCACTTTGTGATACATGTTGTGTTTTATGATAAATAATGCCATGATATAAAGAGACCCATACTTTAATGGCTACATAAGCAGGATGAGATAAAGTCAATCATTTGTCTTTAAATCTGTACTTCCTGACTTTTGTATTGATGCATTTCTCAACCTTAATGTCACATTAATTAATTATTATTATTATTATACATACAAAGAAATATATTAAAAATGGCAGAAGAGGATTACAAAAACATTTGGATTCTCTCTGGAGCTTGCACAAATAGATTATTAAAACATAACCTTTATTAGAGACTAGACTAAAAGATTTTTCTAAGGCTCAACAATTTGAGTTTTGGAAAACTCCAGCTTTCTTCAAGGAAAATAAAGCAAAGGACTTAGAAGAACTTTACATGCTGTTGGAATTTAAGCTTTTTTGTTGTTGCTTTTGCATTTTTAAAGCACTACACAATATAATTTGTACTATACATCATATTTTGTAGTGAAATAAAAAACAAATCAGATATTCCACAAAACTTGGAGGGAAACAGTATCAAGGTCTCTCAACGAAAGAGGCTTCAAGCTTTAATGTAAACCAAAATGATCCTCAGCTAGAAATCTATGTTCATAACAAAAATCTCATACTATACAAGGTATTCTGCTTTGTAAATTTTAAAAATTTACAGATTATCCTGTATTTATTTTTGCTTTTTATGTTATATGACCAATTTGCTATTTTTAAAAAAAAACAAACAAACATTATATAACCAGGATTTCTCCCATTTTACACAGTCACACACGACGGCCATACTGCAACATGCTACAAGAACAGTTTTAATCAACACCTAATACTAAATCATTTCAGAGTTTCCAGTGTAGGTTGTTGCTCCTCATCTGCATCCAGAAAATATGTATGTACATGCAACATTCCAACATCACCCAGCTAGCTCTTGATCAGATTGATGCTGGGATTCACTCCATTATTAGAAAAAAAAAGCAGATGACATTAACCCTAAATTCATTCCAGACAGACACCTTTACTAAGGGCCGAAATGAGAGGATACAGTAATGCTCCACTTGGAGGGGTGTCTCTCATTACCAACAAAGAAAAATCCTAGGGAGAGGAGGACTCAGATATTACTTGTTTTGTCTTACCCTGTGAATAATTACAGAAAACCAATGTTATTTAAAAACCAAGATTGAAGTTCTGAAGCAGATTTACCAGACATTGGATGAAATAGCCCATTCTCAGCCCTAGAATGACTACATCAAAATATTTAGTGTTTGGCCTAAACAACGTGGAAGGCAAAGTCTAGTATTGATTTTCTTTTGATTCCTTTATTTTTAGTGAAATTCTCATGGAGACTATTCACATATAATCACTGGAATCACTTAAAAGAAACCCAACTACTAACAATGGAGCTTTTAAAATTACTGTGAGTTGACAACCTTGTATATAAACTAAGCATATGTATATTTACAATGCATGCATAAAATAAAATTGCACTAACAAACATTCTTGTAGAATTGGTCACTAACTTTAAAGACAGAGCAATATTTTTATTGCCCTGGTATAGCAATAACTTCAGCCTTTGGAGGATTATCAGAGTACTGTGATTCAGGATATTGCCTCCTATCCCTCAGCCCAGCCCCCACTTATTAACTTTTAAGAAGCAGGAACAGAAAGAAAAATTCCTGTGATTAAATGAATCTTGATGAAACTACAATCAAGGAATTTGCCACTTCAAAAGAGCTAATATAATCACAGTGTGTCCTGATTATATGTACTCAGCAGTGCAAAATAGGTTGCTGACCAATTATGCACTCTTTTAACTATTAACAGTAGTATCTTTGTTCTCAAACAATGTTACATTACACATGTCCTGGAACTCATATTTACCTGGTGGATTCTTGGCAGGATCATTGTGGCTGGGACTTCCTGATTGTCCAGAATCTACAAAGAAATCAAAGAAATGTTTTAATAATTTGTTTTGAAAGTATCTCACAACCCTTATGAGGCTTCTTAAAGAACAAAGTATTAATTTAATTATAAGGTCATTTCCCTGCCTTTCTACATGAAGGCATTTCTGTAAAAACATACTGTGTGACAGCCAAGTGGTTACATACACACAGTTCATACAGTATGAGAAAACCAATATTAATGAGAGATCATTAATTAAACAGAAAAAGGACAAGAACCAGAAGAGAAAGGCTTAATATTATTTTCAGAGGAGATCAAAGAGGGTGGCTGATCAACCAGGATGGCTGATCAATCAAAACTGGAGAAGAATGCCGTCCAGGAAAATATTCAGGGTGTAGACATCAACACAAGTCAAGAAGGAATACCCTCTATCCTCCCATATGTACAACCCTGAATAAGTAGCTAGGTGAGTTTGGGTAGCAAGTTTTACATCTTCCTCTGAAACATTTGGTATTGCCACAGTTGAGACAGAATAATGGACTAGATGGATGATTGGAGTACTCTGGTATGACAATTCCCATTGTAACAGTTAGCAGCAATCCCCTTAACTACTGGTAGCCCTTATAATAAATAGCAGTCAGTAGCCATTAAAAAAAACCAGACACCTTACGTACACAGTAGCCTAAACTTTTAAACTGTCTTCCCTTTTCAGCCTTAAGGCAGCTAAAGCTGGTCCCAAACCAGTTTTTGCTGACCAGATAGCAGAAGTGTGGAGTTTGTTAACCACCTATAAAATGTTAGCACGACCGGAGCCTGTGTGTGGGTGTGTATAAAAAAATCTCTGGTTTTTGTATGGAGTAGAGTCTTTGTACTAAGGTGCAAAACTCTCCTTTCTTCTGCAGAATAAAGCAACTTTTCCTTATCCCTGTCTGGCTGTCATTGGCTCTCAGCTAGGCAAACCCGACATTTCGGTAACACCATTTCCTGCTCCTTTCAAGCACCAGGCATTGGTCACTACTGAAGGCAAATTACTCCATCTGATGGACCAATGGTCTGACTTGATATAATGCAACTCCTGTGTTCTTGTTCTGCCTACAGTGGGCATTGTGAATGGTATAGATGTAGCATGCCAAAAGTGACAAAAACAAACCCCGCATCCTGTCTGTTAGTTATATCCACATTGACATCTACAGAAGAAAAGTAAACAAAGTACATTCTACTCTAGATGTATGTGCATAAGGCATGAAGAGAAGAATGCAATCTGATGTATACGTAGCAGATGCTAAATACAATCCTCATTCATAAAAATTATTATAACTATTCTTTGCTACATTCCCACAGCAGCAATGTAAGTTACATCTTCCCTAAACATTTATATGGCTATGATATTTGGTCAAGAGCCCTCATTCCACCACCACAAAGTATCACATACAAAATACAACATCAGAGAAAACTTAAATACAGGAAAGAGAGGAAACTAAAGCAGTGGTACTTTTTACTTCCTTTTTAATTCAAGATTAAGCCTTTCCACAATCTGTTGCTCTACATATAGAGTAAAAATTCCAGCAGTTTCATAATCTGAATTTAAAAAAGACCATTGCCCTACTATGCAGCATTACTCAGTAACAGCATAGGTGTACAAGTGTATGGCATGGGAACATAGAAATTGCCATACCAGAACAGGTTCTGCCCCTCAGAGCGGCCAATGCAGGAGCCTTCAGAGGAAGGGGTACCCCAATCCAAAAAGAACTTAAATATTCAACAACATATCATGTGGGGGAATTTCTTCCTGACATTGCCAGTAGCAAGTGATCAAGCTTTTATCTGGAAACAGGAGGGCTGATAACTCTTGTCATTTTTAAATATCTAGTGTAATTGCACATGCTATTATTAAACATAAAATTCTGACATATTTATGCCTGGAAGAGGAAGTGGGTCAAAATTCAGCCCAATTTGCCTTCATAGCTGCTGCTGCTGTTGGTACATAGGCTGTCCATCAGCCAGCCCTGCCTATTTAACACAGGGGATACTTCCTCCATAGATATAGAGGCTGCCTCCATCAACACATCCCCCCACAGTTCCATCACTGGAGATGCTTTAGAACATTTCTATCTTGTTCTGCTTTTCCAAAGGCAATTACTAGTTTGGCCTTGAGATGGGTTTGTTTCCTCAGTTGTTGCATCTTCTGCCAAACTATCTGAGGTTGGAGGTCACTTCTTATCTCTCGTCAGATTATATTAGATGGGCAGAGGCTTTAAAATCTTTTTTCCTCACCCTCACCACAGGTCCTATCTTGGGCAATTTAATATTTTAGCTGGGCAAGATCATTACATTGTATATAAACAACTCTCCCAAACTAATTCAGATATCTGTGAATGGTAGACTAAAATGTCTCACAAACTAAAGGAAAAACAGACCTCTCTTGTCTCTCAGTCCCCATCACTTTTCTTTATACCTACAAGAGCTCTTAATGCAGGATGAGTGATTGATAAATTATCCTTTCCTCTACCACTATCTAAGGTTTCACTAAAATATGTATAATCTACTATACAAGTTTTGAAGGCATGGTTTGATTTGTCAGAATCTAATATAGATTTATTTAGTTTATATAAGCTGATTCTATAGAAGAAAATATAAGGGAAAAAACCCATAGAAGTAAAAATACAGACTTAAAGCTGTACCGTGCACGTTAAAGTTCTAGTAGATAATCTATATCATAAAACTGAACCAAGAAAGAAGAAATGGATATATAAAAATGCAATCAGAAATTGCATTAGAATAAAAATTAAATTCCTCGTTATCTACATATGATACAATAGCTTCCCAACTGTACAGAACCCACACAGGAAACACCACTAACTTTTTGTCATGGAATTTTTTTTCTGCATTCTTCCATCACAGAACTAAAGTCTCCAAGCACAAAGGACATGAGGGTGAGCCCCCCCGCCCCAAACTCTGTGAATTCCCATGGTTTGCTTGGAACACAGGACCTCCACTCTCTGGCAGCTTGGGATACCTAGAACTCCCTTGGTCACAGCTGCCCCCAGAACCACTCTTAGCTTTCCTGGGAACTCTGCTGGGTGCCATGGAGACAATAAATGTCCCACCCAGACCCACCACCAGTTTGCCAAAGCCTGATGATCCGCTGTCACTGATGTCAAGACCCTCCCAACTCATCTTTCTGTGTGGACTAGATAGGTCTGTGCATGGAAGTTCCCCTCCATAGACTAGTCCCAGGGACATAATTGGAGTTCAAGTTATCAGATACCTTACCTGTCCACTACATGCATCCGATGAAGTGGGTATTCACCTATGAAACCTCATGCTCCAATACATCTGTTAGTCTATAAGGTGCCACAGAACTCTTTGCCACCTTTCCGTTTTGACTCTACAGCAGGGAATCTTAATACTTCTTTATACCATCCCTTCATTGTTATTTTCTCATTGCCAAAAGATCAGGAACTAGTTACAAAAGTTGTGTGATGTCACAAAGGGGATCTGAATTTTTTTTCTTCTTCCAAATTTATATTTTTACAGGCCTAACCTACATTCCCAAAGCCTACAGGAAAAAATATTAATGTTCTGGACTGTCTTTAAATTTGTTGGAATTAATGTTTCATTAGTATTTCTAGCTATATTAGGTTATTGGTTGATCAGAAAACATTAAGTTGAAGCTTTGGCTTCTTTCACATCTTGAACTAATGATAAGAAAGAGTGTTTGAGTGTAGAAGAACTAGGTGGTTTGCATGATGTTACTATAGAGAAACCACTGTTTCTTGAATAAACCTATAATGAGATATATGGTATTGTTCCTTATAAGTAACAAGAAGCACTTTATAACCAATTACTAATAATTAGTACTGATCAAAGTCCTTTTGTGTATTGTATTCCCATCTGTAGCTCTTAACGTTTGGAAGATTTTCTGAACTGCCTAAAATATTTTTGAAATGTTGCTTTAAATGTAGTTCTTTGCATTATATGCATATACTTTGTGTTTGCATGTTGTTTTTTGGTAAGATACTATGTAATCATTCTGCAAAATATAAAACAATGATAGTTTCAATGTAATGCCAACTTTTTTTTTTTTGGGTGCTGAAAGGAAGCATATTATGAAGGACTTGCTTCCACTGTGCAAATAAATGCTAATGGATATAAATGGTTCACTATCTGGCCCTAAGTATAGCATTATTCTAATATACATTCTCTATTTCTGCAAATGCGGTCTATGATTATTTAAATTAAAGCTAGCACAGAGGATTAATGGTTTTACATAGCAGAGGTTGGAGGGTAAAGTCACTGCAGATGTGTAGATAAATGAGGTGTTAATTGGGTGGCAGATGCAGATAAGGAACAATACACAGTACAGAGGGGGTAGCTGGGAGTTCAGATAGACTTTATACTGGATCCATTTTTCACTTTGAGCCCTACCTGAAAATAACCTTTAAAGTTTCATGCTGTTCCCATTCACTAAAATGCACACAGAATGAGATTTCTTTAGTTCTTGCAGAGCAATTTGCCTTTAGCCTTACTCTATCACTTCCTGCCAGTGTGGCTACCTTCAGGATTTTTAAATTTAATTTTTGATATTAGTTATTTTTTTAAATTCCAATATTAAAACAAGATTACTATAGAATTTTCCACAATTGCAGATAGATGTGGTTGACCTATTCATTACAATTCATAAAATCATGATTTGGCTTGTTATTCTGTTAATTGTCTATTGCCAAATCGTGATTTTTACGAATTTATTCATTCATAGTGTTTTGACCAATTGATTCTACTAACATATTTGTGACTATGGGTTCTTGCAAAGAGTGAGTGCAATTATTTAAGTCTAAGAACATATGAGGCCTCCAGTGCCTTTTATCTTGATTTCAATGAGCTTCGGATCAGGCCCTTATACCTGTGCAAAGTGCTAACCTTCTGATTTGCACAGGTGGGTAAATGTGTACAAAGTATAATGGAATCATGCCTCTGATACAGTTTTTAGTTCCTAACTCAATAACTTAACCATTATCAACAGAAACAGTGGCTGAAAAGAGTTACTGAAGCATTGCTTTTCTAAAGGAGAATTGAGGACTTTAGGGAGAGCCATAGAAAGTAAGCAGACATAGTAAATGTTAAGACTTTTTAAAGTCTTTTCTTGTTCTCTTCTGCACAAGAGCATTCTATTTGAGAAAGTTCATGGACTCTAGATTTAAAAATAGCAGGGTTTCCTTCACAACTGATGGAAATAGACATAAGCCAGATTTATTGTCTTCTAGCTTATTTTAGATTCCATTTTGTCTTGTCACATTCTCACCAAATAATTCTGTGCATGAAAATATATATAATTTTTTTTGGCAAACAACTAGAAGCAAATACACACATTCATGTATAAGTATGCTTATTCAGACAGATAAAAGCTCCTCCATGCAGATTTTATGGATTTGAATTTTCTAACTTTTTCCTTTAGGCTACTTTTTACTAAACTTAACCAGTCTTTTGGGTCTTTTTAAAAACACCTTGCTTTAAGTTCAGTCTCACAGCACTAGCCCTTGGATTGATTCTCCTGTATAGATGTCTCAAAGCTAATTATAATGGATTCCCGTTATTTATTGTCTCAGTACTCTTACAGTACTTCCTGGATTGATTCCTGTGGGTTCCTCAGATCTACATCAAATGTAGCTTCTCCTCTGCTTTTCTCCAGAATTAACTGTTCCATGGTTGATGGTACTGAGAAATCATTACCCCAATGGCTAAACAACACAATTTATCTCTGGATAGCACAAGTTATCTTTTATAACTGGTTCCAGTAGATTTTGTTGCAACCCTAAGATTTCTCAGCCTTCACTATATTCACTATCACTGTTCTGAAGTGCATGCCAGCAGTATGTTTAAATTCTTAAGACTCAGGATTTTTATCCATATAGACTATACCTTACATTCTCTCCATCTGGAAATTTTCTTTCTATAGAAAGCATGAAAAACAAGAGTCAAAGTGTGTTGGTATGTTTCCCCCTGGAGCCTCAGCCCTGGAGTGGGAGATCAGTATTCCCACATTCTCAGATTTGCTGGTGAAACCTGATGACTGGAGCACTGCTTATTCTCTCTGGGCTTAGGCAACTCTCAGAAAATGCTAAGAAATTGAACCTAGCTGTGTGGGATCTGCTGGGTCCCACTTCAGGGAGTCAAGAGAAGATTATTCATTCTTCCCTACTGGGGAAGAGAGGAAGAGTCACCAGATGCCATCATCTCCATCTTCCTGAGGGAGTGAAAATGTTGTTAGACACCCATGCTGTGAAAAGAAAGCTGTTCTCCCTCTTAGACCCTACCTGTGGGAAGGAGAGTGGGGGAGGAGTTATGGTCTCTCTCCCAAACAGCAGCAGGAAGAGTACACATCCAATTAACAGATCCAAGAGAAATTCATCCGCTACAGCAGATTGGGTGGGAGACTTGCGACAGTGGAGGCCAGAACAGAGGGAGAAAAGCACCTTGTCTTCTCCCCAACCCCCATCTGTCACAGCAAGCAGAGGGTGGGAGGGAATGCATGGGATGTCAGACAGAGTAGCAACACTTTCCACCTCAACTTCACTGCCTGATGGAATACTTTACCATTACTTCTCCAACTCTACAGTGTAATCTCTCTTTCTTACAGTTCATAGTAAACAAGTACGAGAGCCCATTGATTATTCTCATTCCACCATGTTTCAGAAATGACAGTTATGTCCACATTCCATAATGAACCAATTTGTGCTTTTAAGCTTTTTGCAGTTGATGCACTGTTTTAAGTTCTGGTAGGAAAAAAGTTTGGTAGGACAAATTAAAATCAAACAAAAAATCCCACTATATCTTTTCTATATCTTATAACTAAAAGCATCTTCCGTAACTTGTTTCAAAAAAAAAAAAAGAAAGAAAGAAAGAAAGAAAATCCTCCTCTGGTTTAAGACTAATCAAGCAAAATTTCAAGGCAATGAGTGAGTGTTGGGGTGAGGAGTGATGTCAAAATTCAGCCAAGATTTGAAACTCTGCAAACACTTATGAACATGCTTAACTTTATACCCGAGAGTAATTCCATTGCAGTCAAAGTGAATAAAGTTAAGCACATGCATAAATATTTCCAAGGCTCAAGATCTTAACTGTTGAATTACCACCTTAAATCCCTGACTGATACAATTAACTGTTGTGAATGGTGAAAGAAGATTTCAGAGTAATTAAAAAAAGCAACAACAGAGGACAGGATCTTGCAGCCAAAATAAAGAAGACGTGTAACTCCTGTTGGGACTAAAATTACTCAGTGTGTCATGAATGTCTAAAGGATCTATGGCCTTGTCTATACTAGACAATTGCACCATTACATCTGGCACCACTATTATTTAAGTAGGGTAAGTTGCTATAGTGCAGTACATCCACACTAGCTATCCTGTTTCACGTTCACGCAATATGCCTCCCCTCCATCCAACCCAGTCTCTCTCTCTCTCTCTCTCTCTCTCTCTCACACACACACTCTCTCCCCCTGATACCATTGCCAGGCCTATGGATTATTGTACCAACAGTACAATTCCAGGCACAGCTTCCTAGATTTCCCTAAAAGTTTATTTGCACCTGCTCACCTTTTTGTTTGCTCCACAAATGGCTCTGTCTTGTGTGTGCCACACACACACACACACACACACACACACACACACAGAGTTGTGAGCAGCAGGAGATATACCTTGCTATGCTCTCACTATAGCAGATGCCAGGATGAAAGGTCAACAGTTTCTACTGTCAGACCATCTCTGGGCCTAGAGTGTGCTATGGTAATCACTGTTGCCTTTGGGCAGAGGTGCTCAGTGAGGTACTGTAGGTATATTGATTTTAGTCTTTTGATTCATTTATTCCATTGTTTTTACACTGCATTGTGTGTGCATGTGTGTAAATACATTTGCAAGCAGTGGCTGCTGCGTAAGACTTCCTTTCCCTCCTCTGTGCTTTTCAGGTGAATTCCTGTGAAAAAAAATCATATTATAAAATAAAAGTGAAGTTTTCTATTTTATCTTTCTCTCTTGTTCTTTGCTATTCTAGAGTCTGGGGTATATGGTGAGGCACAGGGAACGGACAAATCTGGCACCATCCAAGAACCAACTTGACTCTATTCAGGCCTATACATAGCTGGTAGGTGAGTGTCTTGAGAGGTGCAAGAGCCATTACTGTGACTGCACATACTGTGAGAAAGGCTAAAAGTACCAATGCATCCCCAAATGTCACCCTACAGTGTCACAGTGTCATTGCAGACAGCAAACACTAGTGTAGCTGTTGAACCAGTCTAACTGGTTTTCTCAATGTAGCTGCTACCTTTCAGTGACAGATCTGACAGCTTAGATTATAATGGTAGGCATGATTGAGAGGAAAGCTTAGGGTCAGAAGAAATGCAGGAGGCGAGAGAGAGAGAAAGAAACAGCAACAAAAAACAAAAAATACCAGGGAAAACAATATGACCATCTAAAATGAAATAAAGAAAAACAAACATCCATTCCTTCAACAGTCTGCTTTTAAAGACTACTGTTTATCATCCTTTTTCTAATTTTGCTAGACCTTTAACTTCTAACATCTGTGGCATTTCACTTCAAGAAGCTAACTGATAAACTTTGTAGAGTCTTCTAATTAATTTTCCAGAATCAACTTCTTTTATTGCATAAGTTATCAGTTTTACACCTGATTACTCTAAATCACCATGCAGCTTAAATTTTAAGAACATTGTCTTCACTGGTTCACATGATGTAAGAGTTTGGTTATCACTTGTACACGTTGGGCAACATTTTATTTTCATTCTATTAAATGTTTGTTAAAATAACATCATAAATCCTGACATTGAAAAATTGTGTAAAGCTTCCCTTGTCTTGCATAAGTATGTAAATGTGTGGGAAAGTTTTTGTTTTCTCACTTTTTATAGGCCACTGTATTCCTTGGAACTGCCTTCACTGCAAATTTGATTACCAGACTTAATATTGTGAAATGTTGGCTATGATTTTCTTTTTTTATTGGGCACCCCTAGACAATTACTGTATATGTTACAGTTTACACCAAGGACAAAACAGCACCAAAAGCAAGGAGGTTGGCTTGTGTGAATGGGGTGTTGGCAGGAGGGAGTTTCACATATTTTAACAGAGAGTACATATCAGTATGGGCATCTTCCATTTCACAGACAGAGATTGAGACCATCTCTTCCATTGTATCATTTCCTTCTTTTAAAAGGGCCTCATTTTGATACTCATATTCCACAAGTAATCCTACTGAGTTCATTAGGACTGATCTGAAGTGAGGTACTACTCACTGTAAGTAAGGGTATCAGGATCTGGCTCTAAATGTTTACAGAGAATTTAGTGCTCACATACACCCTGAGGAATTGAAGTCAGGCATTTACCCACAGCACTTGTGGCAGCAGTTCAATGTTACCCACACAACACTGTCCTGCCAACGTACCTCAACCATGCCGTGAAAGGACCATGTATCTCTAGGCTACAGAGAAGAGTTCTGTCATCCATTATATCCTGAAATGATCTTAGTATTTGTCAGTCTGTGGGCCTGCCTTCTAGAAATTTGAATATAACCATCAAACTCATTTGTGTACACTGAACAACCACAAAAATAATACAGTCAGTTATTACAGACCACTGGTATATTCAAACCAGTGACCTAGTAAAAATCCATTCAGCCAATTATCTCCCTGCCTCCTTCCCTTTTGCTTACCTATCATTAGCCCCTACTTCAGGGAGCTGTAATGAGAATTAAGGAGTAGAACCTCTAGGAGACATGCTGAACTGACTCAGAGAAGGCAGGGTTTGGTTAACATGAACACACCATTTCAGGAGCCAATTGGATACTTGTAAGGAACTCATGCAGCTTGTGCTGGGCATGTTCCATGATAGTACTATAACTGCTGAGCTATAATGTTAACTTTGAAATGATTCTGACTTTTAGTGTTCGTGGATCTTTAAAAAAGCACTCGGGGCAACCAAAAGTGCGGGGAGCGGGGGAAGGAAAAACATCATGACTCACTCCCAAGTCCACTTCCTGTTTTAGCAGTAGCTCAACCTTCTGCTACAAAGTCACCAAACTGGTCATTTTCAAGATTCTTAACTTTTCTCCGGAGCGTTTTAAATAGGTAAATATAAAGTAGTAATTAAATCAATATTATGTAATATGTTTTTTTCATTTGTAATTTCAATTAAATTAATTAACTGGCTCAGCCCTTGTTTAGTTTTTAAACTTCCCTAATTAAGAAATGGAACACTGGGAGTAAATCCAGCTTTCCTATAGATGAAAAAATTCAAGGAAACACTTAGTAGAACCAAAAGAGTAATAAGGAAACTTTTCAGCTTTGTGTTCCGTGTACAGATTTATTTTTTAATTTAAATTCCCTCATTTGTTTATGTAAAATAAATCACAACACTTATTTATTCAAAATATTTCTTATTTATAAAGGCCCATATGTTATTCTTTTTGGAAACTGAACGACTTCTCCTGCTGTTTTATAAGATACATTTTTGCATGGGATACAATCAAACAAAACAAAAGTTAAAAGATTTATATTTCTTTCATGGCCTGAAATCAACACTTCCCATAGCTCATAATATTGGCTGATCTCTTCTTTGATGGGTACTTTATGGGAGATTTATGTAGATATCTTGCCACATGTGGATGAATGTGAAATAATAAAGTTTCTTTCCAAAACTTTTTGGATTCAGTAGGAAAAGATGAGATACAAATGCGTAATCTTTCCCATCTGGGAGATATCGTGGATTTCAGCGACACTTTGTAATGTACAATTGTTCTGGGAAACCAAGAAATCTTTTATAGTCCGATATGTAGTGTAAAAGGAAGCACTTGGAAAATATGAGCTAGAATGCTATCACAGTGAAAGGCTTAATCAGAGAGTTAGAAATAAAAACCTCGCACAACATACAGATTAATGAGATACTCCATGTTCTCAAATATAATAACAGAAATGTAGCAGAGCCAAAATTGCATACATCCTTCACCTACTAATAATTTTTTTCATGCAGAGCCATTATATTGTGAAAGACACAAAAAGTGTATTTTATTTTTGTGTGATATGATCAACTAAAGACTTGGGGTGAAACCTGGCCCCACTGAAGTCACTGGAAATTTCCACACTGACTTCTATGGGGCCAGGATTTCACCCACTGAATGGTATTTTTGGCCCTTAGAGCAACAAGTGCTCATGGCATAACATTCTTCCATTACATAAGACAATAAAGACACTATTTTTAGGCTGAGGATAATCATACAACTGTGAAATCAGTTTTCTTCACTAAAAAATAAAACCCAGGGCAGTGAGTCTCAGAGTCTTGGTCAGCTGACTGGCTTGCAGAGCTCAGACTGCAGGGCTAAAAATAGTAGCGTAGATGGTCCAGCTCGGGCTGCTGGAGCCTCGGCTCTGAGACTCTGTGAGGGGGAAGGGTCTCCGAGCTCTGTCTCCTGCCTCAGCTGGAATGTCTGCAGCCCGGGCCCCATGAGTCTGAGTCAATTGACCTGGGCTGGGAGACTTGGCACTGCGGGTGGTTCTTTGCAGTGGAGTCATATCCCTAGAGGCTTCTATAGGCTTTAGCACCAAAGCAAGTACAGTACAAGAGGTCCTGTAAGGAGAGAACTGTATTTCTTTTTAACAAGAAGAAATATATCTTGTTAGATATAATATTAATAACCAGAACTCCCACCCCGTCATAATATTAAACTTTATAATGGTACTTCACCTGTCTATAGCACTTTCTATCCAGCAATCTCAATGTACTTTACAAACATTAATTTTCAGAGCCGCACCAGGCCCCTGTGAGGTAAGTATTATCCCCATTCATGCCAGTCTCCTAAAATAGTAAGTACCGTATATACTCATTCATAAGCCGAATTTTTTTAGTAAAAAAGGGAAGCACCAGAGAAAGGGGTCGGCTTATGAACAGATATAGAGAGGGAGAGGTGGGACTCAGCACCTCCTCCCGACAGAGGGAGCAAGGAGAGGCAGCACAGCCAGCAGAGCCAGAAGGGAAGAGGCGGGGCCAGAGTTTCTCCACATCTGCCCACGCTGCTCTCCCCACCAACCTCCAAAGCAGCTGCAGCTCTGGGGCTGGCAGGCTGCAGCCGTGCCGCTCAGCCCTGCCCCCCAGAGCTGGCTGCACCACCCAGCCTCCCAGAGCACGATGCAGCCCTGCCCCCCAGAGCTGGCTGCACCACCCAGCCTCCCAGAGCACGATGCAGAGCACGATGACCCAGCCCACTGGAACATGCTGCGGCCATGCCACCCGGTCTGCCAGAGCAGCTCCAGCCAGGTTAGAGACATCCTGCTCTGGCCCTCCCCAGATAAAGTGGGAAGGGATGGGATGGGGAGACTGTGGGGGTCCCGGGCTAGGGGTGGGGTCATGTGGGGTGTGGTCACAGGGGTTACTCCCTTGACCTCCAGCTTCTATCCCCCCCCAAAATTTCCCTACCAGTTGCTGTCCCGGCCCATCAGGGTAAGCAACTGGCGCACTGGGACACTTTGTTTACTTAGGTTTACCTCCATGTGGCTTATCCTGATGGCCCAGGAGTCAAAGTTTGCTGACCCCTGTATTATAGGGTCGGCTTATGAATGGGTCATAAACATTTTCAGTTTTTACTTATCCATGTTGGGGGGGGGGTCGGCTCATAAATGAACCGGCTTATGATCAAGTATATACAGTACTCCACAGCACTACATGCTAATAGTGAAAACAGCAACAATTCAGTTAAAATATTGGTTTATTAAATATTGATTTATTAGAACTCCAGGCTAAGACTAGAAAAGACTTTTCTTGTGCACTCCAGAAAGGAGGAATGATTTGTCAAAGCCAACAATGAACAATGTGAGATGATCACTGTGCCAGTAAGTGCAAATGTATTTGAGCGCAGCATCAATTTTTAATGAAACTTTTAATAGAAATGTTGATATTATCCTACTGTATCTAAACACTATATAGCATATATTGCATTGTTGTTTATCAGAAGATCCCTCCATCATCAGATCGTATTAATCATGTCTAGTGCTGTGGGCAGGCAAGAGAGATCGAAGTGCAAGGATAGTGTAGCAGACATGATTTAAGTTTTCAGCATCATTTATTTGAATTGTATTGCAGTTTATCTAAAATCACCTCTAGTATACCAACAGGGTGGATGGCACTGTATATTTTCAAATACATTTTGCAGTTCATACTGCATATGCAGTGGCAAACTTTCAGATTGCTGCGGAGAAGAATGGGCACAACTTCTGATCTCTAGGACATCTAGTTGGAATGTTAGCGCACTAGCAGTGCATCGGTTTACATTCAACAGAAGTAAAGTATAGCATGACTGATGGTAAATTGCAGATTTTTATTTAACACTGTTTTTGGCAAAAGTGTTCTGATTTACTGTAGCTATTTCACACTCAATATAATATATAAATTATATATACATGCTATCTATGTATTACTCACACAGTATTTAATATAGATGAGTTACATTTTTCCTTATTATGTGAGCGTCTGCTGAAGTTATAGAGGGCACAGGACCCATGATACACCGCTACCCCGGTATAACGCGGTTGTGGTGAGCCAAAAATCCCTACCGCGTTATAAGTGAAATGCCATTATATCGGAGTAGCGGTGGCAGGGCTGCAGCAGTGATTTAAACAGCCCAGGGCTCCAGCCGCTGCGGGGAGCCCCAGGCCCTTTAAATCACCAGCCCAGCCCCGCTGCCGCAGCCCCGGACTAGCAGCGGCAGGGCTCCAGCGGTGATTTAAAGAGCTCTGGGCTCCAGCTGCTGCAGGGAGCCCGGGCCCTTTAAATCGCCAGCCCAGCCCCGCTGCCGCAGCCCTGGGATAGTAACGGCAGGGCTCTGGTGGTGACTTAAAGGGCCCGGGGCTCCCCTCAGCAGCCGGAGCCCTGGACTCTTTAAAGCGCAACCGGAGCCCCACTGCTACCGCGCTATACGCGAACCCATGTTATATCGGGTCGCATTATAGCTGGGTAGCGGTGTACTGGGAAGTCTACCCAGAGGAGAGTCCATCCAGACCACAGAGGTCTAATACACCACAAGGTTGTCTTTTCTGGGTGTCAAAAGCCTTTGCAACTAATGAAACTCAGAATTCACTTCAATGGTTGATTTATTATTCCTATTAAAACTCTGATTTCTGCTAAACAGTCCCTGAAGATGCCATAACTATGTCGTACCTCCTCTCAAACTCAGAAGCACTTGGTACAAAGAATCTAGAGTTATGATGCAAGTTTTGATGTGAGACAGAGAAAAAGGCTTGTTCCTATTACAATGTACAAGTATATGGTGAAAGAGTGATAAATGCTTTAATCACTTTAAAAGAAAAGGATGGGAGGAGAAAGAAAAAAGTGTTGCTCAGGGAGACGAAAGAGTTTGCTGAGAAAGGAAGGTTTCCACTTACACCTTTTTTAAAAATTGGGTGTATCAGATACATATGGACTGATGTTTAAGTTTATCCTACCACTCAGTAATTAAGGCGGGACAAGTGGTTCCATTCCAGGGCTCTGTTCATCTCCACACAAAAGGCCAAATATGGGTAGAGGTAGAGAAACTCATCTATTTTCCCCTGTTATATGCCACAAGCGTGACCATAAAGTGGCCAGTATAGCCCTAAACTTAAATCAATACATATTTTATAAATCTTAACTACAGATGTCAGTAGCAGCACCACCTGTAATATATATGTATTCTTTATCTTCCCACATTTAATATGTAATATCTATTCTAAGTAATAGCACTGACAGAAAAATCAGCACCCTCAATGGATCAGCTGTCTATTTTGGCATTTTATAGTAAATAATAATAATGAACATTTAACTCAGTAGTTCTCAGCCCGCGAGCCGCTTACGGCCCAATTAGCACACAGCTCAGGGCCATACAGGTAGTCCATATATTGTGTGGCTGTGGCCCACATAAACACCCAGAAAGGTACATATGCAACCCACCATGCTAAATAGGTTGAGAACCACTGATCCAAAAGATCCTAAGATATGTGTCCATTACCTGCAATTTTAAGCTACAGAAATACAAACACAGTGCTGTGCATGATTAAAAGTGCAATATTTCCAGTTCTTTTTTGCTCTCCTACAAGTTACAAAAGAGTCAAACAATTTTTGTCCAAAAAAAAAAATTTCTGGCTGAAATTTTGTCTATCTAGTTTTAAACAAACAGCACTTTTTAAAAATGTTTTTCCCGCAGTCTCCTTATATCGTAGTGTCATTCATTTATGTTCATTCATAATACATTAAGTACAAGATGTTCAAGTCCTAACACATGCTGCACTAGAGACTATAGTTCTTGGGCCAGTATTTTAAGAAGTGCCTGCCCCTGCACTGCCCTTGCACAGTACTATGCATAGACCACCTCTGGATCAACCCTGGATCATTACAACGTTTTTATTCACTGCCTCCTATTGTTTTCAAAGGGAATCACCCTGAGTAAAAACTTCAGTGAAAACTAAGTAAAGAACCCTAGAATTTGGCCCCCAGGGAAGATTAGCAATGGATCTGGTGAGCTGCCAGCACCTGGCACACTACTGAGCCATCCAGTTTTTGCTAAGGCTTTTCCCTGATAAGAAAGAATCAAACTCCTGCTCGCACTGTTGGTCCAATAAAAGATATTATCTCACCCACCTTGTCTCTGGATATTTAAAGTTTCAGAATTATATAACAGATTCTGTCACATGGTATTGAAAGACACAAAGTAACATAATTTTGCTGGGGAGACAGAAACAAATGGACAGGCTCTAGGATGGTTTTATTTGTAACAATGTACATGGATTTACTCCCAAAAATTAATTATATTTTCTCCACAAAAATAGGATCTTGATAAATCTTCTGTCAAGTCTGAGTTGCCTGTAGCTACATAAAAGTAAAGCTGTAAAAAACGCCCAACTCCCTTGAAACGACTACAGAAACTCAAATTACAGTCCAGGGTGGAAGAGGAGAAGGGGCAGTCCTAATGGTTCCCAGACATATATTATGGCTCCAGGGTGAATAAATTTGGACATGGAAGGTAAGTAACTACTACAACTAGCTCATCTTTCACAACTGTGAGAAGGGCATTCACAGTTCAAAAGTCCTTTTTTTATTTATGAAACAACTTTCTGCTGGATAAGGATACAGCACAGAGTTTACCCCAAACATTCCTTTCTACTTTTATGAGTTCATTTATGTGGAGGGTTATATATACTGAAATTATAAACGTATATAGCATAAAGGTTATCTTAAATACACTCAGACAGGTCTAGGGCTTTGTGGGGGATTAACTCTAATGGGAATGGCGCAAGTAAATCACTTGTGCATTGCTGGAAGAACAGATGGCTGGAAAATAGAAATAGCAACAGCATTTTCACCATAAGATTTTCTTACAGAAAAATGTCAGGTGGTTCCAAAAGGTTTCACAGCTAAAACACCATTGCTTACCTGCTGAATCTATTTTCAGCACATAACAATAGTAACCATCCCCGCTCCCTCCATTTGCAGCGCAACTGCATATTCAAGTTTCAGCTTGCCATATTTACGTCTATAGTCAATCATACAGAGTTCCACATATATACAGTATGTATACAGATAATTTTGGCTGTGCAATTTTATACCTTTTTTCACATGAGTTAAATCAGTTGCGCCAAAGGAGTGAGGTGAGACAGTGTACAGCACAAGGGCTACGCTGTACACATTTTAATTATGCCAAACCCCTTCAAAATAGACCTCTATCAGACGATATTGCTTCAGGTGCAAACATTTCACACTTTGCTGCCCCTCCTCCCCAACACACACACACAAATTGCCTTAAAAAAATCTCTTATTGTCATAGCCGGCTTTCAAACGCTGCGTCCTTTCAGAGTGGCTGCTGCTGAACATTTGCCTGAGAGCAAGGTAAGGTCACTTTGTCTGTGCTGTCTGAGTAGCCTGGTGTGCAGTCTTGAAAAGTTTGCAATCCCAAGGCGAGACTTCAGTTGCACTTAGGTAGCAGCACTGTTTTTAAACAATTCTGGTTCCTATTCAAACAGAAATCACCTTGATTTCGAATTGTCAACATTAATCACTGAGAATCAAATACTTAAGTAACAGGAAGATCGACCTGTCATATAAATAACTTTTACATTTATAAATAGTTAAAATTATATTCCCTCTGAGTGTTGTTTTATATGAAGTGAGTCTACTAACGTCCTTTTATGTCTGCACGTAGCTTTCCCGAAGATGTTGCACAGCTGAATAATAAACAGCATTCCCCTAAGTGATTATAAGAACTGAAATGGGAAGGGCAATGGAGACCTTTCAGGGCAATCATTTGACATCAGTAGGAGTACATGAGAAAATCCAGTTCTCTCATGAAAGGCAATATGGCCTAGACCTGTATGTCTCAATCCACTGGGTGTGACCCACAGGTGAGTCCTACAAACGGCCCACTAGTCAGACCACACAGTTAAGTGATCCAACCAAAAAACCCTCATTAAAATGCTGCAGGCTGTGAGACCCAGCAGAAGTGAAAGAAAGAGAAGCTCTACTTCTCACTCCTTACCTTGCCCCCTACCTCTCTCCCATCCCTTCTTCATCCTCCCCTCCCCTACCTGACTCACTCCTTCCTTCCAAAAACCTCTCCCCTTCCTGTATAGTCAGCCCTTTAAAAGGTGCCACTGAGCTCTGGGCTGGCAGATCCAGAACTAGCAAACCTCCATCAGTGGCTGCAAACAGTAAGATGTCAGTGGGACATGCCAAGAAACTGTGGCTGTTTTCTAATTCATGAGTAGTAAAGATTGAGAACTACCGGCTTAGTTGACTAAACCTGGAAGCCCATAGTTCTAATCTCATCTCTCACAATGACACTCTCTAGTGGGTATGGCCTAAGATTTTCTCCACGCTGGCATTTTTCTTAAAATCCCTCGCTGCTGCATTAACACTAATGCACTTCCACTGGTTACAGCAACAGTGTGGGCACTAGTGTAGACAGAGCATTCATTTTTACCATGATATTAACAAGGCCTGCTCAGAGCAGGGTCAGAGAACATGATGACACAATGCCAGCAGCTAGTCCATACTAGGGAACTGTGTCAGTATTAGAGGAAATGTGGGAGACGAAGTAAAAGGCCAACACAGACTTTGGCCAAGATTTTCAAAAGTGACATGTGAGTCTGGCAGTTGTTTTCCTATACCCAGTACTGCTAAAAATTAAATTCATTCGCTAAGTTAAAATACACTCCATAACAAAGTGTTCCATCTGCTTGGAGTTTAAAATATCTATGCCCCTCCTAGAAAGACTACCATTATTATACTGCTTCTCTGTCATACTTAATCAAATACTTCCATATGCATTGCTATTGATAACTGCATAAAGTCAGGATTCAAGAGATGGAGACAGCACACAAAGCCAGACTATTATGACAATGAAAGTAAAAAACTAAAGCTTTCTACTAAGTTCTGTCTACAGGTCACTGCAGCTTGTTAGACAGTAACTGCCAAAGCCTATTTTTACCCAGAACAGTCTTTACCAGCAGACATGGTTGTGGTGCTGTGTGTAACATTGTGAGGACCACATGATCATAGGCATATCACATAAGGAATGAGAAAGGCACACAAATACTTCAGAAACGTACAAGAGATAAACTATTTGAGAACATATTAGCATTGTCTTCTTAAATTTATCATCACAACCCCTTTTTAATAATAAACAGATGCAACTGAAAGAAAGTATAATCGGTATCTTGCTGCAATAAAATATAAATTAGGCTAAACAGGCATAATAAATATCACATGGTAGGAAATGGCATTTATTAAGCAATGAGACACAACAAGGAGGACAGCAATTGTGGGACACAACAAGAGATATGATTATGAGGCAAACTCTTAGGATCATATCTTCCCAGGAGATTAGTGGAGTAGAACCATGATAAGCAGTAGATAAGTCAACTTATCTTGGTTGACTGTTGAAATGTGGCTTCTTCTCATAATTCTGTACTTCATTGAAAAGATTTCTGAAGTCTACCCTGCACACACACGATGATATCCACACTAATGTCCATCAGGAAGTAGATTTAACTGAATGGATGAGTTTGTTCTTAGCACAGAGCACCACTGATACACAATTTACTATCTTGAAGTCTGTGAAAATCAAGTTCATGCCTTGTGGTAAAGACCCACACCTCTTAAATGGATTAAATGCTGATAAACAGCATCTACAAATCTGAAAACAATAATCATTTGGATGGTTGCACATGCAACCCATTTAATTCCCCAAAATTGGTATTATTACTATCCCAGTGAGGTTGGTAACCTGCAAGGGAAATTACCTCAAACTGAACTGAGTTTCTGCACGGATGCACACACACACACACACGTACACACACACACACACACAGGGCAGGGCAGTAACACCTTAAGGCATCATTGTCAATGGATGAGTCAATGCCAATATCACAAAGCAAACATTAGTAATCAAGATTATCAAACTGATTGCAGACTCTCCCAGGATGATATTTCCTGTGAGACACCACAAAATCAGGCAACGTTGTGAAATATGGTAACACTACTCCCACATTTAATTTTCAATGGCAAGAGAAAATAACTATCTCCACGCCAATACTAAGAAATGCCCAAACACTAACCTCTGAGAATGAGGAAATCAAGAAACACAAACTAAATTATCACCCACCTCAATCAGGAGGCAAATATGGACAGCAGTCTGTGAGCCACTGTCAAACACCACAGGTTTGAGGGAATACCTTCAGGATATATGGAGAACAGTAACAGTGACGGATACCATCAATAATATAACAGTTTCTTGTTACATCTAGGGCAGAGGACATGAATGTCAGTAAATTCAATGAATACAGTACACACTATGTTGTGTGTGTGAAGTCAGAGGTGTTTTCCATGTGCAATGCTCATCATTACTAACATACACACAGTGCTATTTTGCTTATGAAATGTGTGATGTCTCACCCAATTTGCATCCATGTCATAATAGACTTTAGAAATACCAATGTATACAAACATTTAAAAAAAAACAAATCTAAAATATCTCTCACCCATATAGGTAAATAAACTAACAACCAACGATCCATCCATTGTCACAACTCCTCACAATCCCAACCAATTCTCACACTTTCACTCGCCTCACACACCTAGGAATATTCCTCAACCATGAAGCATGGGTTAACAGCCACACTAGAATATCCCTAGCATGGGAGACTAGAAAGCATGAAGAATTAGGAGGAAATAAAATACTTATACTCAGTGGCGGATTAATGATTTTGCCACCTCTAGGCCCTGAAATAATTGCCGCCCTGGCCCCATATGAACTTGTTTTAGTTTTTTTACAAATTTGTTTGAACTAAAATGAATCTAAATATCATTAAAATAATTGAACATTAACAAGTTTTATTATACATAAAATTACAAGTACAGCGGACCTGCGCTTGAACGCACATCTGTATAGCGCAATTTCGCTTACAGCGCAGGACCGCGTATGGATCCAAACCTGAGAACTGCTTAATTTCTTCCTTCCAGTCATATTATTCACATTTAGGATTCTCGCGAGTATGTTTACTAGATGGCGTTGTGCCGTCATTGGTGGTTTCAACATGCGCTATGATTGGTAGAATCGTGGCGTCAATGATGCTGCGATTACAAAAATGCTGCTATTATAAACTTGCCGCCCCTGCAAATTTGTCGGCCTAGGTGATAATACGCCGCTGCTTATGCTAGGTTACCTGAGAGAGACAATAAAATATTGCTTATCATCAAGGGTGTAATTTTTAAACATACATGCTCACCTCACTCTTCCTTATTGCTGTTACTGAAAGGCTATATTTAAGGTGTATGCTTGTTGGAGGGAGGATGGGCAGATGATGAAGGCAGTCAATTTTTGTGCTGGAAGCTGCTGAAATTATCTGTTTTGGGGACTGAGCAAAATGTGAAGCTGAGAATTGCAATCCACACTTTGATGAATCATTTGAAGAGTACACTCCCCTCAAATAAATGCAATTTTACAACCCATGGCCAACAGTCATGTTGCCTTATGGCCACTGTTATTGTCAGCTTCACATTTTATTCCAAAACCAGGAAATAAAAGCATTACATGGATGTTATGGTCATGGTAAGAAACAATATGGAAATAAAAGTAGTAGACAAGCTTTCTTGCTTCATGTCTGCAAACTAGTAAGACGTTTCATCAAAAACAAGAGAGAAATTAATACACTTGATTATGAATAAAATAATATGAAATGCCATTCAGTGTCACTATCAATTCAATGGCTTCTAATAAGTCCATCAGTGAAGTTTAGGTAACAAAAGGGAATATACTCAACAGCCCCAAATCTCTGATCATGACAATTCCCTTAACACAAACTACCTCTGCTTAGCTATCAGGACAAATGTATAGATGCTAAAACAACAATCTGTTAAACCCATGTGACTACAGCAGCCTCAGAACATATGGAAAATTGAATCCCAAAATGTGTATCTTGAACAGCCCCCTTGTGTAATGTGGCAGAATAAGTAATCAAAGATGCATGCACATCAATCCAGAAAAAATAATTTCATATTTTTTTTAGTTCCTTTAAGGTTCACAGAGCTTTACCCAGAATTCTGCTTGAAACATCTAATGCTGACTGTAAAAAGTCTGCAAAACTGTAGTAAATACATACTGTCAAAAAAAGTTCCAGAACTACCAGCTATATTTTGTATACTTTTCATTAAGCTGAATACAGAAGGATAAAAAGAAAATACAAATATTGGCATAGGTGATTTCAAGACTTAGTTGCTTGACCTTTTTGTAAGAAGCTTTTTGGCATCTAGCACTTGGCAGCATCCATGAAGGCCAGGCCAGGACAAAGAGGAAGACAGGAAGCATAGAGCTGGCCATGTCTCCTTGGCAGCCAGCATTGCAACAGGGTGAACTACCACCTCGTTGCCAAACCAGAAACAGTGGGGGAAGCCCAGATAGTTGGCAATCACATACTACTGTATTGTACATCCTAAACTCCAAATGCCTGATAAACTTAAATGCTATGCCAGACCCTAATCTATTTAAACTTTTGCTGTACTAGGGAACACTTTGTTTGTCCTTATTTGTGTGTTTCCTAAAGAAATGACGCAGCAGTAGCATGCTGAAAAATGTGCATGCTGAAAACTAGTTCTCATTACAGGGTTATGCTTTCAGGGTTTCCCTTGAAGCTCTATTAAAAGAGTGGTAGGCATTCCCCAATCACACTTTCGCTTTCTGTCGCCAACTTTTCCCATCACTGGGAATGACAGCCTCTAAACACACACATGATAACTTAGAATAATACCAATATAGCCAAATTAAGTCTCCTTCTTTAAAAATGTTTTAAACTTCTTACCACATTTGGGGCACATATTATGAAAACTGGATAACTCTATCACACACACACACACACACACACACACACACACACACACACACACACACACACACACCCTTCTACAAACCTTAGAAGAAAACCCAGCTTTGAAAATTTAAATGTTTAAACCCTATAGCCATGATCCTTGGATCCAGCTTAGCTGTGCCCAGTGTACGACCCAGGATAGGGTTATGGGGGGCAAAGTTAGCTTCTCACTTGTGGTTTTCTGATCTCTGAGACTGCAGGGGGCTGGTTCCAGACCCTGGTGTAAGTTAGAGCAGCCTCAGGACTTCTTTATCTTACACTGTCCTGCAATGGCCTCCATACAGATGTTGTCAAAGGGCACAGTACACTTCAGTTATGCTCCCTAACATGCCCCTGGCAAGCCTCTCTACGGCGGCTCTAGGCCATCTGGTGATTCTCCTATAGCAGGGAAAACCCACAGCTGAACACTTAGGCCAGCTTTAGTGATTCTTTGTGCAGCCAAAACTTTTTGATCCAAGCATCTATCCGTAAGTCTTTTATTAATCTTGCTGATGTGCAAAGCACAAGAACTACTTTCCTTTCAGTGAGCACACTACAGTTTCTGAAAGTTATATTTTACAAATCTTTTATCAGTTATCTATAGAATCAACGTAGCAGGGAGTCAACTGACAGCACTGTGATTACTGCAGCAAAAGTGTGTGTGTGACACTGAAACTTTTTGACCACGCCTGGACCATCACATACAAACCTACATAAAATGAGCACCGTATACTTAAAATACAATTAAAATGAACTACACTGCACTATTTTTAAGTGAAAATCTCCCAAATTGCCTGGGTTAGCATTCACCCAGGCTCCCTAGGCTGGGGTGCCAAGTTTTCTTTATCTCTCACCAAGTTTAACTGTTCTGAATATATTGGAAAGTATACGTATGGTAAAGAAAACTCTTGAATCAAAAGCGGACCTTTTCTGGCTGAGACCATAGGTTATAAACTGTGAAGGCTACAAGTCAATGGCAAAATCTATTCTTATTTCGATTTAAAGTTAAAGTCTATTAAAAAGTTGCTGACATTTTACTCCTAATGGTATTTCTGTTTGGCTTACTCCATACCTACACTCTCAAAAATTAATCTTAGTAACAAATATGGCTCTAACTATTGGATTTGCACTCCACAAAAGAATAGGCTCCCTTTTATCTTTCTAAATAGCCATATAATTTTGATGGGGTTTCTTTCGTTGGGGTTTTTTGTTTGTTTGTCTGTTTTTTGACAGGTAGAGAAAGGAGAAGACATACAGCAAGTCAGCTAAAAGTACAAACTGCATGTTTAAGAATCTCATCACCAAAGTAATTATCACTTCCAGAACGAGAGTCATGGAATGTCTGTTATGTCGAGGACAGACAAGTAGTTGTTTTGAATTCCTACAAGGACTTAGTGCGTGGGATTCTGTCTAAAACTATGCTCCTTCCCCCCACAGATGATATTTATAGCATGGTGGGTAATAGTGGTAGAGACTGCATTTTCCTCAGAATCAGCCCCCAGCTTATGTCATCAGAGCCTTCCTTTGTGATTGTCTACTCACTATATTCATGAGTTGCTCTTCTACTAGTTTTAGAAACATAGTAACTATTATCTGACTTACTGGATTTATTTGCTATCATCTGTATAAAATTAACACCATTTTTAAAAATAAATTTATTCCAGTGAAAATCAGGGATGGACAAATCTGTTCAGAGAAAATAAGGGCTCCTCCATGAACCTTCCCCCTTCTGTTTAGAACCAAACCTTAGAGTTTCTGAAAGATTCTGGTAACTTTATTTCATGTGTGCGCTTTTTTACTGTAGCTCTATCCTTAAATCCTTCCTGAACATGTATTTCTTCCGTGACGGCCATAAGTGTCATTGATATCCACTCATATCTTTATCATCTTTATTTGACGTTTAAAAAAAAAAAGCTTTAACCAAAGAAACAAAATGTGCACATAACTGAACTGAATAACCACGTGATGATACTTCATCTGTCTTCACCCTCCCCTCTGCGTAAAGTTTGTCACGTTCAGTTATGTGAAAAATGTAGATTGTGAAAAGTGTAGATTGTAAACTCTGTGAGGGCAGAGGACATGTCATTCTATGTTGGCTGTGAAGCACTTGGCATACTTTTGGATGCTGTTAAAAAATTACCAACACCAGACAACAACTGGGACCAGAGATTGAAATGCCAGTCACATCACAGAGCAGACAATCTAGTGATTTCTAGTCCAATTTTCAAGAATATATGGGTTTAAATATGCTTCAGATAAGTATACTATCTTTCTATACTTCTGTGCCTGTCCAAATGGAACCAAATATTTGCACCTCTGGAAGTATGCTATAATTAGTGAAAGTGTTAACTTACTCAATGCAATGATAGCATTAATAATTTTGCTTTGTTTAGGACCAGACTGTGGAGTTCTTACTCACCGAAGTAGTCCCTTGAATAAGTGCACACTAACGTGAATGAAAATGTGTCCCTTATGACTTGCAAAGGCACCTATTACAGCTGCTAGTTCCCCAAAAAATGCTTAAAAGAAAAAGTAGGTTATTTTAATATATACAGCATTGAATTATTTAATACACCTTCTTATATTCCAAACAATTGACTGATTTTATTATGAAATTTCTACATCCCCCAGCATTTTGAAATGTGCAGATCTGGATCTTTGCCTGCCTTAGTGTGTCTAAAGGCGAGTAAAGCTTTAGATAAGAAATGATTTTTTCTTTTACTCTGTAAGGATAATTATCACAGCTATCACACTATTATTCTAATTACATCCGTAAGAACTGTTGTTTCAAAATTGTTCTTTGTATCACCATTATGCAATGTGGGAACGTTTGTCTTTTCTAATGATCACCAACACAAGTGTCTTTTTGTAGCTGTATAGGTGATTTCACCTCCTTCTATTAATATCCTCTTACTTGCTTTGGACAACCAAAGGAGACAGTCCCTAATGAATATATATAAGTGAAGGCTTTTAGTGAAGCCAGGTCTAAGGCATTTTGAAAAAGGAATTCACACTTCCCCTTTATGGCAGCATAACATTTTCAATGTACTTTGCTAAATGATAGAAAGCCCCCAAAAATACCTCAAATCTGTGTTTCATAAACTGTACTCTAAGAGAAGTAGCAATAAAGTTTATTACAGACCTAAAGTATCTGCATAAACCCATTTAATTGAAAAGTGGGTGGAGAAGGCTGCCAAATTAAATGTTTACATTAGCACAGCTGTATTGTAAAAACATTCTGCCCCCTGTGCTTTGTAATTATAAGATATTTCTGGACTGTGTATCTCTACAAAGTTTATCTCTACTGCCAAGAGTGTTTTGGCACAGAGCGTCTGCAATTTTTGGCAGCCAGAGTGCTCTCAGCGCAGGCAGTATCTAAAATGGCTGCCAAACAGTTATCCTGAAATGTCGTCGACCTAGTGTCGTCCTGTGTGAAGGGCAAAAGCCAAAGCTGGTTTTAAAACAGTCTGATTGTTTTAAATGAGGCAAAGAGCTTGGTTTCCACATAAACACAGGAGCTGGCACCACAAATTTGTTGTGTCATGTTCATAAAAAATTCTGGATAATGATAGTGGGAGGGAAGGAATACTGACTGCTGGGGATCTCCAGTAAATGGGGAGCGGGGGAGGGTTATTTAAGAGAAGCTTCATTTTATTGTTTTAAATTATGCATAAATCTTAATGCTTTTTTTCCCCTGTGCCAAGAACATAGTAAGATCTTTACAACAGATATTGTGTGTACTGTTGGCAAGACAACAATGAAGCCAAAATCTCCCAACTTACAGCTGCATAAGATAGTTTTTGTCACTGAATTTACTCACCCTCTCTTAAAGGAAATCTTTCTCTTCCAAACAACTACAAAAGCTTACAAAAGCAAGAGGAAGAGGATATGGTTCCATGCTTTCAAGCCTTTGGTACACAACATGAAATTAATTTGACTTAGAACGTGATATCCACACACTCTCCTTGTTTTGGATTTTCTACAAACTTTCACATCAATATATTTTATTTTAACAACTATTCAGTCTTAACTATCATATCTTGCATAATTAGTTCAACATATTTCCCTCTTTGACTATGTTCAGGCTGAGACATATACGAGGCCCAGTTTACTATCCTGTAATCATAACTGGTACTGACTGTAGCACAGCAATTCTATGCCTCAGCTGAATCCCACATTCTTGCAATCACTGAGCACTTCCTCAGAGGTGTAGAATTAATCTGATCATTTGGGATACTCCTAGGTGGAATTTGAACATATCACCATGTTTATTTTAAAATTTGCCATCAATTTCCTTTATAATAATGTGATTATACAGTTCAAGTAAAAGTACTCCATGGTAATTTCACTTCAAATTAAAAAGAATACGGGAAATACCCATACAAGATATCCCTTTAGAAAAAGGATTCTCAAACTTGCTCATAGGGTGGACCACAGCTTAATAGAGAGATTGTCTTGGTTACCTCGCCTGTCAGTCTTAATTATATAACATCCCTGTGGCAACTATAATAATTGCTTACACAGAAAAGTAATATCTGGGAAGTATTTAATGTAGTTTAGCTGTATTTTGTGATTTAGCAGCCGGAATATGGGGCACGGCTTTATGACAGCTCTTCCCAGACCACCAGTAAATAATCCAGGAAGCACCAGTTGTGTATGGGCCACAGTTTGACAAGTGCTGTGTTCGTGGATATCAGGTTAAATCTTACTGATACAACATCTACCCATGCTTCCTTCCTAATTTATCAATCAAAATACTGATGCATTTCACTTTGATCGTTTTGTCCATTCAACTGTTTTCTACGTTTTAGGGACTTTCGCCCTCTGTTTACTTTGTAATCAGGCTCAAAGTCACACAGCCATGCAATGTCAATGTCCTTCTACATTACTGCTGAGCTAGGGTTAAGATTCCAAAGAGTATAGGAAAGTCATCTGCACTCTATTCCAATTAGTATAATTCCACCAACATTAATAAGTGCACCTTATAACTCCTCCCCACCAAAAAATGACCAAAACAACCAGTCAGATTTTATGTTCACAAGGTTCTTATCAGTCAGGTGTGAGCAGCGACTTATTTTTCTTTCCTTTCGCACATAATCTGCATGCAATGATAATTATTAAACGATCTGACTGTAAACATTAAAAGAATAAAGAGATCAAAATTCCATAAATAAGTGCTTTGTCTTCTTTTTTCTATTATTGCAGGTGTGGGGGTGAATTTAGTTCTCACCAAAGCAAGAGATCATTGTGAACAACTTGAGGTAGGCCACAGAGCTGGGAGGCAGTCTGCAAACTCAATCAATGTCCCCACAAGGTTTCCCCCTCCTTCCACAAACAGTTCTGCCAATGTACATCAATCCCATATCTGCAACATCCCACATTTCCTCGGCCAGTATCTCCTTTGTGTATAATCTACCAGTTGTGGTTTTGTGATGTGCACAAAGGGGGAGGAGGATGAGACCAAATTCATTTTGCTGATGGAACTCCACCAATGATGAACTGAGTCAGTGCAGCTAATGGAAAGGCAAATGGCTGTAACATTTGTTAACACTATGCTGAACATAAATAATAGTTCAGGACAGTGATGCATCATATAAATAAGGAAGAGAAGTACTTAGAAAATTACCACCCCCCTCTAACCCCTACAAACATTTTATACACTGTGAGAGGAACTAATTCTTCAGAACTTCTGGGTCACATCTCATGAGTGAGACAATCCAACTGACTTTTACCATTGCATATTCTTGTACAAAAAGTCAGGCCTCTGTCTCTCCGCCCTCCCCTATTCACAGAACATGAAGGTCAAGCATTACCCTGTGAAAGTGATATCACTCTCCTATCTCCAAACTGTGTACAAGTTTTGAAGGCAAATCTCTACCAGATTTGCTTCTCTCTTCCTCTGATATATATTAACATGGCACTTGCGAAGTCACAACACCAGACAAACACAGAACATGCAGCTACACAGTACAGAAACAGCAAAATGCCCTAGGTATTGGCAGTCTCAAACTTCCTCTTTTCCCCATACACAAATACATGGGAAGGAATATTAAGTGTGCAGGATGGTAAAGGGGATCTCCATTTTCACCTATTTATTAAGGTCTAAATGGGCCCTGGCAATACTTTAAACCAGTCAATCATAACCCCAAGTTCAGCTGCCAGAAATGGCCAGCCTCAGTGTACTAATCCGTATGCAGCTCCCACAGTAAGCCAGCCTTCCACTGAGGTAAAGAAAAAGCCATGTTCACATATGATCCAAGTCTCAAGAGCTTACAGGCAATAAGCAACTGAGATACAAACCTCCAACTTCTTTCTCTGCAAAAAGCTTTGTCCTCAAAAAATAAAATAAAATAATTTGAACTTCCCCCTCGGTTAAAATAATTACGAAATGTTATTTGTTCTTTGCAGATGATGAGGTGGCTTTGCCTGATGTTACATTAATGAACTCTTATAGTGCTGTGGGGAACTAGATTTTGTCTAGCAATTCTGTTTGTACATTTATAAAAGGTATTTTCCCCTTTGGTTCACATTTCCATTGGTAAATATCAGTCTCCCACTTGGATTTCGGAAGTACTCAGAGGAAAGCAGAAAGGAGCTACAGTCTTTTTTACTGACATTCATTGATTCCCTGTGTTCTTTTCCTTTTGCCTAGAACTGTTAATTCAGGAAAATCAAACGATTTCTACCTTCTACCCAGGGCATCACTACAGATGTTTCAACTTCACAGAAATGTCATCAGTAAGACCTCTTCCTACCCTACACACATCAGCACATAAACAAAACTAAATTCCATGAAAAATTAAGGGAAGAGAACATTAAGAATGCATGGTATAGCACTCAAAAGTGTGGAAATGCCACACATTACTAACTAGTCCTTAATTATATGATCCCATGCTATTTTCATGTAAAATAAATATAAGAATCTTAAAGTTGCAAAGTCAAAAGTTATGAAGTGTTACATATGCAACCTTTATTTGGTTCTCTTGTGCATATGCGTTATGATAATTTTGCCCAAGTTTATGACAGACTTAGGGAAGGAATCTAGCTCTCCCATATCCCTGCCCAATGTGTACAACACAAGAGAACATCCTGTGCCTTCTTACAATCCTCTGTCTCATTCACTGTCCATCCTGTGCATCAAATAAGACAAGGATCCTACACGTATGTGATCATATAATCAATGACGTATCAGAAAGCATATGCACAAGTGGGTCAATTTATGGTTGTAAAGGCAACCTCAATTCTGGAATTTTCTAACGTTTAAGTGCTTGATTTTGCAACCTTAACATTACACATTACAGGTGTATTTTAATGTAATTTCCCAGCTTTATAAAAAAGCAAACTGAAAAACAGACATTTAATTGTGTAGATCCATACTCATCCCCTATATGGGTCATCAGCAGAGCTGGAACCCAAAATCTGTAGATCACAGCACAGGCCTCTAACACTTGAGTTAAGGAGCAACTGGTCGCAGTAGTGAGTTGTTACACTCTTTTTGGACCAGCAACTAGAGGGGGATACAACACACTCTTTGTCAATGGCTCACACAACTATTAACTAGACAACAAAGAAATGCTGAGAATCAGGAATCTTGGGTTCTATCCCAGGCTCTGGAAGGAAATGAGGCCTAGTGGTTACACAGAGCACAGCCAAGCACACAGATTTGGCACATTAATTCTGTAACAAAGTATAGCTATGTGGATAATGCTTTCCATATTAGAGATCCGAGTTCTTTTCACAGATCTGCCTCTTGCAAAGATACATTACTATATAAGCCTTAATTCTATAATCACATAATGTAATTTAGTGGACTGTCGTATGGTTTTATGCTTCGTGGGAGAGCCAAGAAAAGAGACAGAGTATGTAAAAAAAATTCATAATGCGGAAATATCTGGCCAGAATGCCTCATCCTATACAATTTACAAGGTCTACAGGAGTCAGCCTCTTTCTAGTAAATCTCTTACCCTACAAGATACTGAGATGCTAGAGCTCCCACATGGCCATTATCTCAGTCTCTCCACATCTGAAAAAATACACAAAGGTGCTGGGGATGGGGGAGGGGAGGTGTCTTGCAAATAAAGTTTTCAGTAACACTAGGTTCCCTCCACTTCATTTGGAAAACGTATTCACTCAGTCCAAATTTTCCACATGAAATGACATAATGAATGAAGCAAGATTCCCCGTGGAGACCAGCCTAGTTCACTGCCCACCTTCATGTTCATGGCCTACCTTAGTAGTGTAATTCGTAATAGATTCTCTCAGCCTCACTCTCACCTTACTCCGTGAGTAGTTTCACTAACAGGACTGACTCAAGAAGTGGGGGACTATTCAGAGTAAGGAAGGCTGACAAAATCTGGCCCTTTGTAAGCATAGATACAGTAGTTATCACAGTTACTAGAGTACTGTGCACACGTAATACTTGCTTTTCAGAGCCCCCTAACTTGGCAAAATCTGAACCAATTATCACCAGGACATCCCAAAGCATTTATCAGAAAGGGATATTTTCAGACCAAATATCAGCTTTCTACCTCCAGCTGTTTCCACTATGGGCCTGTACAAATAAAGGTCCCAAGTTTTTATTGTTTTTATATAATGAGGAGCGGGCTTTTTCCTCCTTGCACTCCCAGATGACTGTACTGTTTTTGCTCAAACAACAGTGATTTTTTTTTAAAGAGCAAACTTGCAAAATTTCAACCTTAAATTTTATCAACACCTGAAAACTGCAGGAGTGGGGGGGGGGGAAGAAAAAGGAAACTATTATCAGAACAGTTGCTAGTATCTGCCTTATAACACAGTTCCCAGACAAGTTGGTGTAACTTGTTTTTTCAGTTTTTTGCTTTGCTACAATATTTTTATTCATTCTCAATATATTTTTCTTTCCTTTTCCACACTGCTTTTGATAATCTTCATTTTAATTATCTTTTCATAAAAGTTGTTGAGTTTTCACTCACTAATTAATAGATGATATTTAAAAATTTCTAAAAATATATTCAGGGATCTTGCAGGGATTCAGGCTTTCGGTTGCTCCTCGGCGGCACTGCTCTGTTTTGTCCTAAGGGATCATATTCTATATTGAAGAAAGGAATGAGCGGTGAAGAGGACTACTTTAATTTAATAACAACATGTCTATGTTGCTGAGAGTGCAGAAAAACATCTCTGTTCCTAGACCAAAAAAAAAAAAGGAAAAGCAACATTTTCAGGATAATTTTTATCTAGCCCAATCCATTTGACCATCCCAATCAATTTTGAATTTAAAAGTAAGAGTGTGTGAGTGTGTGAAAGAAAATGCAGTGGAACATCAAGAAGAATTGTATTAAAATAAAAACAAAATAGTCTCCTGTCTATAAAATTATTTTTACTCTGGCTACACCATGTCAGGTTCTCACATGATCTATACATCATATATAGATTGCCTTTTGGCTCCTGAGTAATACAGTTCTGGGTTTTATTTATCATCATCATCTTCTTCTTCTAAATGTGTGTGCTGTAGGGCTATTACTAGAGTATGACAAAGTTTTCAACATGCCTTTTCTCTTCATTGGAATGAACAGTATTTTCTACAGTATTAAAAAGACGATTCATTTCATACACGGGAAAGGTGGGGTCCTGCTTAAGAGAACATTCACAGCACACATTTAATCATTGTGCAATGCTGACTAAATGATCCGTTTAGGTTTTCAAAAGAAAAAGACAAAAATTGATTAGCTAACATTAAGAATATCATTGACAAAGACTTGACATTTATTAGAAGGCAATTGCTTGAGAATATGACTTTAATTGTGCATACATATTTTTATTCATTAAAATGAATAACCAATAAAATCCCGCACGATGGTGTCCCAGCCTCATAACACATTAATAAAGTTTCTTAAAGGTTTTGGCAGGGGGCCAGCACAGTCCATTAACTCCTTGCAAGTTGTAAAAAGAAGTAAAGTCATTTCAGGCTGCTTTGTGGTTATGAATGAAACAGCAGGCAGCCTGTATGGAAACGTCACTTTGGATATGGCATTGGTAATGGATGCTTTGCTGTTCAATCAAAGCAGTGTGAGGATAAGTTAATGCACTGAATCACAATCTAAACCCTGATGCATTGCAAAACTAATTTAGTTAAAAGTGGAGGGAAAATGGCAAAAGATTCCAAGTAATGAAGATCTGTTTATTTTGCTACTAGGCTGTCACACTTCATCTGAATAAACTTGCCCATTGCGAAACGAAAAATTATACAATACATTTTCAGTGATTATAATTGCTTTGCTAAGGCTGCTTAATAAAACCAAACCCATTCCGGATCCTTGTACTCAAGTATAGATATGGGCAACAAAAATATTGTTTTTGCTTTAACTTCTTCCCCGCCCCCGCTTTTTAAAAACATAAAATAAAGAAATTCTACCTTTTTTTGTTTTGTTCTCTTACACGAAGGTCCATAAATAACTTCAACAACTGGTAACTAAGTGGCTGTCTTTAACTTTGTCTAACAATTTGAATTAAAATGCTATACTTTCCCCTTAAGCTTTATAGTACCATATGGTCTTCCTTTTCATGACATTACAAACATTCCCCTTTGGAGAACGGATTTAGTATTTTTCATCCTTTAGAGAAGAAGGCAAACTTGAACGGTGCCGAATGTGTGGAGATGCATCCAGGACTCTGCAAGCAGAACAGTGAATGGGCTATAGCATTAAAACACTTTTCTCAAGGTGTGGGCAAGCCTTCCTGTTGCTATATTGTTAAGCATCGAAACGCACTTGAAGATTAAAAACAAGTTTTAAAACAAGAATATTTTAGGTGTGTTTCTGGAAAAAAATTAAATGAAAAACGACTTGTATAACAACATTCTCTTTACTCCTTAACAGAATATTAAAATTGCACAATCTGGTCATTGACACAGGAACAATACATTTCATGAATTCAAAAGTAAAAAGTTATATAAAATGTTCATGTACAAACAGTCTGGCAGGGTTTGGAGGGGCAAGCAACCAATCAGCTAGAATGATGTATCAATCTTTCACCTCTGACAGCCCGAGTTCAAGTGTGGCTTAAATCACAAATGTAAAAGCTGTTTGTCTTGCACCTAGTGGGAATTTGCCACAACACAAAACCACAAAATGTGTTTAAATTAGCAGTCTCTTTAGAGGAGGCCAAGCAGTGAAACAGATGGGGTGCTGAGGTCTGGGGCAAAGAGCAAGAGCACTAGCCACATAAGGAAGCTTATAAAATATATGACACTACTATGCCAAATTCTTATAGATCTGATTGCCATTGTGTAGTAAGTCATTTATCCTTAAATGGTGCTGTCACATTTTCACAGCAAAGGCTGGCTAACACTTTCAAATTGCCAATAGATTTCAGTCTTTAAAAAGTTGCCACAAAGCATTACTATGTGCACACAAACTTACACAAGTCATGTATATTATGTGATATACAAACACACAATCACACCTTCTGTTGGAGTCAAAATAAAAGCAAACAATGGGGCTATCTAAATGTTTTCACTTTGGCCGAAGATGGCAAAGGAGATAAGCACAATCATAGTTCCTTTCAAAATGATGTTTTAACTACCACCAGTCCTCGTGACCATCATATTTATGTTAAATGTGAACTTAAATGTATACAAATGTGTAACAGTCTGCTCTCATTTACATCACTGTACACTCAAAGTAATCCCATTGACTTCCTTAGTGTTACTCCAGATTTATAAAGATTTAACCAAGGACAGAATTTGCCCCAAAGAATCTGTTTCACCCACTTCTGAAAAGCAGCCACCTTTGAGATAGAAGGTAACTGTTTAACAGCCAACAGTTGATAAGGCTGATTCTACAAATCAATACTGTCAAGCACAGAGCTTACTATTGAAAGTAATCCCGTTCAACCCAATTGATTATCTAGGGCTACGGAGCAGAAAGTAAGAAAATTTCACATGGGCTTACCTAAAAATTCCCTTTTTTTTTTTTTTGAGAAGCAAGGTTCACAGATCCAAACAATGGACTGGACAAATACAATATTCCAAAACATCTGGCTCTCCAGAAAGGTGTAAAAAGACCATTAGTAACCACAGCAGCAGGACCACTGTTTTATATCTCATAACTCTCCAACCAAGGCCTCCCTTACCACCAACTTAGAGTGATGGCTCACTACTGAACTTACTCAGAAAATAAGAATGTTTCAGTTGAGAACAAGGAAAGCCACACAGTTCAAGTTACAACTCTGTGTGACATTGCTATTTCATGTCTTCCACAGATGACAAGATCTTCTAGCAAGGAGAGAGAAGTGAGACCCTGATATTTTGACATTCAAAACAAGCAGAAAGCGGGTACAGGGACAGAGGGCATTTGTGAAGGCACTGAAGGCAAAACCCATTTTTTTAAATTTTGCTTTACAGTTCACCTTTGACAGAGCAACCTCAAATCTGTGTATGCTGTAAGAGCTATGCCTTTATAACAGAAAAAGATAGACTCTTCATGATGATTTAAAGTTTGGAATTTGTAGACCAAAACAAAGAAGGATATGCAATTTTATTTGTACCAGCTATTTTCTCCTGTCCCTGATATTAAGACTGAGGTTTTTAATTTTTTCTAGGGTTCTTTATTTGTTTTGGAATCCTTTGGGGTGAGGTGGGATGGGATGGGTTTGCAAAAGGAATAGGTTTCTACTGTGTGTGTTTGAAAGACACAGTCTTCCTCCTAGCAAGCAGCCTGAGTTTGATACTCCTTTCCCTGCCTAGACCTCTGTTCATGATGAACATAGAGACAGGGAAAAGGTGCACTCATGTCCTAAGGAGGACAGGGCTTCATCGGTGCTTGCCTTCAATGTCTACTGAACACACTCTGAAGTGGTTTGGGTATTTTTTTTATTCAGATGCATTTTTTTATGTTTAAACATTTACTCCCCAAACAAAAAAAGGCACTGAAATTCTGCAGGGCTATATTCAGGCCTGAGAAGGAAGAGAGACTATGTGACACAGCGGTATGATATAATGCAGGGGTCGGCAACCTTTCAGAAGTGGTGTGCTGAGTCTTCATTTATTCACTCTAATTTAAGGTTTTGTGTGCCAATAATACATTTTAACCTTTTTAGAAGGTCTCTTTCTAGAAGTCTATAATATATAACTAAACCATTGTTGTATGTAAAGTAAATAAGGGTTCAAAATGTTTAGAAGCATCATTTAAAATTAAATTAAAATGCAGAGCCCCCCGGACCAGTGGCCAGGACCCGGGCAGCGTGAGTGCCACTGAAAACCAGCTCGCGTGCCGCCTTCGGCACACGTGCCATAGGTTGCCTACCCCTAATATAATGTGTCAAAGATATTAGTGAGATGCACAAAAGGACTAGACATTTATTTGGATAACGAGAACCCCTACAGTTACATCAGATAAGATTTGTTAAAATTCAGTATATATGCTCTAATGCTTCAAGGCTTAAACCAACAATAACTAATGAGAATTAAAAGCAAGTCTCTGTTGTGAGCAGGTCATTCCATTATTGTCCACTGTGGGATTACTTGTACCTCATTCTGAAACATCTGGTTGTAGTTGCTGTCTGAGTCAGGAGACTGGACTAACTGGACCTTGTGTGATCCAGTTCAGAAATTCCTAAATTCCTATTAGGACTTTATCAGCATAAAGTCATGAGGTAGTCATCCAAGCCCTTCCCAAACAAATGCCAGTAAAACCTTCAAATTGTACTACACCAGCACGTACTTGCCACATAGTCTACACAAAATCAAACATGTAAAGGTAGGATTTTCAAAAGTGCTCAGCATTGGTTTAACTGTACTCCTATTGAAGTTAATGGTAAAACTCCCACTGAATTCAATGGGAGCAGTGTTAGGCCTACACTGAGTGCTTTTGAAAAACCCACCCATCCTGGTGAGCGTTTTTTTAAACTGTTAGAGCAACTTTTTTCTCCCGCTTCCCATAATGCCTTCCTCCTTAGTGCAGCAATCCCACAGCACAGACCTCTGAAGGAGAGAAAACACTATAACAAATACAGTAATAGAAACCTCTAAAAATGATCTGAAATAGCTTTTCTAAACATCACAGCGTGGCAATTTGACATTCCAGGATGAGATGCAAGTGTTGTACGTCCCTATGAAAAGCTGGTCTGATGGGCACATTCTGGCCTTTGTGTGTCACAACATATCAGAGCTTCAACCTGTCACTAGTGCAGAGCTGAATTCTGACATCTGGGCCTTGCGACACTATTTTTGGCTCTGTTTTTTGGTGTTGGGAGAGACAGCCAAGGAATCCCAGATACAGTGAAAGTAAAGAAGGAAACATTTCCTCAGAAGGTTTTTTCTATGGTCTTTTTCTTTCCATAAAAATGGTGCCTCTTTAAATCTGCTCCGAGTTTTGGAATGCTAGAAGTAGTCCCAGAAGAGAGGGATTAGTGGGTCAAGTGCTCTTGTCTTATCATGGTTAACAATGACCAGCCAGTCAAAATAATGGTAAAAAATGGCCTTATATTAAAATAGTATAGACTTTTTTTTTCCCCTATAAAAGAAAATCCTACTTCAGTTTGGTTTAATGCTTCACAGTGTATAAACAGATGACTCGGATTTTTGTTTTACTGCTCTCAAGGATTAGGGCCATGGTGAGAAATTCGTTTAGGCAGTGACTTACGAACACTGCACTGGTTCAAAATAGTTTCTTTTAAATATAGGATTTGACGAGGTGTCGATGGAACATATCTCACAATCAATGATTTTTTTTCATTCAATCTACTTTGTCATTCCCCCCCCCCCCGCACACACACACACATATACACACCATCAAGTATGTAAAGCAATACAAGGGACCAGAGCCTCAGTTGGTGTAAATTAGCTTAACTCCATAGACTTCAGTGGAGCTATAACAATTTACTGCAGCTAAGAATGTGGCCCAGTATCTTCAAACAGCGCCTGGCCTGATTTACTCCTAATGCATGCTTCTGCCATGAAAATATCTCTCAACATGGGATCCATCTCTATTGTCCCTCAGACTTCCATAGCTAATATCACTCGGTGTACAAACCAAAACGTAACATTTTTCTTTTGTCGTTTGTTGGTTTGTTTTTCAAACTGCCAACCCCACAAATTCAACCTGGGCTTTGATAGGGAAACTGGGTTCTTTTATCTCTCACGCATCACCAGTAACAAAAGAATGTACAGGCCAAATTATGCCTCCAGCAACACTTGTGCAATCCCAGTTTTCCAATCAACTGAATTAACAACCCCTTGGCTCTACCCCAGTCCCCCCACCCCTCTCTCCCCTTCTGTTCTCCTGCTTCCCCAGATGAGTCCCTCCTCTGAACCTTTCAACACAAGCTCAGCAACTGCTCATCAGCTGCAGTTGTTCATGCTGCAGGTGTGGGGCTGGTGGCTGCTTCTCCCTTCACCCCCACTGGAAGTTCAGAGCATCCTCACTGGAGGAGGAGGATCTACAGGCAGGGAGGATGCTTGCTGGCCGGCAAGGGAAAGAGGAAAAAAGCCCCACCAGCCCCACCCATCCTAGAAGCCTGCTAAGAAAGCTGGAGTCTCAGCAGGGGAAAAGACCACAAAGCTGAAGCTTCTGATGAAAAGCCTGAGAGGTTAAGCAGGTCTGAATGGGAGGCACACCATGGAGCAGCAAAGAAGCAAAGCAGAAAGCGGCCGGCACAGAAGGAATTCTCATCCTTCTGTCTATAGTAGTCAGTGACAGAATCACCTCCTCCCCTACTTAAGGTCCAATGATAGATAAACTTTTAGCAGGAGGCAAAACAACTCTCCACACTAAAAACTGATGATCTCTCAAAGACCCTGAAAGCTGTCAGCAAAAAGGGAGGAGTTCACAAATAATCACGAAAATTAATAAGAGGTTGTAGGGATTGACTTAGGGAACAAGGTGACATTTCTACAGCCAAGAAAGCTGAGGTCTCCCCTTCATCAAACATTGCTTACTTTCAACTCAGACCCAGTCACTGAATAAAACACTTTCTGAGCTCTAATGAGAACCTCTATAGAGAAAGTGCCACAAGGCACATTCTGCTATACACGGTCCATAAGCTTGTGATGATGACAGAATTTAGGATTTAAATTCTCCTACTGAAAGGAAGCACACAAAGATTACAAGTGTCATCTGTAAAATACTATTGTGGGATTTATACAAAAGGCCTTTTCTTCCATCTTTCTGCTTTTTGCCCATCTCACCTGCTAGAACATGGCATACCCTGAATAGCCAAATGGCTGTTTCCACAACTGTTAATGCATTGCTACTGGTAAGACATTTGAAGAAAAATGCTAGTTGATGGTAGACTCAGCTACACTCACTTCATAAATGCTACTTAGGACTACGTACAGAATAGCCTCTTCTCTTTTGTTCTCTAGAATTAGCGGTTCCTAAATGAACACTTAAGGTGCTGAATAATTACTTCTCTAAATCTTGTTCCATTGTGACATTTAACCAGTTGATATGTGACCAGTTGAAACCAAGTATTATCATTTTAGTTCTAGCTGCCTCTTTGGTCTCTGTTAATATTGTGTGTCCAACATCCTTTTCTTGATAGCCTCCCACTAGTATATGTGATTTCTTATGACTTGGGATATATATTTGTACTAATTCTGCTATATGGGCCTCTCCATTCTGAAATATTCTCATTAGATGATATGGTATCTCTTAGGTATAATACTACTCCCCCCAACATGACACCCTAAATTGTCCTCCTTTGTAGTTTATACTCAGGTATTGCAGTACCTCATTATTTTTGCCATTTCACCATGCTTCAAATTTGCTTATTGACTCAAGGTTTATCTAGTTGTATCATGAGAAGGACCTTCCCAATATTATTTCAGAGTATGCAGGTGCAACAATATGGTAAATAACATCACATGCAGATCTTCCGTCCCTGTAATATCTAGGCACAGCAGAGCAATTTGAGGAAGCCAACATTTTCAGTTTTAACTTGATCTTGTGGGTTTGTCAGATCAATGGCATTATTTCAATAACATTTATTTGTGTGTCACTAAACCAGCCTTGTTAACATATCTTGGTTCACAAAAATCAATACAGTATTTAGATTCACACAGAAATTGGTTAAAAAGGAGAGATGGATGACTTATTAAAGAAGCCAGTGATTAGCAAGAACTGTATCCACTATTTAACACTTTTACCCCAAATAGATTTTGAAAGTAACCATTGAACAGAGGTTGTGAGGGCATGCAGAAATGACTGACTGAGCAGGCGTATTTGTGGTTTAATGGCTATGGATTTAGAAGTACAACTTATTTTATTATAAACATGAAAAGATTTTTCATTGTTGCTTACAAAATTAAAAACTAAACAAAAAAATGTTTTTCCAGAAGAAATGAGTAGTTCCGATGCAAAATAGAGGGCTAACTCCATTATAATTCCAGACATGTATTATAGTGGCAGAGTGTACCACCAATTATATCAGATAGACAGAGATATAGATCTAGTTGAAGAATCCAAAGTAAAATGTTGGTAATCTTAGGATTGGTGATTCAGTTTTCCCCCTATTCCTCATCCATTTCATGATTCATGAATTCACTATTCGGAGTGCAGTTCTCATCTGGACCAGGCAAAAAGTAATATCTCCAGTGTGATAAATTTGGTCTCTCTTTTGTCACGTCTAACTTCCCTGTTTTGTTATCCATTCTTCTCTTCCTTATCTGTCTTCATCCATATTTTTCTCTGTCTTCTTTCCCTAGAATCTTCCTATTTCCACCTTTTTCCATTCTTTCCCAAACCCTTACCCCATTCTTCCCTTCAAAATCCTATTGCCTTAGACTCTCTTTTCCCATCTTTACCGTGGTTTAAAAAACAGTAAATTAACCCATAAAGAAGACACTCCAGCTGGGAATCCTTCAGAATGCACTGCAAATGAGCAGAGCATGAAGGACGCATGAAGAAAGGAAGCTGACATACTTGATCATTGTAGTGACCCAGGTAACCTGATACCCTATCTCCAATAGTAGTCAGAACCAAATGTTTCAGAGGAAGATGTGAAACTCTTATGACATATAACTGTACAACAGCGTGCCCAGACAATTAGTGATTGGCTTTAGTCCTGAACCATGAGGGTTGATATCCCTTATAATTGCCACAGCAGCTGAGGCTGCAAAGTTTGCAGTAACTTCTCCTACCAGAAGTGTAGGTCATTTGGCAGTCACTGGAAAGTTATCCAGTCCTCCCACACATGCCAAACTACCACAACATAGAATGCACACATAAACTGTTCTTACATTAACCATACCTCTTACATACACAGCCAGCTGTCAGAGACTTGTCAATATTCATATTCATAAAGATATTGTAGGAAATAACTGTCCCCCAGATTTTGTATGATTCACAAGTGCAAGCATCCACTTACTGCTAGTAAATGCCAGTTGCTGTGGACGATGGAGATGGGTGGCAAGCCACTTAGCTGATAAACTGCAAACAAGCTGTATCCTCAAGTGTTTCTAAGTACAAAGGTGGATATTATGTAGGAGTGACAACTACATTTTGGTACATGATACGGCAGCCTACCAATTAGGGTGCAAGAGCCTGCGGAAGAGCTAGTGGTGCCGTTTTTATTTATTTATTTAGCTGTAAGTTGCTTCATGATCTGAAGATATGTAACACAAAAATCCTAGGGAACATATTGTCCTAATTCTGTTAGCATTCTTCGCCTCAATATCAATCCTTGATGGCACATAATACTATGCTGTTTAGGGAGATAAAACTGGGCAAACTTCAGATCAGCATTGAGTGCCCACGGTACAATCCTGCAACCCAAAATTACTCCTATAATGTTAAGTGTCTCCCACATCTAAACTCTTACCAAGTTGGGATTTTAACCAACACACCCCTCCACAGATTTTAATATGAGATAAGTGAAAGTTCCAATGTAAGTTTCTATTCTAATTATTTTAGTTAACATTAGTTACCTTTATGTGAGTTGAAAATTACTGTACTTTTTTTTTTTGAAGTGCATCCTTGTTTTGGGCAACATTCCAGATGACATCTATATCTTCTGAAGGAGGCCTTAAAAAAGGGAGAGGGGAATGCTTGTGGTTTGGCTCTTACTAAGGGCTTCTGGAAGCACTAATTTATTTAGAATCTTGCATCATGATTATATTGTAAACCTCAGAGAAATGAGTTTTAGCCCAGTTCAGCCCTATTTATAACCTAGCTTCTGTGAAAAAGTAGTTTTAAAAAACTAATCACCTTTTCAAGGAAGTCCAGAATCGATAACTTCTATTAGGCATGTTCCTACTACCTTTAAACTACACCTGTACAAGCTGTTAACACAGCTCCAGAGAAGTTGTTTGGGTATACCACAAGGAGGACAGGAGACTTGTTATGGGTTTTAATCAGGCCGCAACTTTATTATATAGATGTCTGGGACTACCCGGTAGTTAAAGTGTACAGTACAGGCAAATCCATGCTTATTCAAATCAATTCTCCCGGGCTTCCACTAGCCCCACTTTGTGTCCATCCAGGTCCCCCAGCAGACCCATGGCTTGGACCTTACCATCCACCAGCCTCGTGAGAAGGTTTAGGAGGGCTATGAGAATGGAGGGGGTTGGCTCCCTGCCGTGCCAGTCATAGGAGTCCCCAAACCCTCTCCTCCGTTCTGTTCCTTTATTCAGGACCTCCTTTTAAGTCCTTTACCAGGCCATTTATCTGGTCACTGGCTGGCCTCCCTATGGAGTGCCTGCACTGAACATCCACCACTAGGAGGCGACAGCTATTTGCTTGGCTGCCTCCCTCTCAACCCTGCCGGGTTCCCAGACATCTACCAATGGCCTCTTGGCTAGCAGCCCTACTGGGGAGAAAGAACCCATTGTCCCATGTGTGATCATCAAGGGGCACCAGCAGCTGCATTGTTCTTGATCTGGTACTGCAGCAACCTCCCTTAATGGAGGGCCGCATAGGCAACCCATTTTCTGGATCCTTGAATTGACAGGACTCCTTTAAACAAAACAAAATAAACAACTTGTAAGCTGGAGCCAATAATGTGCATTCCACCAACCACATGACATTTCAAGGTTCCAGAGACCCCGCATCTTACGTAATCTGGCAAACTGGAAATGAGACAAGGCATCTGCTATGCCATTATCCATGCCTGGCACGTGCTTGCAAGAAAAAATAGATGTTGAAGGTTAAGCATTCGAGAACAAATGCCCTTACCAACTGTCCAATCCTGTGCGATTTGGAAGTTTGGCGATTGATAACCTGTACCACTGCCATGTTATTGCACCAGAGGCACACTCTTACATTGGCCCCAAATTAATAACCATTTGTACTTGCACAATGATACCCCATTAAATTAAGTTAGAAAACCTTTCCACACCCACAAGTCTTAATACGTCTGTGTAGTGACTCGTACGTAATTGTGTGGTCTGGCTACGCCAGCTGTTGCCACTGCCAGCCAGGCACAAAAACACCCGTCCTGGGGCAAAAACCCTGCAAACAAAGTTCAGCTCCAAGCCCAGGTAGGTTAATGTAGTGTAAGGGTTTTTGTTTATTCAACCCAACTATTTAGCCAGGGCCTGAAATGTGCCCAACAGGTGAAAAGTCATTTGACCCAGCTCGCCCTGCGAACAAAATTATGCAAATAATGCACTATTTGGTTTAGTTCCACTGGCCGCACCACTGCCCAGTGCAACATTGTACTGAATTTTTGAAAGGCTGCACAGGATACTGAACAGCCCATGGGCATAGCCTTGTGAAAATAAAATTGCCAGCGGCAGGCATCTTGCAAACATTCCTGTATTTACAGGGGTTGCAGAAACGGCCACCATTATTAAATGCCCAGCAAATATTATTATGGGCTGGTGCCCCTTTCGAGTTGTTGCAGTATGAACAAACCCCTGGCGGTCTTGGTGTTATGCCCTTGAACCACAGTGTCTGATGCCACCTTATTCCAGTTTGTGTTGCTGCCCTTAATGTAAACTGCTTATGACATGCCCCCAAACATATTGGGTGCCCGCCTAGTGACATTCGTATAATTAACAAAGGCTGGGCTGCTGTCCGGGTAGGCCTGTACCATTATGCCCACCTAGACGATGAGGGAAGCCTCTCAAATATTTTCATGTTCTAGGCACCATTGGCCTCTTGGGCAGTCTGCTGTTTTGCTTGCCTTGTCCATGTTTACTTTTCTGTGAACACCTTCCTGTGCCATAGGGATATTACATGCACAAATTTGCCTGTGAGTTAATTCAATATTTAGTTGCCCTGAGTAGGTGAACTCCCATTGGGTAAGCTACCTCAGCATAACCGTACTGCAGAGCCCTGCTCCCCCATAGGCCCCCTCGGGAGTGTCTACTCTGTCCCCTGTGGTTACATGCCCTGATGGCCGATGATTTGCCATCTGCCCTTCCCTGTCCTACTACTGAAACTTGAGCCCATGCTGGGCCTACCCTGTCACCCTGTGCAGACCCCTCACATCTAGCTGCCTGAAGCTGCTGTTGTAAATGCAAATTAGCTTGCAGCAGCTGTGTAATACCGTCAGTGCCCCCCACTGAAGGTGCCTCCCCTAGGTGGGTCTGCCCAGGCTTCTCGATCTTCCACTCCTGGGCCCAGAGTATTTAATACCCCAATTGACTGACTCTTGTTCCCCTTAGGTGAACTCGCTGAGTAGGGTGACCAGATGTCCCGATTTTATAGGGACAGTCCCGATTTTGGGGTCTTTTTCTTATATAGGCTCCTATCACCCCCCACCCCCTGTCCCGATTTTTCACACTTGCTGTCTGGTCACCCTATCGCTGAGTGACTGGTTGAGCACCGTCTCTGCACCTGGCTGTGGCCCCTGCAACTGCCACCCTTTTGCTAGGCTGGAAGGCCAGATACCACCTCTGCCACCCCTTTCCCCAACCTCTGTGTGGTTTAGATCACACTCACCCTTGGGATCAGCATTACCACCATCCCTCGTGTTAGGTGGAAGAAAACATCCTGTTTTTTGGTGACCTTGCACCCTTTGAAGCTTTGTAATGGTGTGGAGAAAACCTCAGAAACGACATCACTGACCATTTCCTGCATATCTTAGCTGACTGCCCCATTAATGCACACAGCCTGCTCATCTGAATGCATGGACACTTTTTTGCTGCTTGGACATAGAGACTTGCCCCACCCAGGTTTCGTACCTTCATGCACATCCCTGGGGGAAAGGCAGGGGTGGGGAGTCACCGCTGCAAAGCACCTTTTGCAGCAGTTTCTGACCTTCCTCCCTCCCCACTCCCCCACAACCAACCACAAAGCAGAGCTGCCTTCTTTGGGTACGCACAGACAACTTTTGCCCCAGCTTTAGCTGTGGTGCAGTCATTCTTGTAAGTGAGAAAATACTGAAAAAACTGACTGAAAATTCAAAATGATTTTTTTCTTCTATTGTTATCCCATTAATGTGTGATTATACCCTGTAAAGTAATTGGGTAACCTGGGAATGTCTTACTCAACAAATCTACACCCTGACCATTCAGAGTCATATAGATCTGCAGACTTTAGTGATCAAGGGCAGGATTTTGAAAAGTGCTCAGGTTTGACCTAACTGTGCTCCCCTTAAAGACAATGAAAGTTTTACCACTGAATTCAACAGAAGCTAAGTTAGACCAACACTGAGCACTTTTAAAAATTCCACCCCAGATTGTTTCTAGTACTTTTTACTCCTGTTGGCATTGCAGAGCCAACACAGTTATAGGAGACTAAGCTGATCCTCTTATGGTTTGAACGTCATCAACACAGTGTGTAACTAAATCCCAGCGGCAGGGCAAAATTCTGCCCTGACCTGTACCTGGTGCATCATCATAGTTGGGATATGGCCTGCAGAATCTTTATTACCCGTAACGATGCATGACCCAGAAAGAACATAACACAGCTCTCAGATCCCCCATTCAATTTGCAGGACCGGCAGTTCAGATTGCAGTACTGGCAGTCTTTTTTCACCTGTAACTGAGCAAGTTTGATCTGCAAGTCATTGAGGTACAAACATGAATGCCAACAATACTACAACAAAGTTACAGTCACTTTTCATAGCAGACTACACTTTAAAATAAGCATGCTACAGAGTTAATATTTTAAATACCTACAGTTAAGTTAAACACATACTGGAAGACAATTAGTCTAATGACCAATATCAGAACTTTTTATTACTATTTGAATACACAGCAAAGGTTTCAAGACAGAATAAAAGATATTGGTTTGCTCTATCTGCCATCTTTTCGGCTGGTCCTTGTTTGATGGGATTGGCTGTAAACAATGTGTATTTCAAACAAGAGCTTGGATCCTCAGCAGCACACCTGAAGAGGGGCAGGGGTAATAGACAGCTTACACTTCACATTGAATTCACAGGGCCAGGGCCAGCTGGAACAGACCCCTCTAGGGTCCTTCTGTAGGCCACAGAATGGTCTGGACACATTCCCTTTTTCTCTCCCTAAATCCTTGCACCTGATATTCCCCTTACCCTGATGGGGCCATAAGCAGATGGAGTAGAGGTGCATATAATGGCTTTCACATCATCCACTATGCAAAAAGCAACCACATCTGCCCCACTAGGACAGCTCTTACTTATTTGCACCACAGGAGCAATGCAATGGGGATGAAGTGGGAACCCATGATCTAGCTCCAGATATTGAAAAAAGACCTGCCTTGTTTGAATCTGACAGAGAAGTGGCACAGATCAGGAAGACCAATCCCACTTGAATAAAAGACAGTGTTTATGCAACCTTGGTACCAGATCTGTTGTCACAAACTATTTTGACTGTATGGAAAGAAAAACCCTAAGTGAAAATTATTTACTCTTCATCTATTGTGCAATGAAAAGATTAACTCCCTTAACAACTGGATTTCTTTTGAAGGTGTACTTTCTCCCTTCCCTGTTGGATTTTTATTAATGAGAGGCTTATAACAGGTTTTAACTTAAGAATGATTGCTGATGGTAAAGTGCAGTAATTATATGCCTTATGACAAGACATGAAGGTGCGTACAAGAGAACTGCATAAAATGCCAACTTAATCTCCCTCACATAAAAAAGGAATACTTTACAAGCTGGCAGATCTTCAACTCTGGGAAACAAAAAAACCTTTCTTTTCCTGACTCAAACAAGAATGGGTTAATAAAAGCAAGAATGAAAATCTCTCTTCTCCCTTCTCTTGTTCGCAAAATATAGTATTACAGGACTTAAAGAATTTGAAATGCCATGATGTGGTTGAAAAACTGCATGAAGTAAAAGAAGTCTTCTCTAACAATAACAAAACACTCATATCTGAAAGAAAGTTCACAAGCAGTTCATAATGAAGCCCTTTGAGATACATCATATTATATTAAATGAATTCAAAAACAAAACAGAAAACTTAGATAAAGGATGAACAGGTTATGGGTGTAAAGTTAAAGTAAGAATTCATTCTGAACCAATAGCAGCAAGCAGTGGTAGGAAAGTCAATCGTGTTTGTGCTGTTTCTGCATGGCTGCATCTTCTCATACAAGAGCCACTTCTGAACTATAATGAGACTGTGGTAAAGCATCTGTTTAGGGATTAAGGATCCTGCAATACTGAATGTTCAGTTCAGCAGAAACTGGTCACTTGCTTAACTCTGTGCTTGCCACGGTCCTCACCAAACTCTACACACAGCAATCCTAGTTCTTTTTAAATATGCCAGTTATGATTCAGAAATATCATTTCCTCTTGAGAAATGTTTCTAGACTACAAGGCAAAACTTGTAATGTTGCTTGCTGTATAGAAGTTTGAAAAGGGAAATATATACAACCACAAATTACATTACAGATTATGAATACAACAAAATTTGAAAATGTTAAGCCTACAAACTGTACTGCAAGGGTAGATACAGTGATGATTTCATAATGTGCACAAATATTTGAAAAGTACAAACACAAGGCAGAAGAGGAATTATGCAGCAGGATACATATAGCTACTAGAAGTAACAGGGTGAAACTTAGAAAAGGAATATTGAGTGTAGATTTCAAAAAAGACTTTCTGACAGTGAGATCTCTAAGACTGTGTTAACTTTTTCCAAAGGAAGGGATGGAAGTAAAATTTCAGACAACATCTAAAGAAGTAGAAACCTTTATAAAATGCTTTGAGATCTATGCATGAGAAATGCTATATAAAGGAAATAAGCATTATTATGTACAGTATTACTATTACATACATCAGAGGGGTAGCCGTGTTAGTCTGGATCTGTAAAAGCAGCAAAGAGTCCTGTGGCACCTTATAGACTAACAGACGTATTGGAGTGGGTGAATACCCACTTCGTGGGTGAATACCCACTTCGTCGGACTCTTTGCTGCTTTTACTATTACATACAGTACTGTTAGGAATAGATTACGTGACTTAGGGCTTGTCTACAAGGTGGGGTAATGCTCTCTACAGAGATGTGATTTCTAGAGTACACTAATGTGTTGCATACGAATTGGTCCACATAGATCCTGCTAGTGTGCACTAAAGGTTCCCTAGTGAACTTTAACATATTACTGTTTCAAACAGCACTATGTTAAAGCACAGAGATCTTTTGCATAATATGAAAAGTGTGAAAGCTATCAATAAAGCACTCAAATGCATGCAGATTGTTGCCAGATTAGTAACAATAATCAATTTTCGGTGTAGCGGCTAAAAGTCTAAAAAACATTTTAAAAGTTTCTAGTAGTTACTATGACTTACTAAAATATGATTATACAATGTATTTCTTCTGCTTTCAGCTTTATAATTTGTTGTTCTTCACTTAGTTTTCTAAGATGCACTGACCAATTGCAATCTAGGCAGCAAGACCAATTGGGAAGTGTAAGCTTTGTGAGTAGAAAACAATACGATTACAAAATTTCTTGCAGGAAAGTGAAAACTCTTCCTCAGCAAATTAAACTGCTTTCTCACTAAGACAAAGTATACAAACTCCTGATAAAGAGCAAAAGAAAACCATTAATTGTCTGAGCTTAGGAAGCTACATCCTCTATGGGCAAGTTATTCTATAACTGTCAATTCCTGGATTTTTTTGTACCTTCCATGGTATTGGTTACTTTCAAAGACATGACATTGGCCCACATGGAACACTGGTCCAATCTGGTATGAAAATTCTTATGACACAGAACATCCTCCTCCTATTCTTTGTTCACTTCAACAAATAACTGCGTCCCCCATTTACGAAATCACTTAAGCACCTGCTATTCATCCCGGTAGGACAGGACAACACTTATGTACGTGCTTAACCTGATTTCAATGGATTTTGAACACTTGATGGTGTCCTCAAGAAGAATGCTTTCCTGAATCAGGGCCTACATGCTCCTAGTCTATCCAATAAAAATGACTCCTTAGCAAGACAAATTGAGTCAAGAAATAAGTAGTGTTTCTGAAATTAGCTAAAGGACTACAGCCCTCCACAGTAACCTTAATCCGTTTAACGGATTCATCTGTTGCCAACGACTCAAATTTTATGCCCACTTGTTGACCATTTATATTTCTCCAGAAATTGAAATTCTCACATGGAAAATATTCTAGTTTATAAAAAACTGTTTTTGGAGGGACAGAGAAAGAAACTGAATTATTAACTTTAAAATGAAACTATTTTTTTAACAATACGCTTTCTAAAGATCCGTAAAAGGAGTATTATTTGTCCACAGATGAGTGCATGCCCACTAGGGCTGGAGGGATAGGGGAGAATTAAATGCTTCAGCATCCTACATCATCCTAATACTCATGAGTAGGCATAATGGAAACCTATAGGGAATTGTGGCAATAGCTGTGGGGATTTGTCTTCCAAAATCAGCACGTTTGTGGCAAGGTAAGTGACCAGCAGGGATTACACCATATTTTGTCTTTATTTACCTATTAATATCTTTGAATGACTTAAACCCAGTAAACTGTGCATATAGTCAGACTTCATAGTCACAAGCTCCTAGAATTATTACCTTTGTCCTCGTTCCCTCTGCTTGCTACACCCCCTTACTGCATCTTGTCCTAAATTAGACTGTGCCTCACTGTGCATTTGTACAGTGCCTAGCACAAAGGAGCTCTGTGTCCTCCAGACCTTAATATAATCTAAATGAAAAAGAATTCAGCTAAGGAGGGGTATGAGGGAAATATGGTATTTCTGTAAAATTATTTTCCAAGATGTTTCTTGCTTTATATTCTGCTTGACCTCAAATTTTAACTAATGCCAGATATTAACATAAAAAACAAATATGGCCATTTAAGAATATTTATTACCTTATTAACTCTTTGAAGATAAATAATAGATAACCCCCACCAAATACAAATACACACAGACCTTCTTAAGCATTAATTTGGCTGGCAGAGTTGGAAACAGCAGTGTTCTAAGGGTTAAACTGCTTTAAGCATTCTCTGCTGGAAAAAGTTTTCTGTGAAAACCTTCAATAAACAGTATTCCAACTAAAACTACTATCCTTTAGAAATCAGGGAACATTTAAATTATCCAAACAACTGAAAGAATATTTTATATATTACGTATTCAAAACCTGAAACCTTAGTTCAAAGGAATGTAGGTTACATCAGGTGTGACAAGCACTATGCACTGATCTACACTGAGCAAGCATGTTTGCTGTCTGACTAATACTGAAATGTTTAACTGTTTGGCATCCAAAAGATAATTAGTAAGGTTCAAAGTTTGAGCTTCAAAATCTCAGAGGACTGGCGAACGTTCAGAATGCTTGTTGCTATTGTTTCAACCTAAATGGCTGAAGATCTAGCAAGACAACCGTGCAGAAGTTTACATTCTGAAGGATATCTTCACCACCATGAGAGAAACACTTCTTTTAACTTAAACATTAGTGAGTAAATAAAGAATTTAAAGTCATGAACATTAAGCATTCTTTGAAGAAGTAACTACAGGTCTCATGAAAGTGCAATTTATAAGAGAGTATGAACTCAGCTCATATAGTATATGTGTTGTAAAGTATCCTACCTATAATTTGACAATGCCAGCCCTATCTCCTTGCTGGCCCTAGGTTTTGCAAGGCTCCAAGTGATATCAAATGTTCCAGGCTCTAGGCAGACTTATATGACATATTCATGTGGAAAAAAGGTAGAAAGTCTGCTAAAAGGAAAAGGGAATTGGGTCACTTGTCACTGAGAGGTAGCTGGGGAAATTCAAGGAGTTTTGGGCTTCCTTTGGGATGTCTGGAGTTCTTCCTTCCCTCTGAGGATTGAGTCTAAAGGAACTGGAATATCAAAACCATAGAGCCCTGTGCAGCTGTACACACAACACATGCCTACAACCAGAATTTCCCTTTGGGCTGCAATCTTATCCTAGCTCCCAGATTAAGTAGTGTTGTAGCTGGATGGGAAACTTCCAAGGAAAAGCCAAGTGCTGCAGGAAGTTGTACTGATGGATTTAGTGGGAAGCCCTCTTCCATCTGAATCAGTAGGTAGCTACTGGAACTCCCCTCCTTCAAATGACATCCAAAACAGAGGCATGTACTATTTGTTGTTGAATAATAGGGACTGTTAATATCAATGCCATGGCTAATTTCCATGCATTCTGTAAATCTTTGCAGTTTTCATTGGCTGATTCTTCTGAAGATTGTTGTGCAGTATTGCTAGTACAGGATAGCTTCCATGTTCCAACCCAGAGATGGCTCCATTTCAGAGAAGTGAATCAATCAGAAGGGCTGAATACTATGCTTGATTCACATGTGCACCTCCTGTTGGCATCACTGGGAACTCTACCACAGACCAAAGCTGGATATTTTGTAAAATGCTTTGGATCCTTCTGGGTGAAAGGTGATATACAACTGTTTGGTATGATATTTCTATTGTAAATATGTTTGTTTCTCCCAACTTTAGGCAATCATGCAGGTAAAGACTGTTCATTGCAACTTCAGTATTTCCCATCTATCTTCTCTGTCCATGCTTCTGTGATCTCCAAAAGAAGCACTCTTTAAATTCAATTTAAGAAACATATTGGTAACCTTTAATGATTGAGAAAGCAATTAAAATTGATTATTTGAGTTCTACAAGCTGCTTGCCTTACTAATTAACATAAAGCTACAAATTACCCAAAATGCATCAGCCTACTAGGATTATAGATGGAGATGGATACAAAATAATCAATGTTCATACCTTCAGATCAACAGGACAGGTTTTTTTATATTTTTTAATTATTCAGTTCAGAACATCATACATTTTACTGTATGTATACATACATATAAAAATGTATGTATGTATGTGTTTTTTTATATGCTGAATAGGCCACAATACACATTTTTCTGTTACTGCTACATTCCACAGGAATTTTTGGACTCTGCTTGATGAATGAGAATGTATTTTCATATGGTGTCACTGTTTTACTACATCCCATGTTTATTTGGACAGATTCATAGCACTGGGTAGGAAATGTATTGGTTGGAAACTTCAGTTTTGGAAGAGGAAGTAAACACATGGTGATTAGCAGACAGTAAACTCTACTGTGTTTAATTTTGGCTTTAAAAACTTTTTTTTTTAAATAAAAAGCCAAAAAACAAAACAAAACAAAAACGCCAAAGAACTATTTGGCACTATATTCCAAGCAGGAGCATTTGTCCCTAGGTTGTTTCCCAACCCCTATCTGGAGGGCTTCCAGGATTATATTCTTTTTCTTTTCTTCACTAACACTAGTTGAAAATGCCAATAAGGCTTATTTAAGAAAAAGAATAGTGCATATGGTACACTTATTAGTACAGACTGTCTTTGAAATGTACAATAAACCACTAAACCACACAGATTAAACAGCACAAAAAATTAACACAATTGTCTCTAGTACTGATAAATAAAAAGTTAGAAGAATCTTTCATAAAAGCGCCCAGAATAAACACTCGACCAAATTTCAGTGAATTTCCAGACTAATGATAAATACACCAGAATCTTTTCCTTTTAGCGCTTTATTACTTTATTTTACTAAGAGTTATTGTTTTGTTTTTTAAAATACATTCATTCCCACTCTATGCAAATGTATCCTCTTTTCTGGGATCTTTGACACAAACAGTAGGCTGTGGTTTAGCAGTCAGAGCAGCACTCACAGTCTATTTCTAGTTCTGCCACAGAACTGCAGTGTGACCATAGGCAAATCTTTTAAGTTGGTCTGTGCTTCATTTCATCTTTCTTTAAAATGGTTATAACAATATTTCCCTTCCTCAAAGGTGTATTGTGAAGCTTACTTAATATTTGAGATCCTCAGATGAAAGATATTATGTAAGTGCATAGTGTTCCCGTTCTAATTACCCAACTAATTGCACTTTTCTAACAACCATTCAGCTTTCCTGAAGTGTAATTTAATCACGGTAAGGCCTCAGGTGGCTGTAGTGCATATGAACTTATACTAAAGCATTTTACACAATGCTTGCCACATGCCAAGTACAAAGCAACTGCTAAACAGCATCCAATACTCAATAAAGACCAAAAGCATTTCCTTCCATGAAGCTAGGCAGCTGAGGGCCTGCATCCGCCAGGCCAAGTCAGTTCATTTCCAAACAAAGGTAGGAAATGGCTGTATCCTAGTACTTCATTGTAGCCACATGAGTCAGTACTTTGGAACTTGGTATCTATTCTTCACTCTTGCAACAGAAAAAGGGTAGATAAACACTACAGCCTGTGCAGATAAATGCTTTGCTCAAGAGGGATCCTTTGGTCCCTAAGGTCTCTCTTTACTTCCCAAACTCTTGCTCTATATAACATCTACTCACCAGCAGGAAATCCACTTGTGGTGACAAGGTACCCTACTACAGCAATGCTACATTACACAGCTTTGTTATTAGAAAGACGTTGTTGTGGGGAAGAGAGCATGAAAGGGGAGTTCAAATTTGCAAGGTGACTCAGTGACCCTTACTTTTACAAGGAAAACTATTCTTGCAAGGAAATCTAACTTGACACATTCCAATAAAGAACTCAATAACCACTACTGTTGTTGAAAACCCTGCACTACCTTGTTGGATGCAGTAAGACCATAGGAGGTTCCATGCAATAATAATTCACTAGTGTGCTGCTCCATGATAACTATACTTTTACCTATTTGTCAGCAAATTTTTTTTAAAAAATGGTCCAGGAGATACCTTCATGCCAAAACATAAAACATAAAGAAACAATGGAAGAACTGTTAAAACCATGTTCCAAAGCTTCTATACTGCTGTTATGAGCAGAAAACTATGCTGTTGTAAATGTCAATAAGCAGTGATAGAATTCAAGTTACAAGAGCTCTATTATAACATGTGGCTAAGGTACACTACCAGTCACACACCAAAATGTTTAATATATTCATTTTTTTTAAAATCTATTGTTGGAAGTCTTCCCTTTGCTAATGAAACCAACTTGCATTTTATCTAGGAAGATTCTGAAAGTGCGCAGCCATTTTTATATGAGCGAAAATCTTTTCACTCACCACTGAAATCCAGCTGGAACACAACAGCTGTTTAACGTCCTACAGTAACTCCACACAGGAGTTAAACACAGATAGTGAAGAAAACTACATCCAATGGAAACTTCAGGATTATTTAGGAAGGCAGAATATAGTTACCAAATTGGAATTTAGCCAAAACTGCGGAGTTAAAAACACTCCTAATTAGTGTAATTTCACCTTGTGAAAGGTGCAAAGGGGTATCTTTAGCGACCATAAGTTATCAAGATTTGACCCAAATATTGATCACAAGAGATATTACAATCTAGTATAGTGACACTACAGTGTCCTAGAGTATATTCTAATAAGATTAACCTGAGTAAATAAGAAGAGCTGAGCTAAAATATTTGGCAAGGTATACTTTAACTTTTATAATAAAGTTAGTTTGTTTTATTGGATATTCTCAGAGCTATGATTAAGTCCACTTTTAGAGCAATATTGCTAGTCATAGAAATAATGTCATTGTTATTCTTTTGGAAGTGTTCCCACATATACCAGTTACCACACAATTTGTGAAGTTTCACTCTATATCCATAAGAGTAATTTCTTGTTGTGACAAATCTGAGAAACTATCCCAGATTGAGGTGTCATCAGAGGAGGTTTTGGAACGAATTGATAAACTAAACAGTAATAAGTCACCAGGACCAGACGGTATTCACCCAAGAGTTCTGAAAGAACTCAAATGTGAAATTGCAGGACTACTAACTGTAGTCTGTAACCTGTCATTTAAATCAGCTTCTGTACCAAATGACTGGAGGATAGCTAATGAGACGTCTTTTTTTTTAAAAAAGGCTCCAGACGAGATCCCGTCAGGCCTGTACGCCTGACTTCAGTACCAGGCAAACTGGTTGAAACTATAGTAAAGAACAAAATTGTCAGACACATAGATGAACATAATTTGTTGGGGAACAGTCAAAATGGTTTCTGTAAAGGGAAATCATGACTTACCAATCTACTAGAATTATCTGAGGGAGTCAACAAGCAAGTGGACAAGGGGGATCCAATGGATATAGTGTATTTAGATTTTCAGAAAGCCCTTGACAAGGTCCCTCACCAATGGCCCTTAAACAAAGGAAGATATGTTCTCTCACGAATTGTTAACTGGTTAAAAGATAGGAAACAAAGAGTAGGAATAAATGGTCAGTTTTCAGAATGGAGAGAGGCAAATAGTGGTATACCCCAGGGGTCTGTACTGGGATAAGTCATATTCAACATATTCATAAATGATCTGGAAAAATGGGTAAACAGTGAAGAGGCAAAATTTGCAGATGATACAAAATTACTCAAGATAGTTAAGTCCCAGGCACACTGCGAAGAGCTACAAAAGGATGTCTCAAAACTGGGTGACTGGGCAACAAAATGGCAGATGAAATTCAATGTTGATAAATGTAAAGTAATGCACATTGGAAAACATAATTCTAACTACACATATAAAATGATGGGGTCTAAATTAGCTGTTACCACTCAAGAAAAAGATCTTGGAGTCATTGTGGATAGTTCTCTGAAAACATCCACTAAATGTGCAGCAGCAGTCAGAACAGAATATTGGGAATTATTAAGGGATAGAAAATAAGACAGAAAATATCATATTGCCGCTATATAAATCCATTGTACACCCACATCTTGAATACTGCGTGGAGATGTGGTTGCCCCGTCTCAAAAAAGATATACTGGACTTGGAAAAGGTTCAGAAAAGGGCAACAAAAATCATTAGGGGTATGGCAAGGCTGCTGTGTGAGGAGAGATTAATAAGACTGGGACTTTTCAACTTGGAAAAGAGATGACTAAGGGGGGATATGATAGAGGGCTATAAAATCATGACTGATGTAGAGAAAGTAAATAAGGAAGTGTTATTTACTCCTTCTCATAACACAAGAACTAGCGGGCACCAAATGAATTAATAGGCAGCAGGTTTAAAACAAACAAAAGGAAGTATTTTTTCACACAACGCACAGTCAAGTTGTGGAACTCCTTGCCAGAGGATGTTGTGAAGGCCAATACTATAACAGGGTTCAAAAAAAAATAGATGAATTCATGGAGGATATGTCCATCAATGGCTATTAGCCAGGATGGGCAGGGATGGTGTCCCTAGCCTCTGTTTGCCAGAAGCCGGGAATGGACGACAGGGGATGGATCACTTGATGATTACCTGTTCTACTGATTCCCTCTTGGCCACTGTCAGAAGACAGGATACTGGGCTAAATAGACCTTTGGTCTGACCCAGTAAGGTCTTTCTTATATTCTTACATCCTTATGTTTTCAAATAAGGATGCTTTTTCTATGTTTCTATGTTTTTTCATTTTATGAAAAAGTCTTAGTTATCTATTCTTCACACAAAAACAAAGAGCTCAAATCCCATCTTTAATTGAAAAATTTGACACTACTTTTTTATTTCAGCCACATACAACCCTGAAATTTATAGATAGGCAAAGTAAGAAAAATACTGCTTGAGAACTTGAGAGTTTGATTTAAGGATATTTACTTTGTATATTTTGACATGTGATCTTGACAATTTGTGTTTTAATTATTATAAAGCTTTAATTTTTTGAATCTCAATTGTCTGCTGTCGTTAAAAAATTGTCTTGGCCCCTTAGTGTGACACCACCCATAATTTCATCCAACTGTGAAAATTTAAATCAATAAAAAAAATTTAAATGCTTAAAAATAAACATTGATATTATCCACCAAAATTATTACAAAAATAAAAATCTAAGTCTGCCAAACCTATCCATAATATACAACCTAAACCTCTACACATGGTCATACAGCTCTGTTATCAAATTTCCTCATATGTATAATGCTCCCCTTTTAAAGCCTACAATGATAGAGCCAAAAAAAAATGCTAATTACCATCAAAGTGCATCATACTTTAAATGGTGCAAATAGATTTTATTAATCATCACTTAACAGAGTATAAACCGAAGAGGAAATTGTATGAGACTATGTCATACTTATCCAAAATCTCAGCAGTTTGAATTGTTTAGATACAAAAAACTATGCAATGCACAGTTTATAAAACAAAAAGGAAATGTACTCTGTGAAGAAGAAAAGTTAAAAGCAAAGTACAGTAACAGCACTATCTTGTTACAAACACTTGGCAGTGTGTCTCAAGCACCATGGTCAAAAGCATGATACAGTATGTGTTGTACTCCTGCCAGAAGCACTCCCCAACTCCAACCCTCTTTAGCCATCATCACCACCTCATTTGGCAATGGCTCCAAAGACTCAGTTCATCTACTCTCAATTTACTCCACATGAAGAAGACACAAACTCACCAGATCTGTATTGCGATCTATCCAGCAAAGAGTAACATTGGCAATGGACAGTATAACAGAGTTGTGAAGTTATGAAGCCAGAAATCAGTTGCACTGTATCACGAAAGCTCTGTTGTACATCATGTTTCATCCTGCTTTCATTTTAAAATTTCAGTGACACTTTTCTCTGTTTGTACTCTTTTCTAAGTTACAGGGGTTTCCCAACCTCCCTTCATCTGCTGCTACTTCTAAACCTGTCGTGAATATGTTTAGAACTGGTAACATCGGCATTTCAAATAGAAAAAGAAGGCAAAGGGATATAGCAGAAAACTAGCTGCCATCTTAGTAGTTACACGCTGCTATTGAAAGTGTGGGAGCTGCTTTTTTTTAATAATTTATTCCACTCTGCCTCGTTATCTCTGAATTATTTTCTCCGATTCTCCACAGAAACCCAAAATAGGCAATTTATGAATTCTTACACACTGGTCTTAATGCACAGTGTGCCATGTTTCTTAAAAGTAAAACACGCAAATAGAACAGAGAATTTTCAAGTAGCTTTTTCAGTTTCTAGAAGATTTATTCTTCAGCAAACCTTAACATGTACTTAGTGATTCAGCTACTCGTTAAATTGAGGATAACAAAACAATATGTAAACTTAGCCTGTTGTGAACTGGAGACTTCAAGAACACATTATTTTTTGTAAACTTCCCTTGAAGAAATCAAACTTGATATTTCTTTAGTTTCCTATCAAATTTCCATTTTCTAGACTAAAAGAATAAAAGATTCAATTTATCTTTTATTTCTCCCCAGGAATGTTATAGACTGGGCCTCCTAACACATGTTGCCATTCAATCAAATGGTTTGGCATAGGAGGCTATAACAATCCCAGAATGAAGAATCTGTTAAGTAAAGTTGTCCCAGAGAGGTCACTAATCCAACTCTTCATGTAACCATGTTTCTGCTATGGTACAGTTATTTACAAAATTTCAGATTTTTTTAATACAATAATATTTTGTTCTTATACATTGAAGAACTGCGAAAGCTTATCCATGGTGTGTAGATATTACCAGTTCCATTTCACAGGTGGGAAACTAAGATACAGAGAAAATAAGTAACTAGCCAATGTCAAACCACAAGGCCACAAGTGGATATAACTTCAGAGGAACTCCACATGGGCACAAAGATCTATTTGCAGGACTGGGTCTCCAAGTTAGTGGCACAGACAGGAATAGAACCTAGATTTCCTGACTCAAGTCCTCTGTTCTAGACACTAGAAATATCATTATCTAAGTAATCAAGTAAAAATAAGAAAAGGTTTATTAAAAGGGAATATAGCAACTCCTATAGTAAGGTTGATTAAAACTCCATTATTAAAAAAACCTACTTTTTAATGCACTTTAACTCTTCCACGATTTATAGGAGGAACTTGAAATTTGGCAGGGAGTTGTCCTGGGGGCAGGATATCTCCAAAAAAATCCATTCAGACTGAGCTGAGCTGTCAGATGTTGAAAAATGACACTTTCATCAGTTTTGCTAAACAGAGCTTGCTAGAGGCTGGATCCTAAAATAGGCAACATTCTATTAGCACTGTGCTTGCAACCATCACAACATGTTGCTCCAACAACAAAAGGGGATTTCAACATGCCATGCTAGGGGAAAGGTGTAGTGAGCCCCCGAAAAGCTAGTAATGATTAAGGCCTCAGGACCCACTGAGAAGTTACATAATCCAGATTGTTAACACGGCAGACCCCAAACTTCTGCCACACTGTTTCAGAAACCATATGCCAAATCTAAGAAACTGGCTACATTGCTAGACTACTACATACAATTCTGGTGTCCACATTTTCAAAGGGATGTTGACAAACTAGAGAGGGTTTGGAAAAGAGACACAAAAATAAAGACTGGACAAAATGCCTTATTGTGACAGCCTCAAAGGTCTTCATCTGTTTAGCTTATCACAAAGAAGACAGAGAAGATTTCATTACAGTTTGTAAGTACCTTCACAGGAAGAAAATACCTGTAACTAAAGGGTTCTTTAATCCAGCAGAGAAAGGCATAACAAGAACCAATAGCTGGAAGCTAAAGACAGACAAATTCAAATTAGAAATAAAACACGCATTTTTAAATAGTGAGGGTGATTAACTATGGGAACAAACTACCAAGGGAAGTAGTAGATTCTCCATCTCTTGATGTCTTCCACTCAAAATATGACAAACGCAAGTTATGCGTTAGTCCAGCACAAGTTATTGGGCTCAACACAGTAACTGGGTGAAACTGAGGAAGTAATACAGAAGAGGTCATGATCGAATGGTCCTTTCTGGCCTTAAAGTCTAGGAATTCATTAAGTTGGAGGAGGGGGTTCTTTTTTAAAAAAACACTTATGAAATTATATGAAAAAGAATACTTTTTAAAAAAAGGTATGTATGAGGAGACAAAAATAAGGTTAATTCTGCCATTTTCTAAATTTGAGTTCAGATTGACTTTGTAATCTTAATAACACTTCTTAAATATATTATATGTTTTAAAAACTGACTAAAATGAAACTGAACAATAGACTAACTCTAAAGGCAAAATTGCCTATTAAATAATCTAAACCTACAACAATAACAGATTTTCAGACACACTTACAGACCTGTAAGTAATCACTTATTTAATGCTTCTAAACTCTGAGGATGAAAAGTGCTGTAAAAGTGCTATATTTATTATTAATCATCATTATTTATTATTAGAAACAGATATGATCTTAGAAAAGTACTGTAAATCAGGCGCGCCTGCATTCTATTACTGCCTCTTCCACTTACTGTGTGACCTTGCTAACTGCTCTGCCTTAGTTTCCTAATCTGTAAAATGGAGATAATGCTACTTATTTACATATCTGTGTGTAATGAGGATTAGTTAATGTTTTAAAGTGCTATGAAGTTGAAAAGCACTCTAAGTACTAAGCATTAGTAGTGGAACCACACATTTTGTATGTCCATAAGAGAGTCAACTGTTAGAAAGAGATCTGTTGTTATGATTACTAATAATTATACTGAAGAGTGGGTTCCAGAGATTTGAATTTCTCCAAGGTATTTTTTTAAATTTCATTCCTGCATGTTGCAATGTAAACAGAGATATCAGTGTGGCTTCAGAGAAATGAGAAGTCCCACAGAAAGAAAAATGTGCAGGGAGTTCAGGATTGAAGCCCTCCCACCTATGCATAAACTTTCCAGGATATCAAGATCCCGTCTCCTGCTCTATACAGCATAGATATTGGGGGGAGGGGAGGAGGAGGAAGAGAGGAGGGGGAGGAGACTATGATGAAAGCCAAGTTTTAATTTAGAATTTAATAAAAATTGATTAAGCATCACGGAGCACAAACAAAGCTGCTCCATAAATCTTTCAGCTCTTTTTGTGCAGGAATAAAAGAAAACACTGTCTGCTGAAGCAGATGACAGATGCTGGCTTAAAGATAAGTATTATTTATACTTCTGAACCAGATTTATTCTTATGCATATCTTATCATGCATGGGTATACAATCAACAAACCAATTATTCTGTATCAGTCAAAGACCTTACAACATACAGTTACTCCATGGGAATTTGTTTTACATAGTTCATGCCCATGGTTTAAAAAAAAGGGGGGGAAAGAAGGGGGAGTTTCAAGAAAATGTTTAAATTATTGTTTGAAATGCTCTTTTTTCAATTGGCTATATTGAAATGTAGCAATCAAAAGTTGGACAAACTGTCATTCACAAACATGAACTTACTAATTCTAAATGAATGGCGTACTGATGAAACACAGAAAAGTTTTAATAAAACCAGACAGTCTGGATGAATCCAGAGCAAAGTGGTCTACAATAAAAATAAAAGAGTACTTCTCCTCTCCACCTCCTATCAGTTAGGACGGAGGTCCCTTTACAGTGTTGGTGTTTACATAAATATATAGTTGATTTAAAGTTTTCAAAAAAGATTTCTTTTAATACATCTAAAAACAGAATTAAACCTGTGCTTTGAAATTCAATTCCCTTTTACTTTTTTTCCCTCTCCATATCATTATAATATTTTAGAGTCAGCAAACACCTATTGGAACTTATCATGGATTTTTTTTTTTGACAGTATAGTCTAAAAGAGGCATATAAAAGGACACAATCAGCTAAAACTAAACATATTAAAGCAACTACATATTACCTTCTTGGAGAGATCTATTGGACCATGATAATCTATCAAACAGCACAAGCTGAGAAGGCATAATGATATACATATTTCTATATTATAACAATAAAGAAATGGCTCTGAGAGCATTCAAATAGCAATTCTTTAAAATGACATTGGCAAAGGAATTAACTTGTAAGATTTTTTGAAATTTGAGTAAAGTTATCTCTTGAGAATTAGAAATGCATAACTAAAATAGGATATATAAATCAGCACTTACACTGCAACATTAGTCCAACATATGCAATAAATTTTCTCTTTCCTGAATTATACATGAAGGCACATTTATAAGAGGGTGGCAATTACAGGACGATATCTGTTCAAGAATTATTGTGCAGTTCTCTTAACCATGCATCTCACCAAAAACCTACAAAATACAAGTATGACTCTTTACTGAACCCCAGATTGAAAAATCTAATTTAAGACATGTTGTTTAATATTTATGTGCATGCACACAAACATACACACACACACACCACTGCTCCATGTGTTGGAGATTTCCTGAAAACTAGGTTTATGATTAAAAGTGGAGTGATATTAAAATGGTTTTTAAAAGTGCATATACACACACATATCGTATACATACATACACCTTTTTTCTCTGTCTCACTCACACACACAAATATTCCCAAACAGATTTAGTGGGGTACTTACCTGACATAAAATAATTCTACACTCCTGCCTCTTGGCTGTTTAACCATTTCATTCCTAATCCCCCCATGAGATAGGAGCCACTGCTGCGAGGTGAGTGTGGGAGTGCGCACTCTCCTCTCCAGCAAGAGAAGTATATATTTGCCTTGGCCAGAGCCCTGTCATGGGGTAATCTGGCCCTGGATGTAGTGATCCATCTAGAACCTTCCTGCAACCCACTGGTGGGTCAGGACCCACCATTTGGGAAGCACTGGACTTGGATACAACAAAACACATACAACTAGAATATTTTTAGTTTAAAGGGAGAATGATTACCCTCCTCTGTTGAAAGAATGTCCTCCAATGGGCATTAATGCCTCAGTCTGCCATTTTAGCCATTATATTCCACTGTCTTTTTTTTTAACCCAGGGGACAACAGTTTTCATATATAATGGACCAAATCCTCAACTAGTGGTAAAAGGTCTAAGTTCCAATTACTCCAAAGGAGCTATATCAATTTACAGCAGCTGTGGATCTGGCCCTGTGTCTATTTATACACAGAGAGAAAAAGAGATTAGAGAACAAGTGGGGTTTATATTAGTCAAAGTCCATTGAAGACGAAGTAAAGATTCCCATTGACTTCAATGGGCTTTCAATCAGGCCTTTAGTATTGTGATTTTACCAGTGAGACTCCACTTTTTAAAACTCCATCCACGAAAACTATAGGCACATTTTAATCTTTAAAGACATAAAGCAGAGTTTACCTTGGAAGAAATCTAACCAAGCAAGGCTTTATTCAACATATCTGCTACAAGAAAAAGTTGTTCCATCAATGCTCTTTTAGAGGGAATTTGTGTTGTTTTTTAGGAGACAACCATATTTCTATTTCTACTAAGTCATAGCACTACCAACTACACACAGTTTCATTAATTTGGCCTTTACCAAGGAGTCTTACCCATTCATTAAATTTCAGGCAGCCAAAGGCTGAATGGACAAACAAGTCACAAGCCAGCCCCCATGTTTCTGACAGCTGGCTTTTCTCAACTATTCACATACCCAACTTTTCCTTTATTCTCAATGCCCCCTTTCATCTCACATAGAGGACACATCAAAAGTTTCACTGGAAGAAATATACAGGAGTACATCTGTCACAATGAATAAAAATTAAATATTCAGGGTCCTTCAAAGAGTTGACTTTTCCTTTGTGATATCTCTTCTCCGGGGATTTCTGCTCTGTAGGATCTTACAGTTTGAGTAATTAGCAGATTGTTGCATTTTGTTTAAAAAAATAAAATAAAATAAACATTCAGGAGCTTCAAAGGAAAACAAATCTAATGGCATTCTTCTGAAATTCAGAATTAAGGGCTTTTTTTTTTTTTTTTTTAAGAAAAGACACTTATTTTTTAATATAAAATCATGCAACAAGTGAGACAATGAAGTGGAATCCTCACTTTACAATGTCCCCTCTGATGCACGTCACTGCAAAATGAAGCATAGCTGGTGCTGAGCAGCTAAATAGTTAATCTTCAGTAACTCCACTAAAGAACACTAGTGGCAGACTGCCCATCATTCTTTTAGACAGAGCTTGTCAGAGAAACTAGGGCAGCTTGTCCAGCTCAGCAGTCAACTGATTACTAGTGAACTCAATGGGGCTCCCAGCCAACCCCTGAGATTGCTGCCAGCCCCTTGGGTATTCAAAGGCCAAGTTCCAATGTGGTTTACTTTGCCAGAATCACATGATGTCAGTGCTATTTTCTCCTGACCAGAATAACCAGTCATTCAGGTTACTGCAAATGGTATGCAAACAAATGGTATCAGCTCAGAGAGGCCTGCACTTAACTTCAAGAGGTTACACACACAAAACAGTGCGGCTCACCTTTTCATTGTGTGTTCTTGGGGTCTCTTAAGGCCTCCTGTAATAATTAAACTAACATTAACATGGTAGTTAAATCAGAGAGGGAATGGTATTTACCTTTTTACCAGATAAAATCATGGTTTTTAACTGGCCTGGGAAAACTAATTAGTCCTACTTTAAGGCATTTTCTATTTCAAAAACCATATCAATAATGCATACCACATAACTCTTAGTTTTAGTTACAAATTCAAACTGTGGTTACACAAGACAAAAGATTTGTATATTAATTTAGAATTGTACAAAAAAAAAGTAAAACTGCAGTGGGCATAATACTACTATATGTAATTATAACATTGAACATAAGAATATCTATTCATTTTGGTTTGGTATTTTCTCAAGGAAGTTATACATGTCAGTATTTCAGTTTTCAGTATTATATAAACAAAAGTCAAAAAACGTGATTATATGAAAACAAGAACAATGCAGAGTTGTAGGCTTGAATCATTACGCAATCAAGAGCATGAAGAGTTGAAGACTACCAGCCCAGGTGTATTTGGCCATGGGATTTCATTATCTAATAGGAATATTGAAAATGATTGACAAACTTTAAATATCTGATAAAATATCTCTCCCTATGTATGTGTGTATATGCAGAGAGACGTTTCAAAAGTTTAGCATATACAGTTCACTTCAGTGCTCTCTGATGTATGTATATATGATATTGGCAGAGGGAATGCAATTTATTTATGAAACTGGCTAAGATTTATTTTCAATTTTTAAATATTTTGGGCATTTTAACATCCTTCCCTTGAGATGGAGATTCAACTGAGAGAGTTTGGATTCTTTGGACACGATCATCATTTGAAGTTGGTGGAGCTATACTAATGAACATCAGCTGAGAATCTGGCTCTCTGTCTGCTAAAAGGGAGAGAAACTTTCTAGAATGACAGATCTCTGGACTCAGGGAGAAAAAGGCAACAGAAAGAAAGGATGATGTGATGAGGGAGAGGCTGAGCATCATTATAAAGCATACATGTATTAGTAGAAACCCACCTGTAATTCCCAGGCCTCTCTATGATAAACCTATAGTGGTGTCTGCTTCCACCTTCAGCAGGAAGGGTTAATTTGTTTCACATGAGCCATCAGGTAGTAGAATGGTGATTATATAATGAAAGAAATGTATAAGGATACTGTGTCCCTAAAATGTTCCTTAAGAGGTCACAACATTAATTTAAAAAACCCAAATTCTGCTCCCCTTATTCAAGTTGAGTAGTATCTAACTATATGATTCAAAGGGCCATGATACAATCTAGCAGTCAGCTCAGGCAACTGGGGAAGTCTCATTACATAGGGGAATCTCTTGGTGCCATAAAATAGGTGCACCTGCCTCTGTATCTCCTGGTCGCAATGCACGTCAGGGTGGACCAATGACAGGAGAAGGTGTCCCTGAAATGCAACGCACTACCACTGTCATGAGCCAGTGAAGTGGATCACAAGGTAGAGACTAAATTGGCCCCCAAACAGGCCTTGGATCAGAGAGCACAGAAGTGGTATAAAGCCACCTCTGCCCCCAGACCTTGTGGGTCATGCCCCCAGCACAGGAAGCCAAACCCAAGGAGCTGGACCAATTTCTGCTTACACCAATTCAGAAATGCTTTTTTCATCTGTAGGATCATAGATGGTTGCCAGAGCAGGTCTAAATCCCAGTAGCTTTACAATTTGTTATTATTCATTATTCAGTTCAGTGTAATTCATTTATGGAATTATAAACTAGAGTTAAATATTTTAAACCTTAATCAGCAATCAGTATAAGCACAGATACCTCAGCCAAAACAACAGGTATTTGTTCCTTGCACTTCTTTGGCATTCGTAGCATCCTCTTCCCATTCAGCACACAAGACTGTTGAAAGCAAGTGGCCATTCTGTCCCTTCCCTATATTAAGAGTACAGAGTATATGGCAGCACCTGTATATGACTATATGATAATCATTTGTATTAATTTGAAATAAAGCAGCTGTTATTGTAAACACAAGAGAATCTGTCAAGAATCACATGCCATAAGAACGCAGAAGGCTGATAAACATTAAGGTTGTAAATATTTTCCTTATGAACTACATTTTTCAAGAACTATGCAAATAAAACATCATTGAGCTTCATGGGCTTCATTGTGTCTCCTTTGCCATTCAAATGAAAAATTATTTCAGCTGGCGGTACCCTAGTAAGCTACTACCTCTGGATTTTTTTTTTCCTGAAGCATTATGTGGCAATGTTAACATGTACAAGAGAACATTACATGCCAGCGATGAAATAAGGATGGATGCTCTTTGGCAGAGATGTCTGCTATTCTGGGAAGGGCATGGTATTGTATATACACTGTGTACTAAACAACTAATATAATGGTTCATGAGTAATAAATTATATTTGATCAGTTTTGGCTGTTCTCTAGGAAGTGTCTAACTAGGGCTTAAAGCAGGAAGCTGGGATTCAAGACTTCTAGATTCTATTCCTGTCTCTGACTCTCAGTATTATCTGGGATCAGAAGTCTTTCTGTGCCTCAAATTTACCTACCTACCAAAAGGGGCAGATAATTAGATTCACTGATGTTTATAAAACACTTCAAGATCTTCTGGTGAAACATGGTCATCATTGCTGTCACTGGCAGTTGTTCATCTGACTTTAGATGGCTCTGTGTTAGACAGCAATACTGTATGCAGTCTGTCGATTTAACATCTCTTTCTTACTGTGTGTCCACTGTCAATTCCTCAGATAAGATTAATGTAATTACTGGCATAATGCTAAGGGTTAATTCCCGATTCCAAGGTCACTCTGGTTTGGTTCTTCTGGTTATACAGCCCTTGCAGAATAAAAAGTGTTTAAATGTATGTACTTCATAGAGCAGACTGTTTCAGACAGTGAGGCTGGCCACCCAGGGGAACATGTGATCTCTGCCAGAGGAAGCGTAAACCAAAGTTGGGAAAATAATTCTTTTATTTTCTTGGTTAGGAACCACAGAGAGAACCAGCTTTTACACAGTTTTCTATAGGCTGTTCTGCTTTGACTAAATTTAAATAGCAATGACCCAGCAAGAACAAAATATTAGCCAGCTATCCCATACACACATACAATCAAAAATACAATTTTTCATCATTTTTTCATGGACAGATTTCATGTACCCCCTTTTGAAATTCAGAGAAAGAACAGAGACCCACTTTCAGATTCTACAGCCAGCCAAGCTGGTCAGGAATCACAGTAATGGTATTAATGGCAAGTTTTCATTTTGACACAAACAACCGGGTCAGTTCTCAGACTGGTCCATCCCTCAGGGACATCAAGACCAGAGGGAGGAAAATTCAAATGACCTTGGAAAAATTAAACAGCTGAAGCCAGGAATTAAACTTGTCCTGTTGCATGGTAGCTTAATTTGACACAGCACCATGGCTTTCCAATTTAATATTTGTACTACAAAAGTACCCGCAGGATCCAATCAAGATCTGGTCACCACTGTGCTATGCAATGTACAAACACATAGGAAGACACAGTAATTGCCCCTATGAGCTTCCAGTCCAGAAAATGGCCATCTAGAAGACCAATAGCAAATCCCACATCTGAGCAGCTACTACTGAAGAGCAGAGCATGTGGCAGAAATCATGAAGTTATTGGTGTATATGTAGTAACCAGCTTCCCTGATCTTTTAACAATTCCTCATCAGCTATTCAAAGACCTACAATAACAATGGACCAAAAGGGAGCTGTTCACTTGCCTTACAGTGTCATACATTTTAGCCTGTTTTTCTTGAACACTTTACAGCAAGATATTGTGGGAGATGATGGAGAATAGGAGTTTGGGGGCATAATTTAATACTGTGAGCCATAACTTACTGAGGAAACAAAGAGAAAATTGAAAAGCAGCCCTGTCTCTGAAGTTCTTGTTTGAAAGTAACTGGATACCGTGCATATTAAATTACAATCCTTAATGAGACAATTGAGTAGAAGTCTCTCAAGTTTGTCATTTTTCATTTATCTATGCAATTTAGTGGGATGAGACACCTTCCTCTGCAGGAACTCCCTCCTGTCTCCCCCCCCAGATACACACACCACCACCAATTTGATGGGATATTTCAATCTCCACTTTGATAAAGGAGGTCGTTTTGGCATACAAGTAATCTCTTTGCAAATTAAGAACACTTACTTTCTTCCTGATGGATCATTTCCAGAGATACCAGCACAACGCAACCTACGCAATTAGTTTTCACAGGTGGCTGTTTTGCCTCCAGTAAAACTGCTTTTCTTTCTCCTCCTGCAAGTCATAGCCAAGCGAATGTATATAAAAACATTTCAGATATGAAATAAACACTTTCATAAAGGCAGCTGTGATGCAATACATCATTTCTGTCTGACCTGAGTTATGGAATGAACTCGAGTTGCTGGAATCAAAGCTGGTAGGGAGGGAGTAGAGGAGGGATAGGGGCTCAGAATACCACAGAAGTTAGGTAAATTCAAAAACTCTAGGGGTAAATGCCAGCTAACTCAAGCACAACTCTTTCTGTACACTCTGCTGGGTAATCTGCACCACCACACTGGTGCGGGCAGGCAGAGGCAAGGCAAGATTGTTTTCCACATTTTGTTCCATACAATTAGGGTACACCTTGAAAAACCCACTCCAGATTGTGTGCCAAAGACAATCAAGAAACACATCTGACATTACAACTGGTCCCTTAAATCTTTTAATGACCATTGCCTCACAAAATGCACAAGAAAAAAATATTTAAAAAGAATTAGTATCTTCTATTTTCAAGAAATGTATTTCCGAGAAAGGGGGAAATATCAGCACATCTCTCTCGAACTACACATCTGTTAAAACTGTTTCTAGGTCAAGGGTCTCAAACTGTTAAACAGTAGGGGTTCAGACATGACTTTTTTCCCAAGGTCTTTCAAAACTGCAGCATATACACAACCTACCATATTGTTTAAACATCTGGCATGCTTATCCCCAAAAAGAGTTTTTTTCTAGTATCATTATTCTATACTGCAATGCTATACTTCACATAGACTTTAAGCTAAATTCCTTATTTTGGCTAAATATGTCAGTTTTTCCAACCTTATATTCTAGAGACTTCCAATGTGGTTTGAATATGTAGGCCTCTCAAGAGATGTTTCTGCACCAACTTTGCAATGCCAAACATACAGATGAGGAATAAGGTGTCATCAACAACCTCCTGGTACCAGCAAACTGCTCACAACCTAATATGTCAGAATATTTCAGCAGTACCAACCTAGGAAAATCTCTCTGCGGTATTTCCCAAAAGTTCCTCTACTTCGTTAACAAATTTTGTTTTCCTTTTCAAAAGATATGACACATCGTGAGCAAAAATGTGACGTTCTAATTCCTGAGAAAATGAGAAGAACAAGAAGAATTCCAGTGCCAATTCCCTCCACTGGTTGGTTCCTGTAAATGATTGTGAGTCTGAGTCAGAGCTCATTTTATGCACCATGTAGACACAGCAAGTGAGACACATCATTAGCAGCTCTACTCCTATAGAAAAAGAAACTTCAGTCCTTCCAGACAGAGAGGGGAAAATGTGCATGAATTCATATACTGGATTTTACATGCAAAGCTGAATCTATTAATGTTGCTAGCTGCTGAATCAGAATATTTTATCATGTCATGATTCTCAATATCACTGCCAGAAGTTATAAGTTCACCTTGGGTAATGTTCTTCCCAAAAAGTTCTATCAGCTAAAACTAACATTGGGGAATAAATCAACTAAGTTACAGTTATGACCAAATACCAAAGTGCTGAGTAACAAAATATGGAGGGTACTGGAACCCCGTTTGAAACAACAGTATAAATGATTATATTACCTAATGACAATCTGAGACCAGACTGTCTGTCAACTCAAAGGACCAATTCAGCCACCCTAATTCATGCTGAATATTCACAAGAACAGTCTCGTTTGTAAGTACTACTCAACCCAGGGTTGGCAGAATGGAGGACCCAAATGATATATCACTTTCTATATAGTCTAAATATAGAAATGTGAGTGAATATGGTGAAGAAAAATGAACTGATTGCATCTATTCAGTTCAAAAGTGTGTCTAGACAAAAATACCCACAGTATAAATTTATACATGCATATGTTTGTGTGAATGTATTCTGTTTTCTATTTTTGCAGTCAATTGAGAATACCTACTAATAAAATAAAATGGAGGATATTATCCAACAGAGGTGAGAGTACCTGAGATATAGACAAAGATGAGAAGCCACTAACTACGGAGACATTTTAAAAAACTGGCTGAAGATTTACTGCATAAAAATGGCAGTTTCTTGCTCAAAACACCTCCTCTGTCTGTGTATGAAGGACATATCCACTCACTTTAGAGATTAAAGGTGTTTTTTACTCCTGCTAGCTCTGATCAGCCACAGATAAGAGTGTGTTAGATGGATTCTATTCCTTCTTTTGCAGCAGCAGTGTTTGTTAATTAACATGCAACCAATTACCCCAGTATAAATTGACTCAAGGCAACAGAATTGCATTTTAGGGCACAATTTAGCCTGCAGACTACCTGTTACTGATGATGATAAAGTTACAAGGAACAAAATCTCCAGTGCCCAGGGTAGGTTTGCAAGTTGACAGATAGAAAAAACAAACAAATCTTTTTGCATGTAAACTGAGCCCATCTGAAGTGGAAATCACTGAGACACAAACATAGGAATCTATTATGCCAGTTCTATATTCAATTTTCAGAGCAGAAACACACTTTAACCATTGTATTTGCTAATATACCAATTCTTCTCTCCAAAGAAATACATATATACAATTCTATCTCAGGGTTCTGAAGGCAGACAAACCAAGCTCATTCTTAATGTTTATGATGCTATAAAAATTCTTTAAAGGAATTAGTGTCTTAAATACAACTAGGAACTTAGCATTCTTTATAATATGAAATGGCTGTAGAACTCTGGACACAAACAGGGAATATCAATTTTTGATTTACTATCAGTGATGGTTATACCACTGTCAATATATATATTGTATGTTTATGATTTTTTTAATCATTTTCATTTCATAACAGCAAAAATACAATCCCAGACACAAAAAAGCCTAATCATTATCTGCTGTAAATCGATATAGTCCCATTTAAGTCAATGGAGCTACCTCAATGTACACCAGCTAAGGTTATGGTCCAAGTTTTCTTCCTTGATTATTATCCTTTGAGTGATTGGCGATCCTAGGGTTGTTGGCCTTCCATGTTAATTGTATTTGAAAAATGCAATAATTTTGGAGGGATGTCTCATATCAATGCTTAATCATTCCAATACCATCGCATCATGTCTTCTACCAGCATAATGCACATAGGAAACCCCATTTAGGCACTACACCTCCCAGTGAGGCCCGGGGTTCTCCATATTTAAGCCATGAACATTGTCTTTCAGATTTCTATATATTATCCAAAGGGGAAAACTATGTTAAAGGAACATTACGTTTACAAAGTCGAGCATGGGCAACTTTAATTCCGGCATTTCCTAACTTTTGAATGCTTGAGTTTGCATTCTTTTAACATATTTTTGTATGTAATTTCCAAGGTTTTTTGAAAAGCACGTGTAATCATATTGACACCCATGTGGTTCTTCAGTAGGTTTGGGACCTTTAGATCCATAGCACAGACCTCTGTCACTTGAGCTGCCACAGGAACTAATAGCAGCAGGAAGTTGTTCTCTACTGCGTGGACCAATCACTAAACGAGGACGACACACATTTTGCCATTGGGTTTCACATATATTTGATGACAGCAGAGAAATGTTAAGACTCAGGAATCTTGGGTTCCATTTCATGCTTTGAAGGGGAGTGTCTCTAGAGGTCACAGACCAGTTCCCCACATTCCCCCCCAGCCTGTCACTTCCAGTCCCTGTTCCCTGTCCCTATCCTGTCTCTGTCTCCCCTGGGTCTTTGTGCCAGTTTTTTCCCCAGCTCCTTGTCCCAGTCTCCACTCCCGTCCCCCACTCTTCATCCCAGTTTCAGTCTCCTTGCCCTGCCAGGCCCAGTCTCCCTCTCTCGGCTCCCTGCCCAAATCCCAGTCTTCCTCCCACCCTAGTTCCTTATCCCAAGCTGAAATGGTTAAAGCCTGGCAAAGTTATAAGCAACTGAAAATAGGGACATATAATGGAAAGCACAAAGCCACTTGAACTACAATCAGCGCTATCAGCTCTATCTATGAAAAATGAACAAACTAGTTAGAAAGAAAGAGTCTGTATCTTTAATTCAGATATAATTTCACATATTACAGCAAGATGCATGAAGCAAAAGTCTTTATTTGGAACAAAGGACCCCTGCCAACCAGAGAACTATATCCACTAGCCAAGGCTGCACCAGATATGGGTCCCCACATGGTTCAGTGACATTGCCTCATGCAGGCAGGGATCCATCTTTGAAATTAGCCTGATTTCTATTTCTAAAGAAGGATGAAGCACCTTCTCTTACCCTTCCTGCCTGCCTGCTGGGAGAGAACTCTTCACTTACTCACTCTTTATACTCTCATCCTAGAAAGGAATGGAAGGCTCCATGCACCTCCTTTTTTGTAAGTGTTTGGGATTTGGGGGCAGTAAGCGCCATTATTTCACACCCTATTGCATTTTATGTCTTTCCCCTACTCCCTCCAAAATCATGACAGAGGGGTATGGTTGCATTTTTTAGGACTTTCATGAGTAATAGGTACTCTGCCTCCTACATCTGAGGCACCAGCACCTGAGAGGAGTTAGCAATAGAAACACCTGCACTCCCCCTTTACAAGGGAGAAACAGAGCCCTTATACCCCATTGTTTCACAGGAAGAACCATGGCGGTGGATATTTTCTTTGGTGCCCCCTTTCAATATACTCTGCCTAATGTCACACAGAGCCAGCAGAGTGCCGAAGGCTTTGCAGAAGCCTCATTCTCACGCTATCCAGTAAGACTTACTTGGGCGGAAGAGTGTACTCAACCAGCCAGTAATTTAACTTGCCACTGCAAATGCATTTTTCAGAACTTTGGTCGGGAGCCAACCATACAACAGCAGTTACATTATAACATTTTAAAAGTGTAAGAAGGGAATGCTGTACAGTAAAACCCAGCTAAGTCACACACTTAATAATTCAAAAAATATGGCCGTTTCTATGGCAAAGATTTAATAGCCAATTTCTGTAGTGAGGTTTCATATTATTAAGACAAAGAGCCAACATATTCCATCAAGCACAGTCCTATAATAGGGGTCAGTCAGAACTGTTCTGGCCCAGATAGAGCTCCAGGTTGCATCCTGTCTTAGTGGCTCCCTCTTCCTTTTTGGAGATGTGAATGCCTACAGAGGTGCTAGCTCTTAGCAAACTTTAATGCAAAAGGGGAACCAGGGCTACAACAGCGGTTAGCCTCTGCATGGCAGAGAGGAAGCTCCTTGTGCCCTCCCCAATCTTTCACACTCATTCAGGAGCCATCCCTTAATTATTTTTAACTATGTTTTATGGTATATTAGCTAGTACACTATGAAATCATCATCATAAGGAATTTAAGGTGGGATTCTCAAAAGCGCCCAACTGACATAGGAGCACAATGACAGTGAAGTACCATGCTTTGAGATGAGACGCAGCTGTGACAAGTGATGGGTGAAGCAAAGAAGGTTTGAGGTTTAGTTATACTTATGTGAAGACTTAGGTCAACACTAAAAAAGTACTACTGGTATAGCTAGACCAATAAACCTTTCCTCTGTAGACTCAAAAAAAGTCCTTTTGCTGTTATAGCTTATTCCAATTCACAGAGTAGCTATACCAGCAAAAGCACTTTTATGCCAGCATAACTGCATCTACACTAGGGCTTTTGCCGGTATGGAAATTTTTCCAGAAAGTCACTCCTCGTAAACCCACATGCATATACTGGCAAAAGTTTCAATTAGACAGCTGGTCTGTGCTTCTTAAGAATATGCTGTATGCAGCATTGGGGTGGAAATGTCATAAAAATAGGCTAGTATTTTCTGGCTCTATTTGGACCAGAGATACTACCTGAATGAATTGTCTTGTGGTGTTTCAGCACTGCTGGCCCGAGCTGGAAAGAGGAATCACAGAAGAAATAGAAAAAGAAAGAGAATGTTTGTAGAAGTTCAATTAACAACTTTGCACCTTTAGAAAAAGTTGGTTTAGATTTGGCTTGAGTTTGGGATAAAGTGCTAGACCATTTTAACTTCAGTTACCCAATTCCCACCCCCAGGGTTCAAAAATCATGAGGCAGCCCCCTTTAAATCACAAGATGTTTTTAAATAATATTTTTGGTTCTTTTTATTTTTCCTTCTTGGTTTTAAGCTATTTGGAATCATGTTTTCAAGCATTTACCTGCAACTATAAAGCCAGAAACTTACTCCTTTTTTCCATTGAAGCTGAGATTTTTATGTAGTCACAGGACTCCAGGAGCTGGAGCTTTCAGGAAAACATCAAATATCACAAAAGGGCCAGGACATCAGACTAACTGTCCTATTCTTGTGAAATGTGCCATAAAATTATTCATGATCATCTATGATCAGAATCTTTGTTCTAGATCTCTTCTGAAAGATGGCAGCTCCAGCAGCCCAGACCCCCTAGTCCTAGTTAGGGCATAATACGGTAGTTAGGTCAAAAGGAAAAGTGCCCCTTATTGATTCACCAACTTCACATGATGTTGTTTGTCCCTCTCAAGGCAATTGCAGAGTTACAGCATTTACAGCAGCAGCCATCTTGAATAGAATCATAGAACTGGAAGGGACCTCGAGAGGTCATCTAGTCCAGTCCCCTGCACTCGTGGCAGGACTAATTATCTAGATCATTCCTGACAGGTGTTTGTCTAACCTGCTCTTAAAAATCTTCAATGATGGAGATTCCACAACCTCCCTAGGCAATTTATTCCAGCGCTTAACCACCTTGATAGTTAGGAAATGTTTCCTAATGTTCAACTTAAACCTTCCTTGAATATATATAATGTAAGTGAAAAGGGGTTTCAGTTTTACAGTTGAGGGAATTTTTTACTTCACATTAAATTTAGAATATATTGCTTTTGCTTAGAACATTGTTGAGCCATCATGTTGGTGCCTGTGAGAATGTTTAACAGTATTTTAATTTAATTTAATCCCCATTTTTACTTAATATTTTTCCCCATGATCATTATGTACAGCATGGCTATGAAGCTGAAAAAGCAGCAGGAAAAAAACAAGAATCTGTGTTTCAAATATTTCAAATATCTGGTAAGTTATAAAGTTTCATATATAAATTGTTGTCCCAATACTATTTTTGGTCATTTTTTTCCTCAAACAAAATTTTCACTGATTCACCAGTAGTTTGCCTAAAAAAGTCAGAGTGAAACTGGACAAGGACCTCCAGAGAAAAATCTTTTTTTTAAAATGGGTTATAGAGTTGGAATTATACTGTTCATAGGCTGTTGTCTTATGCTATACATTCCTGTGACCATATCTAAGGCAAAGGCTAGAAAGTCATAGTTTAGCTTTTCAAAAGCACTGATTAATTAAGACGGCAATAATGCAAAATTATATTTAAAGCATATCTAGTATGTCAGTACTTATCCACTTTACACACAAGTGCGAGAAAGAGAGGGATTAATATCAAGTATCTAAAAATCACAAATGGAATTCAACGTTCAAAAACATTAACACCATCCAACAGCACATTTTAGATTACATTAATGCTTCTATATATCTGGCTTCTGAACAATGTTAAAATTCTGACTTCTACTGCTACGTGATCATTCATGAAGAGGAGAGTAAAAGTAATAATTTTGGAACTATCATCATTTGGAAACATTTCAGTCTTTCAGTGTTTTGACTCTGAAAATCAAATCCTCATGAGAAGAAGATAATGAATGACCCACTGGTAAATATGTTTTTTGGCTTTTAATAATGCTGGTTTTTATTTATTAATAAAGATTACTGAAGGATGTAAATAGAAATCATGCTTAATTAAATTAATCAATGTACATACATTTTCAAAGAAAATTCATTATTTACAACAGTGCTTTGTGACCTCTGTTCAGATATTCATTTTTAACTTAATAATAAGGACATTGTAAATGGTGATGAAAGTCATGTGAGCTGTCCAGCTGCCATAAACCAATGTATTTCCATGGTAAAGGAAACTGTGAGATAACCCTTTTGTCTGAGTGCACCACTCAGGAAGAAACAACAAAATGCAGCTCCAGGTAACAAATAAAATGTAGGTGTTGGGGGTTAGCAATATCAGATCTTACATGGTTTAGTCACCTTGGACACATGCTATAATTTTTCTGCTGTGTTTAGCGTAAGCAGTGTCTAATGCCTTCATATCATTTATGCTAAACAATCCAATGCTGGCTGCCAAGTGAGAGATTTTTTTCCCCCAGAAAGACAATCTGTGCAGATATAGATTTGAAAGACAGGATGGAAGCTCCAAGTGTTTTAATAGCCCATTATCAAAAATTATCCCTTGGCTATAAAATCCCCAGACCATTGGCTTGAGATCAACTCAGAGAAAAATGAGATTATAGAATTTAATCTAAACAGAGAGATGTGTTCTAAAAAGCCCGGGATCACACAGAAAAAAAATTCTACTGTGGGCACAAGACAGATCAGCTTAATTTTTGGTCCAATCTACTTGTGTCTCACACAAAAATCCACTTGATTTTTAAGAGAGAGTTTTCTGATGCAAAGAAAGTAATACAAAGTTAGGTTGATACTTGATATTCATAATGTTTTAGTAAGAAGAAAAACCTCAACAGAAAAAATTATATTGGGAGGTGACAGGAAACAAAACAGCATTTTGTCTTAAATTTGCACAACCTAATTTATAGTAATAAAGCAGAACCTAAGAGTTCTGGTAAATGTCAGAGCAGTCATGTTCATTACATATGTTGATAGGTATGAAGCAAAGTCTCTTAGGCCCTTCAAAAATTGCACACAGACGATCTAATGCAAACCAGAAGTCACTGACTGCTGGACGAACATTCAGTTTCATTCCCACATGGATATTAAGAGAAGGGGTTTTTTTTCCCCCTCCTAATTTATTTACAATTAAAGGGTGGGTCTTGAGGAATGAGCATGAGGCCAGTTATCTACGGATTTGGTTTATGGGAAGACACCTCCCACCCCCACAACATTTTCCAGCCACTGCAGAGAAAGCATCTTGATTTTGTGTAACCTCCTCCCCCTAGCATCGAGCATCTGCCTTGCCCAATCTCGTCTGGGCCAGCTCCAATAACAACATCTGCTTGGCAGCTTTTCAAACCCATGGATAGTTATCTAACTGAGGCTTTTGTGCTGCACTGTTTATTCTATGTGAAGAAATGCCTCCTTAGTTGAAAGAGTACTTTAGAAAAGCTGTGCAGCTATTAGCAAGTGAAGCACAAGGCTAATAACCCCCACCTGCTCATCAAATTAATTATGACATCTGAGTCATTATAACTCAGAAAGAACACACGACTGCAGACTTGTCACATGTAGAAATAAACACATTGTACACTAGAACAACAACAACAACAAAATCAGGCTAAGAGGCCCAAAAAGACAAGACATGAGCTTCCACCTTTCCATTTTTAAAAATGTGCATTATTATTTTTCCAAGAAGGGATTGGGGGAAGAAACTGTCTTACAGAACACATCTCTGCAGCACTGTACACAAGATGAGGGGGAGAATGGAATGGGAATTATGGCAAACAAAATCATCTACAGTAAAAATACAAATCATTCTTTCAGATGTTGAATATATTGTCATCCCACAGTTCTAGTAGATGACAGCTTTTTTCTTTTAATCACAATATGTTTCTGGTATTTACAGCTATCATATGCATTTGTTATATTTTACTGCACTTTTTTGGAAAGGCTTATGATTTTCCACTATAAAAGATACGGCAACGTACTCACATCTTAGAAACTACGTTCTTAGAAGTGAAATACAGCATATGTCTAATTAATTTAAAATATTCTCATACATGTGTTTCTTATCAAAATAAAGTAATAGGTGAATGAACCATTTTATGTGTTAATGTATTGTGTTTAACTTCAGTGAACAACAAAATGCATCCAACGAAGTGGGTATTCACCCATGAAAGCTCCTGCTCCAAAACGTCTGTTAGTCTATAAGGTGCCACAGGACTCTTTGCTGCTTTAACAAAATGTCAGGAACTCAAACAAATAAAACCCTAGAAAGGTATTTACATGCAATTTATAGCAGTCCCAAGTCATTTTTTTTCAATAGCATTTACCTCAGGATAGCACACAATTAATGAGAGGAATTATTCAGTTCTTTATGAATTAAGAGCTTACTTTTAAGAACTATATCAACTACAAAATAACTGTTTACTGTTTAGAACTGAAGTTAATAGTTTGTTATACAAAAAGTACCACCAGAAAAATAGATGGAGTATTCCTTGCTAAGAGATATCACCCCATATACCCTTTTTCCCTTTATGAAGTACCGCACATATTTTTCATTGTGTGAGAAGCAACCACCACCCTTTGCAAATAAAGACTTCTAGCTCTATTTCTAGTGAAAAAAATGTTGCAGAGTTAACTTTCAAACAAGACTATACTAGTCTTCTATGCTCTTCGTATTTTTAAAGTATTATGTATGCTAATTATTGAGAAACCAGTGCTGAACCTTACTTTTAGTACACTTTTTTTAAATTATAATTTTCCTACTCAAAAAAAGTTATTTTGGTTGATTCATTCAATTTTGTTACTTAGCCCAAAATGTACTCTGGATTTCTATATCTTAAACATTAAAATGGCAGTCCCAACACTGCCTTCGTCAAACTAGAGGACTCATATTCATCCTACAAAATAAATGACTATCACTTGAATATGTCAGTACTGAAGAACCAGAATGAGGCAGGAACAGGAAGTGCATTCATCACACAGGCAGGCTGTTTCTCTACCCAGCTTTAAGTGCCTGAAAAAATGCATATCACATTCAGACCTCTCAAGTGCACCACATTTTGAAGAATGATCTTCGTTTGGAACTAGCCATTAAAGCCTATGGCAAAACTCCATAGTAGGATCAGATCTGTAGACAGGAAAAATGAATATGCTTCTCTCCACCACACTCCTGCTCTTTGTTTGCCACTCAACCAGTTCTACCATAGTAACTGCAGCCCATTCCTGCCCTGTGGTGGCAGTATATAAAGGTCTCTTCTCTCCAGGATGTAAAAGTAGCAGGGGAACTGTGGAGGAAGCAGGCAGGGGAAGAGGAGGGCACATTCAAGGTTCTGGTTTTGAGCTAATGGACTATTTGATGAAGGTAGGGGAAATGGATGTTTTGTACATTTTTACTGATCTGAAAACTAGATCAAACTATACAGGTACTGTATATTTATTACAATAAGGAAAGAACACAACATTTATAGCATAAATAGTGATAATACCCTGCAGTTGCATTTAAATACAGCAAAAAATCATTGCTATTAACTTTGGCCCTTTGGTACACATTTTGGAGGCTTCCACTACTGATCTGGGGCTAAATTCTACTCTCAGTTACACTGGTGTAGCACTTAATCTAATTTAAAACATTGTAAATGAGAGCAGACTTTGGCCCTTGGTAGCTTGATGTTGGAAGATTGAATGAAATCATTATAGTACAAAATGCATAGTAATTCTGGATCCCAGTTTCAATAAACCACTTTTAATTTTTTTTCTCCCTTATTCTCAAAATACTATCCTTGTCAGACCTTCAGCTCCTTTAAATGTATTGTTCCTTAAAGTGACCAAATGCATGGTATTCATATGCCTAGATATCCTTATGAAGTCAGAGGAGTATTACTTGTAAATGCAACAGGAGGAAGGGAAGAGTTAATGCTGCACTGCTTAAAATATTTTTCAAGTTATTTTTTAATAACTAGTTCCCACAATTATAAAATTCCTTTTCCATGATGAATAATGACAATGTATTCCAAAGAAACAGAACTGAAGAATACTTGACAGTATGTTCACGCCTGCACGTGCGCACACACAGACAAGTTATGTATGCCAAAGTGCAGGGAGTGGCATACAGAAAAGATTGGTCTATACCAACCTGACATGCAAAACAATTCTGCGCACAACTTAGCACCACTGCCATTGTACTTTAAAAAGTACCAAAGTAGATGCCAGAAGGAGTGTCTCATAAAATTCTGCAGTTCCTAGATCATACACAGCACAGCACAGCGATTCTCATATCCACTTAATCTCAACACACATCTCCACCCCTACTTCCTTCCCTATGAGGTCTTGAAAACACAAATGTTCAAGTTTCCTGGAGCTGAGCTAAAGAGGAAAAGTCCCACTCCCAAGAGACAGAGCTACAGGTTCTTGGCGCCCCTGAAGTTGTTAACTATAGTACAACATAATGTGGCACTTCACCACAATTAGCCACAGGGAAACAGCCTTTTTTTCACCTCTGATGACATTTAACAGATAAGACCATGAATTCTAGATCTTATCTACAGGGAAAGTGCTCTGAACACCAACAGTACATATGAGTTTTGTGTGGAGAAGGAGTTATGACTTGTGTGGCTTATCAGAAAAAAAAATCAAGACAACATTCTGCTCATTAGCAAACAATCAGCTCCAAAACCAATCCTGTTTACATATATTGTAAGCAGAAATAATATTAACATATGGCAAAAGAAACCTAGAAAAATGTTCTATGGTAAATTTTCCTCTCTAGATAATAATTAATAAAAATTGAAAGGAAACATATCAGTGTAATAATATTATCATAATCTTCTTCTAAAAGTCTCAACACTCTGTCCTCCTGCCTTGATTTTTATTGTTATTTATAAAGTGCCAATTTATGTATTTCAAACCATCCTTTAGGCAAAAAATAACTCGTTTTAGTATGCTGTAACTAAATGTATCTCTGTAAGCAGTACTGAACTGCTTTCTTTTCCTTTATCTTTATATCCAGCTGTTGCCCTCTGCACAGCTATTCATTGTAAAAGTGAAGCTCTTTCAAAGCAACTTCCATTCTTCCTTTTTTAGGCAGTATGTACTGTGAGAGGTCCTCGGGGTGCAACCTGGATTGTGGGACCACTGAGCCCTCCAAACGCACCAGCCTGGGCTGCCTCTGACACTTTGATGCTGATGTCAATCTATAAACCTCTGATAAGCACTGCATTTACACAGACATCCACAGGCCAGGACACACACACATGCAACTGAGTTAAATGAATAATTTCCCAGTCACTCATGAACCATCAATAGAGAGACTCCAGCCAATTCCCCCCAGCTCCAGCCCTACACCCCAAGCCTGTACTGTCTTACACTGTTCAAGGCCCCTTTGGGCAGTGCAAGTTCATGAAGTAGTTAGCCACTGCCTCAATGTGGAATGGACACACACTAGGCTTTGTAAACTGAGGTGAGATTTCCCAAGAACTTCAACCAAAACACTGTTTTAGGTAAAATATAAAACAGGTTTATTAACTACATAAAGATAGATTTTAAGTGATTGTAAGTGGTAGGCATAAAGGTCAGAGATAGTTACCTTAAGAATAATAAAAAGTAAACACACATTCTAAATCCTAAACTTTAAGTCTAAGCAAGGGTTGACTCAAACAGCTTTTCTCACTCTGACAGATGTACAAGCAGGTTACAGTTACTCCGTACACAGGCTGGGACTACCTTCCAGTTCAAAGTCTTTGTCCTCCAGACATGCTTCCAGATGTTGAGTTGGGGGTTGGGGGGAGGAAGAGGCCAAGCAATGATGTCATGTCTCTCTTTTATACTTTCTTCCAGCTTGCTGGAAAGATCTTTGCTGTGACGTGGGTTAGTCCTCCCCCATGGCATACATGCCTCCTCCAAGAGGAGTCTAGGATAGTGGTTTGTGTGTTGATGAGCTATTAACACCATCTGGTTACTGATGGCTACTCCTTCGTTGTAACTGAAAGGCTGGTTGTGGGTGTTCCCAACTTCACAACATATTTCAATAATACAAAATAATACTTCATAATTTCACATACAATGATAGCACATACAATCCAACAAGTTATTATTGTTTAACAGATCAAGACTTACAAAATGATACCTCACAGTGCATACTTTGTACAAAACATTTCATAATATCACAGTGGTGAACATGGGGAATCTGGGGTGCTACTTTGAGGTACAGAGTGTCACATTTACAGTGACTGATTTCTTGTAACCTTTGAAAATTTAGATTTGATCAGAGGAAATGTGTCACTCTGAAAATGGCAAATCGCACACCCTGGATTCATATTACTCTGTAGCAAATATCAAAAAATTAAACCACAGAATGTCATGTACAAATAATATTAAGTGACTGATTCAGGCCAACTAAAACAAGTCCCCAAAAAAGCCAAATCAGAGTTAGTGCTGCAAACATTTACCTTAACCTACCTCACTGTGTCAAAGCATTTCAGCAGTTACAGCACATATCCCCACTGTTTCAAAACCCCTGCAATAGTTATGGCACAATGGATGAGGTAAGAATGTTCTGGAGTTTCAATCTTTGGCTGCTTTGAAAAAACATACCTAATGACATACTAAAATCCTCCATTTACAGAGCAAGTAATGCACAGGCAGTGGCAGTTCAGGTTTCCTCTCACCATTCTGTCAATGTGCCTCAGTGGTTTTCTAAAGGGACCACATCAAAGGGTAATATGATTTGTTCAGTTTCCATGCCAATTCACTCCTGGGTCTCTATGCTGAGATTACCAACCATTTCAATGGTCCTTTTTTGTAACAGATACCACTCCACTAGGAACTAGATTGAAACCATCAACTCATTTCACATAAGATAGCAAACAGTCTTCAGTTGGCACTTAGGGTGACTACCAACCTGGATCAGTTTTTAAGTGGTAACTAATAGCAGTAGCTCTCAAATATTTGGGGCAGTTTTACCATTTTACCAGTTATCAAACTAATACTTGGGCTGTACCAGCCATTGCTCAATGCCATCAATTCAATTGTCTGCACTCCAACAACAATGCTTGGAATGTTCCAAGCTCCAGCCTTGCAATAGCGTTCGGTTGAATGGCAGGGGGGCAGCTAACAAAATCTCATTGTTAAGACAGGGAGGGTATCAGTGACAAAACTGAAGTAAGAGTGGTTAAAAAGTGGTTAAAAAGTCTTTCACTTTAAGAAGTGAAAAGTTTCCATTATCTACAAACCTAACATAAAAGCAATGATATTTCATGTACGTGTGAGCCTCTCCTACGGTGGTTTAATGTCTTTAGTGTATTAAAGATGAAAACAGATTGCAATGGCTTTTTCGTAGCTGCTACAGTCTATTTCAGAGCTGGCCAAATGTGATCTACAGAGTTGTATAATGGGGCCTAGCCTCATTTTTAAATTATATTTGTGGCCCAGCCCGACATTCAAAGCTCTAATATGATCCAAGAAGGTGGCCACTAAGTTCTATATGGAACATGAAACGGTGAGACCAGAATGCTCCACTCTGTATGGAAGAAATGGGCAATGCCTGCATTCATCACCTGTATGCAAATGTTTTGTCTTTCTCAAGTTCCAGGCAAGATGGGCAGAATGGCCTATTTTCTCCACAGCTTTATATTCGTGACTTTTCCTGGCAATTCATTTACAGTGAAAAGCTATAGGCACAATTTATTGTGAGCAGAAAACTGCCACCAGAAACATGGAGGTTCATTTTGATAATCAGACTCCTGGAAATGCCAACATAGTCAAGCCTATATGGCTGAGCTAATAGATTGAACATGTTACTTTTAAAATTAATAGGCTTAAAAAAGAAACTGCTTTATTTTTATTGTCCTAAAATTAATATTTTAGGGTCAGATTTTCAAAAAAATCCACATCCAGCAGCTCTAATTGAGAATAATGGAAACAACTGTTGGCACTGAATACTTTTGAAAATCTAGCTCTTAATTTTTTTGGACTTCTACACACATCACCTTCAAAATTTACTAACAGTTACCAAACCACAGTATCTGAAATACCACAGTTATTTCCTATTTTAAGTCTAAGGTAATACTGCAGTATCTCCAATACCACAGTGTGGGAAAGCATTGACAATTACAGATTTTGTGATATTGACCACTGCTGCCTTTTATCTGAGTACCTCAGAGTGTTTTACAAACATTAATTAAACCTTAATACCTCTGGGAGGTCGGCAAGTAGCCATATATCAATCCTACAAATTGAAAAACTGAGGCACTGAGGGTAAGAGCTTGACCCTATTGAAATCAATGGGTGTTTTGGCTTTGACTTCAGTAGGGCCAGGAATTTACCAAGGAAATTTAAGCCTCTGATTTAAGACCACACAGAGTCATTTGGATTGTACCCTGAACCCTGACTCCTGACCACTGGGTGATAAGGTTTAATTCTGACAATGTGCTCTGTGTATTAGTACTTGAACCAGTGTGTGCAAAGTGAAATGGAGCCCTTGAAACATTTAACAAAGCTTGTAAACAAGTCTGTGCATATGTGTCTTAAATTAATTATCAGTCACAACATGCATCTTCTTGAATAAAATAAAATGACAGACAATCCTAGGCCACGAGCCAATTATTATTATTTTTAATAGAAATTTCCTCTGGGAAATCAATTTGTCTGGTTTTAAGTTATTGACATGTAGAAAAATAAGTTCACTTGTTTTTGATTCATTTTTCTGCTGCTATATCTTTTATAACTGTATCAATTTCAGAACTTTTTTGAATTTCTGTTTAATTACTGTGCACATTTCTACTTTTTACTCCCGATTCTGCTAGCAATTAATTGACACATTGCAAGAAATTGTAACTGGAAAAGGCACTGTCTCTTGGGTCAAATAAAAGACCAAAGTCAAGATTCCTAAATTCTATTCTTAGCAGTGCCATTGGACCTTTACATCAAATACTCCAATTTTGGCCCCCTCATGTAAAGCTTCTGAAATATAGATAGCATGCAGGTGGCTGAAGTCTCCCTTGAGCAACTCCTCCACATCCTTGCACAGTAAACTGAAGTAGTTTCACTATTTTGAGGGAGGAGGGGGGCTGCATGGCTTCCAGGATTTTGCCTTCGGTTATTTTTCTTTCATTAAATCATAATTAGGCCAAATTTTCAAGGATGACCTGCATCCAAAACTGCATGTGCAAGTCTTCATGTCAAAGCTTTTGAGCTTACTGAAACCAGATGTGAGCCTAAAATACATTTCTCTGCACAAGGTAGATGCCAATTAGCTGATTTGCACACACTAAAACACAGATTGTGCCCACATATCCAAGTTTTAAGCATATCCAAAACCTTAAATGCAGAAACTAGAGCACACGAGATCTTGTGTGTCATCCTCATTACATACTGAGAAATGCTTGAAAACCATGTTTAAAGTATAGTTCTACATGGCTCCATTAATAAATCAGATATGAACAACAGAATAGATGACATGGATCTTTTTAAACCTGCTTTGAACTCTTTGGCTCTGTCCATATTAGGTATTCCAAAGAGACTATTAGTTGCCTTACCTGTATTTTTTATTTCTCACAATGGCTATATCCACCAATCTGAACATTAGTCATGGGTAGACTAGTGTGTTTCACCACTATTAAAGCAACTTAGGGTTTTTACCCCCCACTTTGTTCTTTGCTGCTGGACTGCTGTAGCAGTAGGGTGACCGGGTGTCCGTTTTTCAAATTACAAATAAGGAAACCAATTTTGTCCCAACTCACTTGCTCTCCTAGCTAAAATAATCGCTATAAAAAAAGGAGATAGAAAGAAATATGGGGAGGCCTCCATTAGAAGGTTAAAAAGTGGGGTTCCTCTGAAGGACCTTGGAACCAGGTTGAAGTGCCACCTGGAGCCTCCTAGGAGCTTCTGTATTCTAATCAACTCACATTCTCACACATCACCAGGGAATCTGAATATTAGCTATGTAGAAATGGGAAATGTGAATGCTGATACCAGAAATTTTGGCTCAACAACCTCAAGAGCAGAGTACTGATCCCCAGCTTAAAGGAGTCCTCCATATACTTTTGTAAGTTCTGGAAGTTGAGGTTTTAACTAAAAGTTAACCAGTTCCAGGGAGTATCTATTTTGTGGAAGGCTCCAACGCTCTGATTCCAGGCTGTAAAATAAAATCTGCGAAGGTGATAGTGGATAAGGGGGTAGTGGTAGTGCAGACTTGAAAATCTGGAAGTCCCAGGGTTTACAGACTGATATATTTATAAGCCTTGGGAACCATGGGTATGCAAGGCCAAGAGTAGAAATGCTCTGCTTGGTCTTATTTTCCAAATCATTTGGGCAAGATAGGAAATGAGGAAAAGCATACAAGAGTACATGTGTCCACAGGAAGGAGAAGGTGTCTGTTTTCCATCCCTACAAATGGCGTTATTAAAAAAAAATCTTAATATCTTCATGTTATCTAGACCTATTTGAAACTTAGAACAAGACAGTAACACCCGTTGGTGAACCAATGATCAAAGATTTCCCATTTGTCTGTTGACAGCTTGTGGCAATTGAGCTAGATGGCCTTGAACTTTAGCTTATCTTCAGTATATGTTCCTCTGATACACAGGACCTGTTTCTCCAAAAATGGAAGGAGTCTACTGTTCAAACTCTGTTCTTTGTTCTTTCCCAATAGTTTATATATGCCACCATTGTCCAGCTGTTTTTCTTGATTTGGTATGTGAAAACGTTCATGAGAATTTGGGATGTGGGAGCTTCAACAGCATAGCCAGTTGCTTTGGAAACACTATCAGAGACTTAAATAAATTATTTCCAATTGTTTAGGAAGAAAAATTTGAAAAATTTAGGGGTAGTGCATTATCTGCTGGATTTTTATGTGCATGCCAACATGAGAAATAAAACACTAATACAGGAATGTGCTTAGCTCAGCAGAACACTGGAAGTAAAGGATTAAAACTGATTTTTTAGGAATCAGAAAAATGAGAAAATTAGCCATTGAGGTACATTAGAAATTATCATCACCAAGATGGATAAGACCCAGAGATGATATCAAAGAGGTGTTTTGAGGGGTTTTTTTTGTTGTTGTTTTATTATGAATCACTGTAAGTCAAGTTACTGGATTCCATGGAGAAAACATATTTCCCTTAAATACATTTTCAGCAGTAAACCATACTGGTAATAGAGAGCTAAACACACTCTTTCCTCCTGGGGCTGTCAAAATCACATCAACTTGGACAGCCCTTAGGAGAAGATATGCCAAATGACAAGAACATTAATAGATAATTCCCCTTCATTTCAGAAAATAAAAATAACGGTGACCAGATCTGATGGGAAGAGATTTACTGTATTTAGAAGAAAGGTAGAAATCACGTCAAGACATTTTTTGATTGAGTCATGTAATATTTTCTGTTCTGTATCTTGTTTTCATTATTGACTTATGTAAAATGAAATCTTACATTATGCAAATTCTAAATATTCCATGTGCACGACACAAATACATCAAATAGACTGGATTCAGCCCACAGGCCTCTGATCTAGTAGCACAGATAGGCTCACAGTATCAGCTAGACCACTGCTATATTGCTGGGGAAAGCCAGCAGCACGTGAAATAGAAGGCAAGGCGGAACTGACAGAAAAGAAAAGACTATATATTTGGCACACAGGATCTTCCGGCAATCTAGAAGGAAGGCCAAGTAGATCTAATGGCAGAAAATCCAATTCAGCTGAACTTCCCAGAAATTAGTGAAATGAGACACTCACTCTAAAGAGAGTCAGTGTGGGAAGTGGTATGGTCTATTGACTAGAGCACTAGACTGGGACTCAGGAGACCTGGATTCTATTCCCTGCTCTGCCACTGGCCTGAGTGATCTTGAGCAAGTTACTTTGTGCTTCATTTTCCCCATCTGTAGAATAGGGATAATGATACTTACCTCCTTTGTAAAGCGCTTTAGAGATACTCTGATGAAAAGTGCTATGTGAGAGATAAGTATTCATAAAATAATAATAAAAATAATAAAGATGATGCCCTCTGTTGAGGTCAGATGGAGAAAGAGTAAACAACGGTGAAAGTTCAGTACTGAAGCAATCCAGCAGAAGAGGTCTGAATTCAAAGCAGGAAGGAAAGAAAAAACATCCTAGACTGTTTCTGGTGTGGTAGAATGGACCTGAGTAACGTCCAGACCAAAAAATACCTTTTGAGAAACCCAGCTGAGGACAGGAGTTTTGTTTCAACACTGTTTTCATTCTGTAGCAAAGATGAGATCTGAGATGTTGGTCAGCCATGTGTATGTGCCTAAGGTTTTGAGCATACTGAAATACAGGATTTCTAACCAGGTTCTCACACAATGTCCATCACCATAGTATCCAAGTGTGGATACAAGCATGTGACACAAACAGGTTAGCTAGGTAACTACATGATTTTCTTATACTAAAGAAGTTTCCGTTCACAAATCGGAGGGGCTTGTCTACACTGGAAATTTAACAAAATAGCTTTCTGGGATAAAGAACACGGCTGCTACTCTGAAACCTTTCTGGGATAGTTATTCCAGAATAACTTCCCAAGTGGGCACTCTTATTCCTGAAGAATTTTTGATTATTCAGTTCTGAAGTAAAGATGGAGCACGATGGAAAATGTGACCATTAATATATTCTGTGATATATATTATGTATGCATTTGGATTTACACACAAATCTCAGTGAGATTTATCTGCTAAAATACCTTAACTCATTTCACAACGAAGACATGTCAGACTCCAAGGACTAATGGCTTCAATGAGAGAAAAAAGACTAATTTCCTGACTGCGGGAAACACTCTGAAGTTTGTATTGTATTTTTGAGTGATTCTGTGCACTACTTAGTGTATTGCCCTGTGACACTGTCTATTGGGGGAAAAAAATCAATAAAAGACAAGTAAATATACAGGATAAAAAGCAGCACTGAAAGACAAAAAAATCAGGGTAATAAGTAGATTTCAGAGCTCTGCCAATTTTTTTAAAAAATCTTCTATATGTATTTTTGGGGCATTTTCAAGTAGCAGAAATTCCATAAATCCCTTGACTATAAAAACAGAAAGCTGCCTGCTGATAACAGAACTTCTTGTGAATCAGTACTGATACAAAACCATCAAATCCCACATTCAAATCTAATGCACGTGTTTTTCTGGCAGAATTATTTTTAAACTTCTCCAGGCAGTCAAAACACACACACACATACACACACACAAAATGGAATTTTTGAACCAATAAGTAATTTGGAAGATTCACCAGAAGTGTGCCGAGGCATGTTTCTGGTGTTGTGCCAAATTATGTGCTTCTGTTTGTGGCTTTCAAATATGGGTTAGACAGATGCACAAGCATGTACTATTTGGCAAGTAGTGACAATGGTCTAGTCTGAATTTAGTAATTTAAGCTTTTCATTAGTCTTCCTAGGTGAAAGAAAGAATTAACAACTTGTTTGAGCTCTATCTTTATATCCTTTTGTCATCCATTCTTGTTCATTTGCCACACAGTAGAAGACACTGGAATTTCAGATGTCCTCTTTAGATAAATCTAAAGCAAGAATTTCAGACAAGAATTCAAATGTCAAGTACATTTAAACTGGAACCTGCACTTGTGTTCGCTGTTATTCCAACACTACAACACTAGCTTCAAAGTTCCTCCATTGTACTGGCACATCTAATTTCCCCTCCACTTTCTGGCAACATACACATACGGAAGTTGACTAAAGAGGTCAAAAGTTATTTGTGATTTCAATGTCTCATTCCTAGATTGTGCCATAGATAAAAATAAACTTTTGCATGGCACAATACATACCACAGATTCACATGCTTATCATGACAGGTACTTGCAGAATCTGCACCTCTTCTGCTTTACCACCAACTGCTTCAATTACATACTCAGAACTATTATATCTTCTTAATACTCTGCACTGTAAAGCTCTGTTTATAGGAATTACAAAGCATAGCTAATTCTAGGTTCTGTGATTATTACAGCCTTTGCAAGTGACAGGTACTTCATTTTAATCTGAATTTACCAGGAAAGCAAACAAGAGTGCCACAATTTTCTATAAATCATCTATATAATGTCAAGTAAGCTCAATCCATTTACAGTCTGGCCTTTTCTTCTGTGTATAGGTAGGAAAAATAGTTGAGTCACACATGGAAAAGTGCACAGGAACCAGAACACTTTAAAAAAAAAAGATAGAAAGGATTAGATACTGACAGCGGCCCATTGTTAATTGAGTCCCATGTGTGAAAGCTACAAAAAGATTAGTTTATACAGCTGCTGCTATTTGTCATAACATAGCTAACAAGGTACATAGGTTAAATCTGAGTCTCTCTTTTCAGACACAAAAAAGAGTGACCATACCAAATTGTATGACAAATATTAATTCAGAAGAATCAATATCAGCTACTAGCTTGGGAATTCAACTGATTATTTTCCTGTCTTTACTCTGACACTGAGTGTTCTAGAACCTTTCATTTTGAAAATAGTTTTCTACCATATGAAAAGTAATCATTTTGTGAAACACAGAGTTAGGGGAGCCGGGCAGTAAAATTATCAAATCATGCCAAATTCAAGTGTCAGGCTTTTTGGGCTGTCCTACTAAATACTGTAATGTTACCACACATTTTCTGCCCAATATTCAAAAACTATCAGATTGAATGTGCCCATAACCAAGTGGGGGTAGGGGGAGTGAATGTTTTGTTATGGGGATGGCGAGAATTGTTATAATGTCCATTCCTTCTTTTGCACTACTCAGGGTGATTGGTGGATTTAAATGTCTCTGATCAAGCTGAATGAGGTACCACTACTAACAAGAAATGGGGCAGTACAAAATGGCCTTGTGTGATTACTGGGGTTGAATATTGCCAATCCATGCAAATGGGCACCCAGCTGTTGACTGGAAGCAGTCCATCAGATTCACTCCTTTAATGAGAGTGAACAAGTTCCCCACCCATAAATCTTTTCTTCCCTCCCTCTTATCATTAAGGAAAAAGCAGGTTAGAAGGTGAAACTACCTTCTGGATCTGTGACTAGGTTTCCAGCTGAAATGATTGTTAGGAATGTTGCAATTAGCAAAAGGCAATAGCCGCCTTTTTTGTGACATAGGGACTGGAGAAACCTACTTACACTGAAACATGACCATATGTAAGGCTGTAAGAAAATCATGGGCTGCAATTTTATTGAGAAACCCATAACTTTTAACACCCATTGTGACTTGATGGAGGGGCAGTCAGGCCAGATCAGCGCATGTGGCATTGCAACCTGGCACACAGGATCACAATGCCACTCAAATTTGGCCCAGCTGCCCCTCCATCATGTTTGCCTTCATAAGCCAAGCAGGCCACATGGCTTCTTTTCTGTGCTGCTGCCCAGATTTGGAGGGCAGGCTGCAAGCCTTGAACTGCAGTGTCAAACTCTGGCAGCAACTTCTGAACAAAACATCACAACTTTCTTACAGCCTTAGGCATAAGGTTTTTAAAAAGGGGTCAGACGAGGATGTAATGGAAAGTCTTTATCAGGCGCCCTTGGCAAAATGACCCAAAAGGAAAAGGCTAAATCTGTGGATATGTTACTTGGGTTATATCACAAGTGCTCTAGCATTTTTTTGGCCTTTTGAGCCTGGCCTACAAATATTATTCTACCTGTTATTCAGTATTATTATAAGTTGTGTTTAAAAAATGTGCAGCCTGTTTCCCCCCTGCATCAAATCAGAGTACCTAGTGTCCTTCCTATCAATACACATGGTGGCACTGCCAATGTTATTTTAAATTCATCCAGTAAAAACCTACATTTACAAACCTGAAGATACTGTACCACTGAGATCATTGTTGAGATTATACTATTCACTACAAGTGAAAAATAATCATAACAAAGGAACCAAAGGAAAGAGAGCTGGTGACCCCATTGACTCAAAAAAAGTGTAGCTGGCAGCTTGCAGCTGAAATACCATGATTTATAAGTGCTGGAAGAACAAAGCAATTAAGCTAACATGCTCCGATGCTCCGGCTGTGCATTACCTATTCTAGCACTATGTGGCCAATCCTGCAATCCTTACTCACACAAGCGATTCCACTGACTCACATGAGCAATAGCCACCCATGTGAACAGAGGCAGGAAAAAATACTACGTACACTCAAATCCTCATTCCAAAGTTTTTGATGAACTTTTCAATATGTTGGACCCAGGATATTTAGTGCCTTCAAAGTAAAAACTGAGACCTTGAACAATATCATAGTTTGGTTCTATCAGCAATGTTATAAAATCAGCCAAAACTGCACTATAAATCAGTCTGGTCACAACTAATTTTAACCCATGCTAAAACACAATTGCAAAACACATTTGAAATGCATATGTAGCTGGAACCTTAGGCCTGGTCTACACGGGGAGGGGGGGGGGAAATCGATCTAAGATACACAACTTCAGCTACGAGAATAGCGTAGCTGAAGTTGACGTATATTAGATCGACTTAGAATCGCTTACTTCACGTCCTCACGGCACAGGATTGACAGCTGCCACTCCCCAGTCGACTTTGCTTCCGCCTCTCGCCGAGCTGGAGTTCAGCAGTCGATGGGAGAGCGATCGGGGACTGATTTATCACGTCTACACTACATGCAATAAATCGATCCCCGATAGATTGATCGCTACCCGCCGATCCGGCGGGTAGTGTAGACGTACCCTTAGTATAGTAAGCACTTACACTGTTTCACTATTGCCCTGTCCACACTGAGATTACAACTATGCTAGCTGTAATTGTGTTTACATACAACTACTGATAACTATGTCTTAGCACAATTTCTCAAGCCTGGTCTATACTATAAAATCGTACACTGGTATAGCTATGTCGCTCAGGGGTATGAAAAATCCACACCCTGAGCGACTCAGCCCTGGTCTACACTCCAGACCTATATTAGTATAACTATGTCACAGGGATGGATTAACTATGCCAATGGGAGAAGTTCTCATGCTGGTGTAGTAGAACCTTCACTGAAGGGATACAGTGGTCCAGCTGCGCTCATGAAGGGTTTTAAGTGTAGACCTGCCCTCAGACAAGTCAGCTCATGTTTTTGTTGGTTTTTTTTTTTAACAAAAAACTTCATTAGCATGGCTGTGTGTCCTCTGTTGAGAAACCCACTTATGACATGATTGTGCCTTAATTGTGTTATAAAAGTTGGAGCACAAAATAACAGTATCACATAGAATTTGTACAAAATAAACATATGGAAGTCTCAAAGAAACAAAAACATTAACGTAGTTTCTAGTGCAAAGATCAGGCATACCTTTCATTAAGTCAAAAATGCAGCAATACAATCCAATTGATTGGGCACTGGACTGTGATTCAGGACCATGGGATTTACTCCCAACTCTGCCACTGACCCGCTGTATGACTTTAGCCAAGTCACTTTGCCTCTCTGTACTTTGTTTCTCCGCCCCTTTGTTGTCTATCATGTCTGTTTAGATTGAAAGCTCTTCAGGGCAGGGACTCATTCTTACTATGTGTCTGTACAGTGCCTAGAACAGCTCTAAGCATTGCTGTAATTTAAAAAATGGGTGATTTTCATATATTCTGTGTTATCTCTTTGGTTTCTGGCAGATTAAACATAATGTGCTTTCAGAGCCACTTTGAAACTCTTGAGTTCAAATCTGTCTTACTAAGAAAAAGTATTTAACAGGCCCATGATTTACAAGGACTGTGGAAAAATAAACAAACAAATTAAAAAGCATCACTCCTTTTAATGCTCAATGAAAGTCTAAACTTAACTGCCAAATAATAAGTTCCATTATATGCTTAAATGCATCTCTGCCTTACAACATAACAGGAATTATTCAAAATGTCAGGATTATCAGTGTCACAGAAAGGGCAGATGTTTATGTCAATATATTTGTGTTTAAACTTACATGCTGCTAGTTAACTTGAATCCTGTTAATGAACATTAGAAAGTAAAGAGACAAGATGAGTGAAGTAATATCTCCTATTGAGCCAACTTCTCTTGATGAAAGAGACAATCTTTCGAGCTTTTATCTCTTTCGCCAACAGAAGTTGGTGCAATAGAAAAAATTGACCTTACACATCTTGTCTCTCTAATATCCTGGGACCAACACGGCTACCACAATACTGCAAACAAATTAGAAAATAAGTCAGTTGCTAAAACAGTCAATTGGGAAGTTCAACATGATTGCCATAATTACACGCACACACTTAAGAACTCCACAGGTTCCACATAGCATGAATGTCATGCTGCTTCAGAAAGTTATCTGTAATTTACAACTTTGCCGAGTCAGAAGAAAATGAAAGGATAACTGGTAAATAAATATAAAAAGAAAAAAAGTCAAGAAACTTGACTTCAGAATTTAACTGCTCTTTATGTGGTCATATAAACACAACAGACAGTGGTAAAACCCCCAAAACCAAATTTAAGTAACAATTATTCTAAAACCAAAAAAATGCACAGCAACAACTTTACCCTGTAATTCCCACTGGATGCACTACATCCATGGCATACTTCAGCTTCACGTTCCTAGCTTGCTGCTAAGTTAGAAACATGGATGTAATTATAGTTTGGCTTTTAACTTTGTCTATAAACCACGCAGAGATAAACTGCTATTAGTGAACATACCCACTCCAAATAATTGTGTTTTGACATTATAGGTAAAAAAGACAACAAAAACACAAAGAAAGAAAACTAAATCCAGCAATGATAAAGTGTATGCTAAAAAGCATACCAGGTCACTTATGACTACGACTAAGCTGCAGCAAGTCAAAAGCTCCTTTCACTTACATGCACAAACACATACACAGTTTACTAAACCAACCTCGGTATAAGAAGAATTATTTTCTTACCATATAAACACTGTTTGAGACAGTAAAATAGAAGACTTAGAACTGGAGGTCAACATTTGTAACTTCTCAAAAGATTAATAGAATTTACCACACTTGGAAAAGTTCACAGTGTAACATAAACATAACATGTTCAAGTGTTCGTTTTATTTAGCAAAATATCAATATACTGAACTCTTGGAAATATATAATATTTTCATTATGCAGTTATTATTTGGATTTAACATGTGGAAATCCAGATCTTTAAAATGAAAACTCACAGGCGAGTTCTTCTGTACATATTTACTTGGTCTATAAATCCAAAAATATGGGCACACTGTAGTAAATTTAGCCTTGTTTTGTCTTTGTTTTTCCACTTGCTATGCAGAGAAGTTTTGCATCTTGAACTATATAGAATAGTAAAGAATAATCTAGATAATTTTGCTAATAATGCCTCTGTTTTTGCACCGTTCTGCCAGTCAAAAGTTTAAGCAAAAAACACAGCTAAATCTTGAAAAGCAAAGTTGGAGAGAAATGGAAAGTGCAATTTAAAAATACCCTTTAAGTTTAAATAATAAAATAAAAGAGGAATTACAGATCTAAAGACAACTCATTGCAACAGGTGTTGGGACCCTGGAATTTCACAGGATCCAAAGGTTTTCACAAATTATCTCATCAGCATCAAGGATAAAGATAAAATTATGTGAGTTAGCAATACTTTACTTATTAAATTCTCACATTATCAGGCACTTAAGTGAAATCCATCTTACTTGGCTGATTACAGCTCTGAAGTTTCTGTAGAGTTTTTTCTGCCTTTTTAAATTTTAACATAGTGAAAAGTACATCCTTCCTTTTATCTAGGATGTGTCCTGCTAGTCCAAATGTAGAATATTAAATCCAGGTTCCTGACTGTCAGAGTCAAGAAACTTAAATTAAATTTACATATGACCAACACACACAGACGTTCTGAAAGAAAATTTAACTGTCTTTCCTAATTGTTCGTCATTTACAGCTATTTTGACACACTAGAACAAAGAAATGTTAAAAAACCATATGCAAGTAACTTGGAAATCAGGATTTATCACATGATTTTGTAGTGTCAAAGATACAGTTCACACATAATTGCTAATCTGCAGGATACAAAGAAAAAAGCTATGAATACAGGCAATGTGTCCATCCTTCCATACTCGTTGAAAATCAATTTCTTATTCATGCTGCAATGTCAGAAATGTGCAGCATACACTATCTCAGGAAAATGCACCCAACTGCCTCAGTGATGTGTTTTAAATTATGAAATGGATAGCAGTGGAAGCATCAATACACCACTAATCCTTAATCCTTTCCATTGTGCTTTGATTTTAAGCTATTTCTGTGTGTGTGCATGCGCGCACGCGTTGCACAATCATGAAGAGTATATTTCAGATTCTCACATAGCTCAATACAAAAGTTGGAAAATACACATGAGAAAGGATGTTTCTCATCAGAAGAACAGATTAGTCTTGAGCAGGGTACGTCAATTTAAATTGTGATTTAAATCAATGCTTTTTTTAAAAAAATTATAAAATTAATTTGTAAATGTGTGCTATTGCAACTTTGTATTAAAATTTACAATGAACTAAATTATTAATGCCAGTTTTCTTTGCTTTTTAAATATCACTACTGGTAGCATCTCTTATCTGAATTTTACAAAACTGATATAGGCAAAAAAACAAAAATTGAAAGTTAAGACCCTAATCTTCAGCAACTGCAGACTTTCATTCACATGAATAATTCTACTACTATCAGTGTGCTTAAAGTTACACATGTGCATAAGTATTTGCAGCACCAGAGGCTAACGCTATTTTTATTTAAAATTTTCTCTTAGAGGCTTAAATTTGGCATTTCAAAACACAATTGCTTTAGTGTTAACAATGAAAAAGTTATTTAAACTTTCAATACATTAACAACATTATTGTGAACTTTTTTCTATGCATGGACAATTTTTATAAATTAAGAGCCCAAATTACGTTTCCAAACCCTTATTTAGGCCCTTCGAGGTAAAATTTTCAAAAGCACCTAAGTAACTTACACAAGTCCCACTTACTTCAAATCCTTATGGAGAGTATAGCATAGACAAAGCATTTCAGCTTTCTGGACTTATGGAAGTTTAATTTATTGGAAGGTGGAGCTAGTAGGAAGTACAACAAAGCCTATTTGCTTATCCATTTTGTGTCTGAGTTTGTGCAGTGCTTACATTAAAGATGTTAATGAGGCCCTATATTTGTCTTTTTCAGCACAGAAGACCATTATAAGTGAAATTTCTATGTAAAATCCGAAATTCAAGTACAAATTAGGAAACTAATGAAAGAAACAAGTACAAAACATCCAATTTAATATTATGAAATCAGAAGAAAGAAGTAGCAACAAGTAATCTGATTTAAATGATAAAAGTCATTTTCATTATTATTTTTATCCACTTTGCGTTCACAACATTTAAATTTCTATATGAGAAGTTTAACAAATTTGGTAATGCTACACTTGAATTCTGCACCAACAGTGAAGATCATGTTCCTCTACCCCAGTTTATGCAGGTTATTTTTAAAAAAGGAACAGTAAACCCAGTTCTAAACCCTGGGCTAGAGGAGCTCATTTTGGAGACCTGGTCTTGTAAATACAAAATTTTATTAGACTTTCTACATTTGGAAACACGTAAAAGTCTTATCCAACATATCATGACAACGAATTTATGAATACCATATACATACAAAGAATCTCAATTATCCAAAAGATAATCAGCCCACCAACTTCCTCAGTGCTGGCCAACCCACAGGAAACAGAGGCACGGATCCCCCTACTCCTCCAGCTAGCCCCCACTTGCAGAGAGATTGCACTTCTGTTTATCACTATGCAGGGAAGAAGCTTCCTCTTCTCCTGCCGCCCAGCTCTTCTTTTCCAGAGCTCCTCTTTAGCGAGGGCAGAGGTGTCGTTGCTAAGACAGAGGGAGCAGTCCTAGGTCACCCAGCCAGCCCCAAGCTACTTGGTCCCACAGAGCTCTTCTAGAGCTTGAAGACTGGCTGGGGAACAGTTAGGGTGATCAGATGTTCCAATTTTACAGGGACAATCCCAGTATTCAGGGCTGTGTCTTATATAGGTGCCTTTTCACACATGCTATCTAGGAACACTGGTAAACTGTGTAGAAGAGGCAAATAGACTTTAAAGTCTTAGCTCATGATCAGGGTCCCTAGAAAGAGATTTGATAGCTTTCCATCTCCTCAATTACCTGAAATTATCGAGTGCCACCACCAAACTCTAGTATTCTAGCATAAATGAAATTGGACTCAGGATAATATATTCTCATGTGAATCGAAACATATTGCTGTGGGGGGATAAAGCAATCCATGGCACTCATCTCAGTTAAAGATATACCGCAACCCAGGTTAAATGCCAACAGAGCCAAAAAGCAATGTCTTATACTGCACATCACTGTAAAATGTGCTAAATACCACAAAAATCTGTCACCAAGTCCCACATTTTGTAAAAGTTACTTTCGTTGTTGCATTTTCACACAGCTCTCTGAAACAATTAAAAGAACACTTAAATAATACTTTTGTCTCAATATTTTTACGTATTCCAGTTACAAGTAACCCCTTAGATTAATATAACAAAGAGATTAGAGAAAGTCTATATTTTTTCTGATTTTTCAGTCTGTTGTTCATTTAACAGCACTTGGGAACAGCTATTTTCCCCTGTTTTTGTGAGGGTCTCTCTCACAGCAATAGGAACAGAAAGCCACTTTAAGTGGGAAAATGTAATTCCATAAAAATTGCCAGCAGGACTCAGAACATGTGTTGTAACCTTATATAAGTGTTTACTGTTTTTTTTCTCTGTGTTACCTATTTTCAAAAGCTATTAATGGCATACAGTGATAAAATGGTTATCAAAATAAAAAACAAAGAGGAGAAAAAAATATTACCACTAAAAAAAGAAAAAAGATCCACAAACACTTATTTATGAAATTCCTACATTGTTATAAAGAAGCATCTTCCAGAATATAAAGAAACTTGTTACAACATATTCTTAATTATAGGGCTATTATGTATGATTTCTGAATATGGAATTATAAATCTGAAAAATAAAAATAACTAGAAAGGATACTGAATAGTATTATACACAAATTAATCCAGAATCATTGGCAATGCCCACACACAAATGCATGCCATTTACACTCCATGGCTGGTAAAAAAAAGAATATAGCCTGCAAGTCATTTTTCATACAGGCCCTAACATGTCAGTGCCAGATGTGGACCACAAAGTTCTTGTCTACATTAGGCTTTGAATCATATTTGAAAATAGAGTTTCAGCTAATCTGATTTCAAAAAAGTGAAAAGGATATCACTTGAAACATTGAAAATGGACAGGACAAAGTATTAAAAACATACAGTAGACTAGAGAAACAACATCCCTTGCTAGGGTGATGGATAGTTAGCCTACCACATCCTTTTCTTCTCTAATTCCTATAACTATTTTGATGACATTATTTATGCTTCACGATACAATAATTAATGACTTTACCTAATATCACTGGGTAAATTAAAGCCCATAGAATGTTATTGATATTAAGGATTGAATTTTCCTGCTTGAGTATTGATATGGTCATTGTTCCTACTAATGGACATTGCACTAGTCTTTAAAAATAGAAACTTATGACACTGCCAGAATATTTTGGTCTGAGTGAGAGGTTTTAGGACAAATGAAGGGGAGGGGAATTACATTGGATTCTTATGAGGAATCTATCCAAGATTAATTTCTTGTAGACTTTTAATGACATTCCCATCTTCTTAGAAGGGTTATTTACTTTGTTACCCCCTAGTGTTGAGAACACTTTGAGTTTGTTTTATTATTCCTTGCTATGCTTCTCTTTGGGGAAGGCATCATGAGGTTTACATTATATGGAGGCTGCAGTGTTTAATGTTTGCCTTATTTATTCTTGCTCACTTTCCCCACTTTCAGTTTCTTAATTCTCAATGTTAGTGTTTACCTAACACAGGATACTTCTCCCAAGGTGGAGCATTTTTCAAATATTTTTACTACCTTATATGGATGAGAAAAAAGTGATTAACTTGGTTTTTTGTTTAATTGTCCTTTAACTTTTATCAGCTAAGTTGAATAATAAAAGGTGCAAAAAAGAAACTGTTAAAAATTTCACTTAGTCAGGCCAGAATGAGTACAAACACTACATGTCATGCGATTGAGGAACAGAGCCCACTAATGGGACTCCGCACACCTCTGTGTGCTGTGAAACAAGGCTCCCTGGTGATTCGATGTCAGAAGCACAAACAGGGATTGTGAGTGAAACAGAAAAGGGGTAGGATCACAGCCACTGGGTTCCCACAAGCCCAAAGCCCCTCACAAAAAGGGCACAGAAAGCTGTTACTCCTGTCCCTAGGCTGCAGCGTCTATCCTGTTTCGAGAGATGGAGATTCAATCCATTTTAACACTGTGACCCCTTTTTACTCAGGCTCTGCTAATGGGATTTGCCCCTAAATTAAATTATATCCATATATTTTCTTGCTGTAGTTTCCATATACATGCTTTTCACACCTCTAAAGTTTAATCAGAATGAGCAAATCCATTATAAACCTCTACTTTTAGTACATTAGTCTAAAAATTCAACCGATACTGAAACATGGCATAGGCTTGAAGTACATGGCAAGATAAAAAATAACAATAAAGGTTGTTAAAAGCTCCTAAAACAAAACACATACGTTCTTTAGTCTATATGCCTGATGCCCTGTTTAGGACTTAAAAAAGGAATAAATACAAAGCTGGCATAAAGCTTGGTTTTGCACATACTCAGTCTTTGCTCTGCTGCACGCAGGGTTGATCCCTGGAGGAACTCAGAATATAAAGACCAGAATAGGGGGAAGAGGTACAATATGTAAGGAGAGTGGCCAAGGTGGTGATAGGCCACATCATAGTAACAGATTTTGTAAACACAATGTAAAAAAATAAGAGAATACACTATTCCCAAACTGTTCCTCAAACTTATCATTAACAGTCAGTGAGATTCTCTTAGGTGTCATGGCAGCAGTGGGTCTCAAGAAAGAAGGGCCTGATCTTGTAAACCCCCTCTTCATGTGAGTAGCTCCACTGAAACCAATGGGATTTATTAAGTGACTAAGAGTTTGCAGGATTATGTCTACAGAGTCAGAAATACTTTAGACATAGACCGTCTTCCAGTTTTGTTGCTTCGGTTCTTCATGCACCAGAACAGCTCCTGAATAGACCACAAAAGGCAATGATACCAAATAGGGATAGATTTCCCTCTGCAACACTCCTGGAATCCAGGACACCAAGAAACCTCATCAGACTTTTGTGTTACTGTTATAATAGATTATCTGAGTCAAAGAGCTTCCAACAGGACTCTGGGCCGATCTAAATTTAGGATATTTATAATATGTACTATCCATTACCATTAATAAATTGAGGAGGAAAAATAATGTTTTTTTCAAAGTTTCACTGAATTTGTCTTTTATTAAAGGAAATAACACAGGATGAGTGTATCCCCACCGACCCCCATGCCTTCAAGGAAACCCAGCATTGGAATAAATGTAATATATTGTAACTTTTGGTTACCACAGTAACTGATGGAGACTGGAAAACAATAAGTTATCAGAATTGTCTAGAGTCAAGCTTCACTTCAATAAAATACATAATGACTGGCAAGAGGCTCAAACCCCTTGCACTGCAAGGTATACTGTGTAGTTTCAAATATAAAGAGTCAGCAAATTTATACAAACACACATGCACTATATATATTAATGCATACATGTACAATATTTGTACTATAAAGGGTGCATTTTCCAGACACACTAACAGGATTAAATAACAGAATTTTAAAAGATTTGTTTGTAGTTTCTAGGCAATATGTAAATTAAACATTAAATTCTGCTTGGGATACTTTGACATCTGTTTTCAGTGGATTAGAATGAAAGCTGGGGACTCCATACATACATTTGCTGTAATAAAGCCGTCACTAATCAGTGTTTTCCAAAATATTACTTGTAACTATTACTAGCCAGTAGTCTCATTTGCATAATCTAATATGGTTGCCTCATAGAGTTTCTTACTAGTTGGTCCCAAACACATGATCTAAACCAGTTTCAAACTACTCAAATAGCACGGTATTTCTATAGCCCAAAACAAGTGCAAAGCCATGATAGGACCTAAAATGAATTATTAAGGGTATAGTCTAATTTTTATGCTATGGGGAGTGACACATGCATATGGAAGTGAGAACATACTTTTTATGGACTTTAACAAAAGATCTGTGTATAGACTTCTCAGTAGATCCATCAACAGATCCCAGAATTGTACATTAATGTTCATCCTATTACCTGACTTTTCAGCAAGCATAAAGATTTCTATTAATATAAATTAAATTTTGACAAGGTCAAACCTTGCTAGGTTATATTTAGCTAAATAACACTTTTGTCATATTGCAACGGGACAACATACTTTAAGGCTGTATATGATGTAGAAATGCAGGGCTCTTCTACTGAGTCAGCTTCGGCTTAGGAGCTAAAACTCTGCACTGAGATTCAGGATAATTACAGCTGAATCTTATGGGTTGTGGGGAGGGCGGGGCAGTTAGCTCCAATCAGGATATAAAGTGAGTCTTTTGGTGCCAAAGGGAACCAGGGAGCTACCAGAGTGACAGTCCAGGAGGGCAACTCTAGAACAGCCAAGCTCAGGGAGGAAGTTTAGGTTGATGTTTATCTTGGTTTACTGTTTCTGAGTTACCAATAAAGCCAACCTCCAGGAAGGGGTTTGAACACTAAGTCAGCATTCACGCCTCTGTTCAAAGACAAGGTAGGGACTCAGCCCAAGCACTCCATTACACATTCCATACTGGTGGCTTAAATTCATGGTTTGTAAACACAAGGTTTAACCATGTTATCCTAACCACCCTTTCCATTCTACTTCTGGTTCACAGAACCGGACAAGCCACTAGGACAATTTAATATTTGTCCCTACAGTGATCCTGATCTTAACACTGGAATATGCTTTTCAGTGCACATGTTTTATATTACACAAATGTTGGAGGACAAACAGCAGATTAATTGTGGACCCTAATGCTGTGCTTGTTAGTGCTAAGAAGTCATTCCAAATGTTCCAAAAAGGATTAATGCAGTATAACAAGTCTATTTAATTACTGAAAGACCAGTGATCCTCATATTACTATAAGCAGCTTTTCCTTTATTTGGAGTCTGTAAATAGAACAGAAATCATTACATGATAACTATAAATCATGCCACAGAATATTCAGGTTATAAACACCAACAGAGTTAAAAGAATGTACAAGGAACCATGGAGGACCTTAAAAGAATTATAGCACTGCAACATGTGTGTGCACACACACTCATATGCCAATGTAAAATTATGTGACTATTTTAAAATACACATTTAGACACCAACATTTTTAGTTACCATAAAAGAGGGGAAACAATCCCTTTTGACCTAAGTAAAATGTAGTCTCTGCATCCTTTTTTGAAGATTTCAACTACAATTAAGCCAATTCCAATAGTGAATTTATATTCTTAACCTCTTCAAAATTTCTCCAAAATGTAATAAAATCAATAAAGTCTACAATTTGCAGAACATAAACCCTTATAGATCACTACACTAGACACAGTGAACTCACCTCTGAAGCCATATGTGGGGGGAAAAAAACATGATATAGATTGCTTTAAATTATGTGTCTGAATCTAGACAGCCTAATCAATTTTCCAATTCTACTTTCTGCACAGCTGGTTATTCTTTAACTAACAGACAAACAATAGAATACCTTTTAATGTTAACTCTTTGTTAGCAGCAAACTGAATGGAACAGTATATTCATGCTTAAATCCTACTTTGAGGGGAAGAAGTTGGCAAACTTTATTCCCCCTCCTCCCCTTTTACTTTTTTGTTGTGCAAGCATAAATTAAAATCAAGTTACATTCTTAGGAATAGGCATGTTAATCTTGACAATCTTACAGCGAGGTTATTAGCAAGCCTAAAATATTGTCGTGGGGGAAGGAATACGGGAGACCGTGATTTAAGGAGGAAAAGGTGAATGGCACAATGAATTCAAAATAGCTCAAGTTACTAATTAAATGTTTTGGATGGCTTCAGTTTAACCAGTGCAGACTTCAGAATAAATGATGGCCGTTTAAAAGAAATTGAAAGGGAAAAAAAATAAAATATACTAAATCACTTCCAATACCAAATAAACCTGAAGAACGAACCACCATCACCTGCCTTACAAACAAGATCTATCCAAATCATCAAGAAGTTGTTTTAAGTTGTACTCACAGTGTCCATTCAAGTATGTCAACATAAATTTTAACTGCTGTCATCAGTTTCTTTCATCTCTGAGTATTCTTTTTATGATTAAGCATGTTTACATGTATGGTGCTTTTCCCACAAAGTGTGAGTAATGAGGCTATATGTGTGGACCTCCAGAAGTATTGAAGGGTGATGAAATTCATACACACCCGCAACTTATGGACAGGCCACAAGGCCCCATCCACAAAAGCCATTCCAGCCAATGGCTCCTACAAGACTCCCATATACTGGATATGGTAAGCAGCCTGACCTCTGATGAGCCCTCTGCAGCATACAGACACCCCTCCTTCCTACAGCTGCTTTCCTACTACCTGCCTTACTGCACAGTACCACCTCAGGACATTGATTGCTTTGTGCTGGCCTTCCACACTGAGGCAAATTTCACCCATAGGGCCTGAGACAATTGAGGTACCTATCTCAGAACTGGAAGGGACCCTGAAAGGTCATTGAGCCCAGCCTGCTGCCTTCACTAGCAGGACCAAGAACTGATTTTGCCCCAGATCCCTAAGTGGCCCCCTCAAGGGCTGAACTCATAACCCTGGGTTTAGCAGGCCAATGCTCAAACCACTGAGCTATCCCTCCCCCCAGCTGGAGGTGCTGGAGATGGTAACCTGCTACACAACATAGAACCCTTCTTTGGGCTGGGCACTGGCATGAGGATTTGGCTCACAGTGAAAAAAAAAGTAAGAGTTGTAAACTTTTTAGTTCGTATCTATCTACTTACATGGCCCCCAATACCAAAGCATCCAACTACTTCAATGATGTTTTAATGTATTTATCCTCACAACACCCCTGTACTATCACCCCACTTTTACAGACAGGGAACTGAGTCACAGAGACACTTATGTAGCTTCCCCAAGGTCACACAGAAAATCAACAGGAAAGTAAGGAATGGAACCGAGGTTTCCAGAGTCCCAGGCTACCACCCTAACCACTGACCCATACTTCAGATTATCATCACAGTGACCAGGGGTGGCTCTAGCGATTTTGCCGCCCCAAGCGCGGCGGCACGCCGCGGGGGGCACTCTGCCGGTCGCCGGTCCCGCGGCTCTGGTGGACCTCCTACAGACGTGCCTGTGGAGGGTCCGCTGGTCCCGCAGCTCCGGTGGATGCTCCACCGAAGCCGCGGGACCAGCAGACCCTCCGCAGGCACGCCTGCGGGAGGTCCACCGGAGCCGCCTGCCGCCCTCCCGGCGACCGGCAGAGCACCCCCCCCCCCCGCGGCGTGCCGCCCCAAGCACGCGCTTGGCGTGCTGGGCCCCTGACAATGACACCATTTAAGGAAGTACAGTCTAGTCTGTGTCACTAGATACACCCTTCTTTGTACAGCCACGCTGGAAGAAAGACAGGAGGCGATGGAAGTCGTTTAATTAGGCTGCAACTTTATTCACTTCAGATATCTGAGAATACCCAGTAATAAGCTGTACAATGCAGGTTATTGTTATTTTCTTAATGGTTTCCCCCTTCTTGGGAGGGTTGCCATCAGCCCTCCCACTTTCCAGTGTGGCCCCAGCCAGCCCATTGCTGGGATCCTGCTGCCCTACCCTAGTTTGAGTGTTAAGGGAACTATAAAAGGAGGGGGGTTAGCTCCCCAATGAGCCAGGTGTAAGAGGCCCCCTGCCCTAGCTTCCTTAAGGGATGCTGTCTCCTAAATCCCATTCCAGTCCATTTTATTCAGTAACCATAACCCTTCTGTAATAAATGCCTATGCTGGACACTGCCACATGTTTTTAGTTACGTAATTGTAACATTTTAACCTAACTTTCCTGCCCACCCCACTGGGTTTCTGATCCACACTGGGGAAAACAAACAAACAAAAAAACCCACCCTATCTCAGCCAATCTGTCAGTGAGGGATCTTTCCCAGCCCCCAAGGACAAAGGCGACTAGCATAAATGCCTACAGTGCATTCCAGGGGTCGTAAGGTGGAGGGCTTCTCTGGAACTGCCAAAGGTATAAATCCCTCCCTCCAATCACCTGGAAGGGCAGTGCCCTGACCACCCACCCCTACTTAGTCCAGCCACTTTCTGTTCCTTCCTGCTCCATTCTGGTAAACTTTCATCCTTCTCTGGTGCCAATTGCAGCAGGAGCCCCTATGTGGAAACAACGCCATTTCTTCCAGCCAGCCAGCCAAAGGACCCACTGCATGCAGCTGCGGTGAGCATATTTTCAAGGGGCTTATAGGTTGGCCATTAAAAAAAATCTTTCTAGATTGAAAACGTCTTACCCCAAAATCAAATTTAAAAGATCTGTTTGGCCATTTATAATTACATCAAACTACTATTTTATGTATACATACACACAGATTTAATAAACTATTTTTGCTTTTTATAAAACACAGATGGATTTAAAAAAAATGTATGATCATGTGTTGCAAAATCAAATTAGTGATATTTTATAAAAGAAAAAAATATTTTATGTGAAGTTAATTTGCTTCAATAAGCCTACTCATGTGAGTAAACTTTCAGGATAAGACCTTAAATTAATAACCTACTAACTATTTGAATAGTGCTAGATTACAATTTAGTGCTGTTTTATCACAGCAATATTACTGGTAGGCCCAATAACCATTTCCTTGTGATTTCTGAAAACCAGTTAGACCATACTATGTCATTAATTTTTACACAGATCTACCTATTCAATTATTACAATAGGGACATCTTCCTGTACGTCCCAGGGTTTGAGACAGATTAATAGATGTCATGCCCATCTCAAAATATCAGCTACTCTGCTAGCTGAACAGTGATTGTGGGAAGCACACATACACATGAAGAATCTGAGATTAGAAACAGCAACATATATACTATGGAGACTGTCGGGATATTGCACCATTGATTGTTCGTCAAACTAAGGGTAATTCACGGACATTTAAAAAGTGCAAGCATTGTACCATCAAAGGCAAGAATTTTAGAGAGAGAAGTAAAACACTCTCTCTTCTTCCCTCCTTTCTCTTAATAAATTTAGGTATTACATTAACTTAGTGGGCAAAAAGTCTTTTTCTACAGAGACCACAGCTATCCCTGGACACAAGCTAGCTAAAAAGGAAGTTTTACAATAATTCTGAAATCAGTTACTTAGCCATTTGTGACACTAATATGAACTGTCCCTTTAACCTTAAGCAATTCTTTAATAAATGGAAGTAACACAGGAGTGCTGGAACAATGTATAATGGGGGTGCTGAGAGCTATTGAAACAAATTGTAAACCCCAGGATGGAAACCACTTCAAGCCAGGGGGGTGTGTCAGCACCCCTAGTTCCAGCACCTATGAAGTAACAAGTCCATGTTTAAGAGACAAGGTGGGTGAGGCAATATCTTTTATTGAACCAATTTCTGTTGGTGAGAGAGACACATTTTTGAGCTTGCAGTGTTCTCTCACCAACAGAATTTGGTCCAATAAAAGGTATTACCTCACTCACCTTGTCTCTCTAATACCCTGAGACCAACACAGCTACAACAACGCTACACGCTACAATGAAAGTCCATGTTTGACATTTTCATCCTAAAGTACTATCAAAGCCAAGCCCCCTTTCCAGCATATTACATTCAAAGAGTGTTTTTGATAGACACATTAAGGTGGATATAAAATTCAAAAAATGAACTAAGAGCATCTGACTGATGCAGAATTGTGGCATTTTCTCTTGGAAGAGATAATGATCCTACACTCGCTAAAAGAAATGGAATTTTTTTATACAGCAAAACAGAATGCAGTGTCCCTCTAACTAGTAATCCCTCTGCCACCTCTTCCACCAAGGAGGGCTGCCAATTTGTCCCCATCACTGTCAGCAGACAAAAGACGACTATTACAGCCAGACCATATCAAACAGAAGACACAGCAACTCCAGAGGGATGCCTTGAAATCCACTGGGGTGTAAAGTCAGGGCTGAAGTCTTCTTGTCAGCTGCTACCACAAAAGAATCAGAGGAAACAGTGGCACTGTTAAACAATGGAAAGGTCAAGCAGTTCGAAGCCACTTCATGACCCAGACAAGTCAAGGTCAAGAGATTCAGGTAGCAACTTGGCCTGGGCATAAGTTACAGCACAAATGACTTGTTTTAACAAATCAGCTTTGGTCAATTAAACCTAACAAGACATGTTGCATCACGTAGCAGGGTTCCTGACACTAAGGCCAGGAGCTGAGGCTGGCCTCGTAAAACAAGGCTTTTAACATGGCATAACAAATTTAAGGTAATCCATCCAGAAACTGCAGATGTCAGAATAATAAAATACATGTTGTCCTGACTAGAAGACATTTTCACACTTTTAAATCAGAGACACTGGAGCATAATTGTCCCTTCAATACCTCTGCAACTTTTTCACTGGCATTAGTGGAGAGTTATACACATACATGAAGTGGCGAAGTGGCTCTACTATAAATACTGTTGCTTAGCTACATAGGATGCATTTATAGATTTGAATACAAGTTTCTTTACAACTTGCTATGAACTAATCTGACCCAGAAATCAAGCTGAAAATCATGTTATTTTTGACCAATGTGGTTTGCAAAAATCAAGATTTCTTTTTAATTTCAAATATATTTTGTCTATGAATATTTATAAAACTTTTAAATTACAGCATTTGAAACTTCTATATTAGATAGTATGCATATTTTAGTCGGTTCTATTTTAAAGAAAAACATAAATCAGAATAGTTAATGTTCCAATAAGTGTATTTTATTACAGAAGCAGTTTTGGGAGCATACTGAGAAATGTCTGACTAAAAAATAAACCACACATACTGTGTTCAGCATAAAAAGCTGATACTTCTCTCTCATTTATTTAAATTCATCCCATGTGAGAATGAGGGGTACAACTGTTAATACTGCATTACGGTTGAAGAGTCATGTGCACAATTAAGAAATTCAGAAATTAAAATTAAAAAATTCTACACTGGAGCAAATAATATGGAAAATACTATATACGTACGGTATGTTTGAGTTAACAGTGTATTAGAAATCTTAATTTTTTGAATTTCCTAACTTGTGTGCTTGATTTTTCAACAGTAGTACTGCATTACAGTTCGTTTTTGTATTTAATTTCCTTGTTCATTGTTTTGAAGGGTGAAAATAGTTAAAAGGCCCTTAGAGTTGTACAAGCACCTTCAGTAAAGGTATCCTTATATAGCAAAGGACACTGAGAGCTACAAAGATGCCCTTATGCTTTAGTTTTAAAGGCACCTTTACAATAAAAACGCTTAAGGCAACTCAGGACTAAAGGAAGCTTTAGTGGTTGAGCTGCCTTTAGCTACATTCTTACAGGAATGCTATCTACAGCCCTCAGTAGTTATGGGTGGCCTAAAGTTAAAGTGATTCGGTGTGTACCTGATATTTTAAGTGATTTGGGTGGAAGGAATGGAACACACAAGAAGTTAAGAGAAAATGTTCTAATGCTCATGTAAAAAAGTGCTGATTTAAAAACGTTTCTAACACAAAAACTAAGGAACACATTTTGGAGTGTTATTCCTACTTCAATTGGGACAAAAAAATCAAGTCAGGTTTGATAGCATTGCCTCTATTTACGTTTATTAGCAACTGTTTCTATAAGTTCTACTGGTATTAAAAAAGTAAAACCATGAAACCTCCATATAAAGAGTGGCATCTTGTTACTGTCAAACAAACCTTGGCTAATTAGACAGGCTTTTTTTCCTTTTTCTTCACTTAGCATCTGAAAAGTATCTCCAGAGTTAAGTGATTTCTTCTCTATCCCAAAATGTAAGTATTAAACCTATTCCGTTAAATTAGCAGTAGAACTTGACAGGGTATTTTAAGTTCATCAACCCAAATGATTACTGTAAAGCAACATACCACCTTGCCACTGAGAAGGGAGTGTAGTCTTTAGAAAGCCTCTTGAATTGTTATGCTTGGCATTGTGGTATGCTGCTATAATAACCAGAGCTTCCGATAGCGTAACCACTAGTCCTTGAGATTTCCAGAGTTACTCCTCCACCACAGAGCGGGGCCAGGAGGAAAAGAAAGTTGGACATCTTAGTCTGGAAAAACCAGGTGGGTTGCTCAGTCACCCTCCTTTAGCACAAACAATGTATGCACCTTTAAAGTATGTTAACTGACAACACTTCTGTTGTAATAGACTTCAAAATATGAAGTGTGATGGTATTAGTGTTTAGCTCACCTTTAACTAAGCCTTCACTGTAACTACAGACATCTTCAACATTTAGGAAAATGAGAATGTTTAAAAAAAATTGTCTTTGTCTCTTATTTTAACCATTTCCCTTACAAATTAATAAAGTTATTTACGTTTTTAAAAAAAGACGTTTTTGTTCACAACTCTGAGTATTTTCTGTTTGACTCTACAATAAGGCAATAATCCAGTGTTGACTTTATGTCCTGTTGCCATGGAAACTACTATGATATCAGAAATTAAAGATTATGCCCTAAACTTTCAAACAGTGCCACAGGATTTAACCACAAAACTCCCCTTGACTTAAATAGGAACTATGTTGCTTAATCCTGTGATGATTTCACTACTGAGACCAAGAGGAACAGAAGCCTTCTTGAAATACATCTCTTCCATACATGCCAGGAACATTATCATTAAATATTTAAAAGTTCCTCCTTCTCTCTGACCAACCCTATACTACCGTTAAGAGTCCCACTTTGATGGGAAATTAACAAAAAAATTACCATCCATTTTGGATTTTAGTTCTGCATTCCAAAATGTCAGTAGACACACAGAGACCAAAAAAATCAAGAATAGCATGCAGTCTTTTCAAATATTTTAATTCCTTATATCTTCATGCATAAAATATTTGCAAGAACCATTTGGAAAACATTACCACATCCATGTTCACATCTAATTAACCATGATCATTTAACAATGAATGCATGCCATGTCTGTTCTTTTCAGCACAGATGAGGTACCGTGTGTATTCTCATGCCAAAAGAAGCATGTAGCATTTTTTCAGTTTAAATATTATATTTTCTTCATAATTCCAGTTAAACTGGAATTGATCAAAACAAACTGATGTTTAATATAATATAACAATCTGCCAGCTAAAGATAAACTACAATTTTAAAATCAGAATTGATAAAATATGAAACTTGTTCTTCTGCTCCATATTGGCGTTGTTCCAAAAATGAGATTGTTACTAACACAAGGGTTCAGTTTGCCATATGAGAACCTAGATGCCAAGTTTTCATATTAGCACCTGGGCTCTGATAGTTAAACCTGGAACTGCCTTGTGAAGCTGTATGTCATGACTGAAGTTCCATGCCATGACAAGGATTAACCCATATAATTTAGTGGTTAGGAAGATGTTAGTTGGAACTATTTGGTGGAGTTCCCAGTTCAACCACTGATTTACTGTATGAATTTAGTAAGTCATTTAACAACTGTGCCTTGGTGTACCCTTCTGTAAAATGGTTATAATACTTAATTTTATGTTCCCATATTAAATTTTCAATAATGGGCCAATCCTGTGAGGAAATGGGAGTTGGGACAAGTAGTAATTCAATGAACTGATCCTTATAGGCCCATTTTTGCATTCATTGAACACACAGGCATCAAAGTGCACAAGAAGCGCAAACTCTGGTCCTAAGTATATGAGGATGATGTAGCACTTTGAGCACCTGCATATCACCAGCATTAAATGAACCATACATAAAACAGATTATGCAGCAATATATTGTTGCATGTAGTTTTAAACTGAATAAAATATCTTTAAACTTTATTCCTAAACTGAACTAATCATCGTAAATAATTTCATGCACTTTTTAAATATTTAAAAATTACCACTTTGATATTCCTAACTATGATCTAAAGTTTTAGTAATATTAATAAAAATATAAACAAAGTATATTAGTTCAAAGATGTCAGTTACCTAAAAAACAAACCTTAATAAAGAGATTGAACTATTACACCACTAGTATTTCACTAGTTAACTCATAACTCAGAAGTGTCTTTTTTTTAATTATTAAAATTTCTTATTAAATGAAGTTACACTTTTCACAGGAAAACAATGCATATGGATTACTATGATATTCCACATGAAAAGAGTGATGTGACCATTCAAAAAAAAATTAACCATAATTGTCAATGTTAAAAAGGCTGAATACTGTTTCAAATCAATGCAGTTGAGACACATGGACTTCTGCGTTCTGTTCAGATTATCTGAAAATACATAATAATAGGACGAAGTACAGTCCAAAAATCAGTAAGCCTGAGTTAGTTTAAACTGCACACTGTTGAAGTCATGTGGTTTGTACAAAGTGCCAGCACACAACAGTTGCTATCTCTTGAGATCTGTAAACTTCCTAGTAGTGCAATAGATGAATTTTTCCACACACACAGCTCTCCCCTACCCACTCTTGAGAAAGCTCAGTCTACACCCTCCCTTCCCTCTTTCTCTCTCTCCCCTCCCCCCCCCCTTTCCCCCAAACAGACAGGACACAGTCTGGCGATTCAGGGACTCACATAGGCCAGACTTCCTTCTGTGCAGCCCTTTGGGTAGAACTGCTAATCCTTCTTATTAATTAAAGAGATAATGGTGGTTAACCAGAAAGCAGTATTAATGCTAACTATCTAGGAAACTTCAACAGAAATTATTTAGCCTTTTTGTTGATTTCCTGGTAACAGAATTGTGCAGCTGAAATTCTAACATCTTGATGTTTTAAGAACTTAGAAATTTAGGAGTGTCTGAACTATATCAGACTAAGAGGGACTGTATCTTTTTGCTGCACTCATACTTAATTATTAAGTTTAAAGCGCCTTCCCTGAACTCCTGATTTAGATTAGTACCTGGGGTTAAAGCTCTCCAATTATATCACTCTTACATCATGAGAAAGAGAAGAGTGTAAGCATAAGGTAATATAACTTTTGTGAGAAATACACTGTGATAGGAACAGGCACATAAAAAACCACTTCAAAATGCTTAATGCATCTACTATTATTTTAGTCTTTTAGACTTCCAAAACATTTCTCAAGGTGCACTGTGCTTCATTCAGTATACAATGGCATATAAAGGTTGTATTTTATTTATGTTAAAAAAATTAACAAAGACAACATGAGGATTAAGAATTCTACAGATGAGAAACATCACTGTAGATATTTTATGATTTAGAAAAACAGCAATGCAAATTTTAAAATCATCTGTTGTAGGATTAAGTAAAACATCTACAAGAGGAAAGGATTTATATTATCTGAGGTTCTACTGCAGCAAACAAGTACAGCAGCTTTCATTCAGTGATTGTCAAAAACTTTCCAATGTGCCCACTGCAATGCGGATGCCAACCAACGAATCAAAGGCATTCAGCAACTAGACAAAGAGGGTCTGATGCCAACCTCGGTGCCACTGGCAACCATTATTGGCATCAAGCACATTGTCTGCCTTCCCCCTCCTCCTCCTGGCACTTGACAAACAAAATGGCGGTTCTTGTAGCAACGAAACACAGCATAAGCGCTGCACTGATTGAATCAAATACCACCAAATGATTTTATGGACTGAGATGTAGTTCATACCAAACGATACATGCTGTCTATCGGATAACAAAAAAAATCTAGTTTTGTCAACAGAAATGGTAATCAGGGCATTTACTAATTTATTTATTTTTTAAATCAGAAAAAATTGATATATCAAACAGTCAGAACACCAGAGAAATATGTTTTTTAAAAGAATTATTTTTATGCTAAGCATTTTAATGACCTAGGTATAGAGCATAATGTAAACTTTAGTTTTTTCCCCAAAACCACTAAAAGCAGCAATATTGAAACCCGTGTCAAACCCCTTCTAATTTTTTTTACATTCTGCAACAGAAGAGGATGCTAATAAGAGACGGGGGAGAAAAGAGCTGAACGTTGAGAGAGGAGCAAAAAGGAGAACCAGATAAAGTTGGTCAATGACAAAACTTGATAGGCTGGGTCTTTATTTCTTCCTTCAAAAGCAACATCGAATACAAGAAGTAGAAACCCCTTTTATAAAGGACCAAAAGGATATTGACATTTCTAGATCTGGAAATTGTCAATATATTGTAACATTACTCCACACTGCAATGCGGATGCCAACCAACAAATCACAGGCATCCTAGGCTAAACAAAGAAGGTCTGATGCCAATCCTGGTGCCACTGGCAACCATCATTGGCACTCTAACTATTCTTCCTCATGTTTTCTCCTAGTCATTTTTAAAAAAAAACAACCTCTATTTTGTTTCACTTACTTGTTATTTTTTCATATTTCTTTCAGGAATTGTTTTTATTTCTATACTTAATGTATATGACATAATTAAGTAGGTTTTCATATACCAAAAAAGAAATAAAAAGTCATGTGCTAGATAAGCATGAAGTCAATGAAACTGCTGTATCTTTACAAAACCTGACATCCTTAATCAATTACACTGCAATTCGCCATAACTGAACTACTCTTGATAAAGAAGAGAAAGATTAAAAGCTTGACAAAAGAAAAAAATACAAAGTTAACTTAACATGACATCTTCAAAAGTAGAGAGCCACCACATGTTAACAAGAGATTTACTGCAACGCAGTGAGATACAAATTAGATGCACAGTTTACAATAAACAAAGGGTCTACCAATGGTGACTTGATACAAATAAGTTAATCAACTTTATCTTCCAGTATATTTTCTTAGTAGCTCCTGGTATCTTTGGAAATATATAATGTTAGCGTACGGTTATCTTATTCACGTCTATTTGACACTTCTTAAAATAACGTATTTTGTCAATTCATTCAAACCAATCATCCAGTAACGCCCCCCACCCACCCTGATTCCCCATTTCAAGTTAAAGTTTGCCACCAACTTAAAAATTGACAAAGTTTAAGAGATTATACCGACCCTACGTTTCCTTGGTTCCAGAGTTGCTTGAACCATTTTGTTTCCTCCTGTAGTCTTGACTTTCAGAAAGATATATTTTACAGACAGGTAAAATGTGTTAGTATTAAGGCTATGTCTTACAATATGTATTTCCATAATGTCACTTCCTGAACTTTTTGCACTAAAGAAATTTAGAGTTATAACATATAATTAAGATGTTTTGTTTGAAGCTACCACAGACAGTAAACAAACACTTTTCTTTTTGTTTTCCTGGATCAGTTTTGCCAGATTTTGCAACCACATCAAATCACTGCAAAGCAACCAAATGTTGTATATACACTGTATACTCATGAGAGAGAGAAAAAGGCTATCAAAAACAAGCAGAACCAACTACCGAATTATATTTTTTCATTATGAATAATTCAGCAAAACTCACTGTATTTAATTTGCTTTACTTAAATTATATGATCATAACACACAATTTGGGGAATTAAATATGAATTCTAGAATAGAGGTTCATTAAAAATGTATTGTTGTATGTGTTCTTCTATAGAATTAATACAATAAATAGTATGTAAAATCTATAGCCAAATGAAGGTAGGTGCCATTTTACTTTTGTTACTAATAAAAACCATTCAGTTAATTTCTCAGTTAAATCCCCTAGTTATATACAACGCATCAGATAACTGTCTGCCATCTGCCTTTCTGCAGGCCATTTCTGCCCACCACCAGGCCAAGTTATGAAATGGCCCACCATCTGTGGCAGTTCAAACTTTACCCAGTTTGGATTTACAGCTAAAAAAGAAATGCTTTATTAATGTGGATAATCAGTAATATAAAGACTTCTAGAGGATGGTATAATTACAAGAGAATTAAAAAAAAAGACCTATAAGAAAGCGTGCATTTCACGGGTTTCAGAAATATGAAAACATGTATCTACTTGGATCCATTTATGATTCAGATGACCTGCAAATGAATACTATTATCAATGAATTATATACATAAATTTTGAGAAGCAAAATACTTTTTCTGAATCATCTGTAGAGCATTATGAACAGCTGGTTTCCTTTTAGTCCTAAGTTTAACTGTCTCTTTTTTTTTTCTTAAGTGTACCTACTATTTTCCATATTTAAACAATTCTTAAGTAAAAGTATGTGTATCAGTGTACTATGAAAATATTATTTTGATGGAAAAGTTTGGGCAAATCTGCATCATGCATCTTTGAAAAGTAAAATTAATATCGATAATATGAAGTGGTTCATACAATCAAAGAGTAGTTATTAAAACATGATCAAACGCAAACATTGCATGCTATAATTCTGACTACATAACAACAATATTTACTGGGGCTATGTCAAGGTTTCTTTGCTAAATCCTTTTTTATGTTTCATTTTTGCAACAGTTGAGGAAGTTTGTAGTTGCTCTTCAGAGCAATAACAGATTGATCAATATAAGACAAGTCATTGAACACAACTAATTAAAAGAAAATGTAAATATTTATATTTTGTATGTATGTTTCTGTGCAAGTACACACATATGCATATGTCATTAATGATGCAACAGATCTATAAAATATTCATATTTTCTGGAGTACTAACTGCAAAAATATCCAACATATTGTCAGTTTTTGACAAAAATGAACGTCAAAGGAACTCAAATATTCCTTGTTTCTTTTGCAAGAAAAACCAGCATGTATGTCATATGCATGTGTCAAGTACATATGTTTGTTGGAGTGAACATGTATCTGTGTATACGTATACATGCTGACTTATAAATGTGTACATACCCAAGTTTTGTATATACACCACAGAAAAATGTGTCATTGGAAGTCTTCCCTTAAAAGAAAAAAAGCTGCTTGGAACCAGTGTTTGACATACTAACATAGAAACACAACAATCTGCTTCCTACCTTGCTCCTGCACGTAGTATGCCAAAAACAAATCAAGCTCCTTGACTGATACTGTTATGTGATGTGGCTGGACGCAAAGTGCTGGATTTGTGCAATGTGGGGATTTCATGAGTCGCTCTCCATCCGTACTTTCCAAGGGGATGCCTTTGAACAGGATCACCATGACTAGATCCAGACGCCAGACTTTGTCAGCCTGTCGCAGGCAATCGATTCTCCTAATCTTACCCTTCTGGTCAGGATTGGACAATACACAGCATGGGTGCTTCTTCCCAGTAACAGTGAGCACAAAATCCTCCCGGTACTCTTGGCGGATATCTTTGCGCAGTTTGGCGAGGAGCCTGGATGCCCACTTCTGTTTAATTTCAGGCTTTTCACTAAGTAGCTCATCCTTGACTGCTCTTTCCTCATCCTTTGACATTCGCTTCTCATGTTTTTTAAAGTACTTGCGTTTTCGAGCCTGAAGGTTGAACCAAGTATAAGCGATTGCACGGACATGTGGTAGAAGTGCCTCAATGAACGGGTGAAATTCATCCTGTTGAAAGAAAAGGTGCGGGGGAGAAAGAAGAAAACTCAAAGTCAGTTTGTTCTCATAATAAAGGCAATAGAGAGATAAGTTTCCGAACATTCTGAAGTGAAAACCAAGATGAAGAAAATATAGACTTAACATTTACAACAATTTCTGCACAACACCCCTTTATGTAATTACTACAACTGTCAGACAAGAGACAGAAGTATCCTGAGCATCACATTTTCCCCACATTTCATCCTCTGAAAGAAACACGTGAAGGCTTTATTTTGTATGCCCTTCCATTCACAATGCTATACAGACTACATCATTTAAAAGAGATGCGATCAAGATGTTTTGTTTCTAACATTTAAAAATTTGACTGATCGGCTAATGCCAAGCAGTACCATTTTACAAAGAGGACACAATACGATTTTAAAAATTCTGAGCAGAAATGTTCAGAACGCAGGAGCGAATGCCACAGTTCATTTCTCTTCTCTGTGGCACAGAAACACAAAGCATATACATGCTCAGTGTAATGCCACACAGTTCCCGCTTCTGGAGCATGCTCTCAGCAAGAGACTGCTGGTGGCACAAAGAGCATGCGCCATTAAACTTGATCCATTTTCTTATCAATCGTCCAACATTCCAACACTGAAACAGCACCATTCCAGTGGTGGTAACTAGAGAAACCAGTATACGGTAAGGGAAGGTGGGCAAAAGACACAGCATGTAAAAATCCTGAACAGACGCTTCTGTACTTAGAGCTCTGCATGCCTCCCTCCCATTCCCCCCCTACACACACACACACACACACCTAGTAAAATAGAAATTTATGAAGTTGAGAACAAAATTACATTAATGTTTGTCCAGAAGCTCTACTATCGGATTTGAAGCCCCACAGAGTTAGTTAATTTGTTAACTGATCACATGAGTGTGGCAATTATTCTAAACCCCTTAAAAATCAATCTGAGATGTACAATGAAAAATGGCAACTTGGCACAAACTTTGCATTCTTTGTGTTTCTGCATGCTGTGGCAGGGTGACATTAGGAGTATACCACTGGTCAAACACCGCTTTTGTGAAATCCACACCATTTATTTACATTTTTTAAATATCCTTCCTAGCATGTGGCTTTACCTGCAGGTTCATATCTTCTACCTAGTTGCAGTGTGGAATGCATTAAAGGGGGTAAAGCATAAATGTAATGTAATGTACAAGCATATCATTCATTCATTTTGCCTGTTTTAAGTAGCATCCTCCATACTTGTTCGTGCCCAAACAGGACTTTCCCCAAAGTACTGTCTACCTCTGTGAACAAATATGAATGTAATTATTCCACTAATTTAAAATGGCCAAAACCCACTACCAAACATTACTATGTTTTGGTTTTGAAGGAAGAGATTGGGGCGGGGGATCTCGCTATTTTTTTATTTTGTATGTGTTTCTGTTTTTAAGCACTATGCAGTGGTTATGCATCACATTGAATGATGGAATACAATCATACCACAACTTCGCTTTCTTCATGTGATTATACACAAGAATAGAGCATATAAACTAATATTTTCGTTACACTGATAGAAATGGAATGACATATTTAATCAGTGGGATGATTAACTCGATTAGGTAAAAATGACGAAAGTATAACTAATGGCTTTATAATTATACAGAATTCACAATATTTTCTTGGCGACCTATTGGACTTCAGACTGAGATTTTAGTATTAAAAACTTCAAATTGAAAAGCAATTTCAGAGTATTCTGAATGTTAAAATCATGTATGATTTGATTTTTCATCCCTAATTGCCCCTCCTTCCAAAAAAAAAAAAAAGTTGTGAGCACAGTTGCACATATGGCCAAACATTACCTTCACAAGAAAAAAAATCTGAACCAAAATTGAACAGTAAAGGATGCAAATGGTTTTATTACAGTGTGAAACATAAAGGCAATGATTAAACTGTTCAGTAGTTTCCAGCAGAGATTTGAACATTTCAGATACGATACTGGCACACAAAACTAGGCCAGGCAAAGAGTTAAACCACAATCTGTTCTTTGTGTGGGAAGGCAGTAGTGCACTGAGCAACCACAGCCCACGATAAGACTTCCCTATCGCCATATACTTTCTGATGCCATGCTTTTTCCTCTCATTAGAATTACTACAGAAAGTTTATTTTTTCTCCTCAGAAAGTTATCTTAAAGAAAGTCATTTAATAGCATTTTGATTTTAACATATGTAGCAAAAAGGTTTAACATATAACATTTCTAATTCATTTTATTACAGATTTTGAAACCTGTAACTTCCAGGGGGGAGGGGATTAGAGTGGGGGGAGTCCTTTTGTCCCAAATACTAAAATTTCCTTTACATTTAAAGTAGGCTGCAGTGCTTATAGTTTAAAATACATAAAATATTGTATATCGAGCAGTTTGGGGGGGGTGTTAATAAGGACATTATGAACTTTTTTGGTTTGACTTTACTTTTAGGTACTATATTGAATATTAACAATGACATCCAATAGTATCCAAAACCATAAGTCATTTTATATACTTACATTTCAGATCTGACGCTCTAATAGTTTAATTTTTCTCTATACAAAGAGAAATTTTTTTTTTTTATTAGGACCAGGGTTTTGTTTTACAATATCATCAAATACTGTAACTATAAAATATATGTTCAAGAAAAATACAAAGTAGAAAAGCAGCAAGTTATGTCCTGCTGTAAAGCAGTATTATCAAATATCTTTGAGAGATTCATTGTGCATCTGGATTCCTTTCAAATGAAACATTACTTGACAAGAAGTGCCCCATAAAAATGATCCTAAATGGAGATTTGCTATTAATCATACACATTCTCTGCTCAGCCTCCTAAAAAGCCATCTACTAAATTTGATTTTTTTTCCCTAACATTGGTAGAGGCAATATTGAAAAAATTATTTTATGTGGCACTTACCCATGTGAATCATAACTGCTCTTGCAATAAAGTGATTTATGAAGGTAAGATTTTCAAGTGTCGTAACAAATGGTTCAGGTGAACCATTATGCACCAACAATTTAAACTAACATGGAGGTTATTCTGAAATATGTATATAGCTTGCAAATACATGAACAAATACCTACACTGTAATCACAATATAATGCTGACAGATAGGCCAGGTTCCTTTTTTAGAGTAGTTTAGAAGAGAAATGTATTTCCCTTCTCCTTCCCCCTCACCTTACCTCTTCCTAAATTTCATATCAATCTATCTACATTCAGATTAGAGAACTATGATACAGACAATGAGGCAAAAGTCTAGCAATTACACATAGAAAATCTTGCATTCACAATTTCATTGCATGGATTTTTATTATTTTCCCTATAACTAAACAATATTTTCTAGCAATATAAAAATAAACCGTGTTAAATATATCACAAGAGCCTGAGCATTTAAAGGCATGCGGTAACTGTAACCTATCATGTCTCGGTCAAGAGAGATAAATTGGAGTTTATATTCATTCCAACACAGGAGGAGAGAGTGGGGGAAATACATTGTATGTGATGTCTGTATACTAACATACAGGTATTTTGTATCCATTGAACTGGCGATGGGAAACGTTCCCAATTGCCAAGTATTGGCTTAACAAACCTACTTTTAGATCTACTCTTAAAAGAGGCTACAATGCGATAGTCTCACAAACTGAACTACAACTTTTGTAAAGCGCTATTTTGATCTGCGCTTACAAGTTTTAACAGAATGTTTTGTGATGAGCACACAGCATTAGAGTCAAAATATGTCCAGACCATCATACAAATAGCAAGTACAGTAGAAATTAAAATCTTTGTATCCAGGTTTTTCCAAACTGCTAATCAGAACTTCATATCAGAGTCAGTGATATTCTACTTTTAAAAAAAATAAAGAGAAGACAAAGCAAGTAAACCTAACCTTCAAATTGGAGGCAAGAGGAGAGGAATTAGTAAATAAATTTCAGTCATTTCAAATAGAGGAGAGAAACTTTTACAAATAAAGAAAATGAGAACTGCTACAGTTGTATTCCCAATGTATATTACTAAATTTGCCTACTTAAATAGTCATATGATACAGCATGATTGGAAAGTGCTATGTTTTATAAACAAGTTCTTAATACATCAGTGCACGATAATGCTCTTATTTATGCTTACATCAATCCCATAAATTAAGTTTTATAAACATATAAATAGTGACATTTTAATATAGATTTGAAAAAAAGATGTAAACCAAACACATAAAAAAAAGTCATAAGACCTGGAAATAGCAAAAGACCTTATCCGCTATATTACAGGTGGGAATGCGAATTTGCCCTACTACTTTAATATAATGTAAAAACTATTTTATTTGTATTAGTCTTAGATGTACACTCATGTACAGAAGACCCATTAACTTGTCAATTTTTTTTTAGAGGACAGTTGATGGGGGTGGGGGGTGGGGTAAATCTACTAAACATGGATTACACCAGAAGTAATTCCTAGGTGCGTACCTGTAAACATATATGCATATCTTCAATACATAGTGTAATCTATATGTTATGATATAATTATTTATATTTAAACTACAAAAAAACTTAATACTCTTTTCCAGTTTAGTTGACGTTTACTTGCTGAAAATATCCATATCTAAGTCAATCACACATAGATGCCAAACAAAATATAAACAATAAAAAATGTGTCAGCCAAAAAGCTACAGGACTGTATCCAATCAATGAATAAGCCTTATCTTTGTTTTCATCTTCATTCACAATTTCTGAATGCTTCAGTCCTTTTAAATCACGTTTTTAATTGTCAAATAATTGAAATCATAATTATTTGTCCTCTGTACAAATATAACTGCATTAATATTAGATTTACACTAATATAACACTAGATTTATGTTCTCACTTTTCTTTAGTTATTTGTTGCACCAATGTGGACACAAGCAGCTATCAGTTAATCAGTTTACATCACATCCTCCTAAGGCAGACTTTTACTAAAAACTGCTGAAAACTATCCCATAGCTTTAGAGTTAGTTTACTCTTTGGAATATGTTCTAGCACCAATACATGTATTTCTTGTTAAAATGATTATAAATATACTCTGCGGTAACTTCTGATGTGTTACTTTCTACTGTTTAAAATAATAGTTTCAAAAGAACTGTAGATCCGTATTCTGTTTCCTTCACCATATTTTAAATATCTTCATAAAACCCTGGATTTTCCAGAATCTACTCTCTATATCTCCCCTACTTGAAACAATATTGCACAGTTGGTCCAAAATTTCTCCAAACATATAATCTTGGATGCAGCATAGACAATTATTGCTTGTTTTTCTTATAAGGGCCAAAAAGTCAGTTACCACCAAAGGATGACAATAACTATAAGTGCAATTTATATAAAAGATAATTTTTGCTTTTGAAGTTGCATGCTAATTTATAAAATTATAAAACACCAAAATTAAACAAGAAAAATGTTATGTCCCTAGACAGTCAAATAAAAATTATATCCTGTACTTTGGTCATTCTCACTCTAATCAACCTCATACTGTTGGCAGACTATAGATTATTAATTCAGCGTGGAACAGTATTACTTTTACATCAGTCAATGTTAAATTAAAAATAACACTTTTCTTCTTCAACCCTTATATTTGACATTGAGTGAGTAAACAGGAGAGCAAAAAAAGACAGCAGATCAATATTCTCTAGTCTAATCAGAACTTTTCAAACCCGCTTTTTAATTATATTAATTTATATTGTTTTTTACCTTTGCAACAATTTAGCAGTATTTATCTAGGGATGGTGCTTTCAACGAATCTCCCCCAAAACAATGGCCTTGTACAGTTTGTTCTCTGCTGTTCTATTTTGCAACAGGAGTTTGGACCCTGACAAGCAGCTATAATTATGCTTTAAGCCGTTACTACTATTAGCATGACTCATTGAGAACCATATTATATGTGGCTTTATATAGATAATAAAAAATATAAAATATAAAATCAAAATGCATCTGTACCTGAGTGAGACAGATGGGAGAATACATCATGACTTCGCTTTGAGAACACACTTCCCGGAGAGCCCCTAAGAAAAGCCTCAAAAGGGAATAATTTCATCTATTCATTTTAGACATCTGAGAACTCAAGGAAGATGAGATCTATCAGGACGGGATTTTGCCCTGGATCACCACAACTTCACAGCAAACCCCAGTCCTCCTTAAATAGCCAAAGATTCAAGTTCACTCCGTGTGCTAGATTTCCCGGGGTGAAATCCAATCTACACTTTTAACCCTCTTGTTGTCGGCGGCGCAGGAGTCTCGCTTTTGCTGCTTCTGCTGCTGCTGGTTTTCGGATGAAGGGTTTTTTCGGGGGTGGGGGAGGTGGACGGGAGGGTTTTTGTTGTTTGCTTTTTTAAGATGTTGGTGGCGGCGGCGGTGGTTGCACTGTCACCACGCTACCAAAGTTCAAGGTTACAGCCCGGAGCGGAGCAGGAAAGTCCCGAAGTAATCGCAGGCGAAACTTTGCAAGGAAGAGACCATGTGCGTATGTGAGAGAGTGAGTGAGAGTGTGAGTCCCCCAAGGCTGGGAAATGCTTCGCAGCGCGCAATCTCCGGGCTTCTCTCGCAGCAGCCTGTGCCTCTCTCTGCCTATCCACTCCCTCCCTCTCTCTCTCTCTAATGTGGGCAATGTTAAGAGGCTGCTTTCCAAACGCCCACTATAATAAAAATGATCTCTTGAAAATTCAAAACGATAAATCTCTCCCTCTCTCCCTCCCCATTTGCTCCCTCTCTCGCTTGCTGCAAAACTTGGAAGTTGGAAAATCCACCGGTTACACCCTGGGGACCCCCTTCCAGTTCGCTTCCCCAAATGAGACTTGAGGATTGTTTTTAATTATTTAATTACACAATCATCGCTTACACTCCTCCTCCTCCTGCAAACACATTCCTTTTTTTCCACCAGATCTTCACCACCCCCCTCCTCCTCCTCCTCTTCATCAATCATCTACCACTGTAGAAGAATCCAGCACGTTTTACAAACATGCCTAATGTTCCCCTCCCTTCTGGTGAAAGAAGGTTTTTTTGGGGGGGGAAGAGGGGGAGTTGGTACAGCGATTATGGCAGCAGCTATTTCAGAGCACTGGCAGTAATAAACCCACTTCCCCCTGCTTGTCCTGGGAAGTGCCCAGTGGAAAATTCCCTCACAGGGAGACAGAAAGGGGCTGGGGCTGGGGCTGCCGCAGCCTGGCTCTCTCCTCTGGCCTCTGCCCACCCGCCCAGGAGGAGCCGCGGCGCGCACCCCGCGAGGAGAGGCGGGGGCCTGGGCGGGAAGCTAAAAGCGTGAAACTTCGCCACATCGCCACTCATTCAACCCAACCCAGCGAGGTGGTGGGAGCCGGGGTCCCTTGTTCTTTGCATGCCCAGCCTGCAGCCCTGCCTCCCGGGTTGCGTTTCTCAGCGTTACTGCCCTGGGCACCTAAAGCCCCGAGGGGCTGCTGGGCTTTCGCTCACAGTGCAATGGGGACTCCTGCTTTGGGCTGCTTCTTGCCTCCCTGCCAGGGAGCCCCTTACCAAACACGTGCCCCCCGCCCCCCGCCCTCCGCCTGGCCGTCGCAGCCTGAGCAGCACACGCCCTCGGGGACCGGGATAGTCTGCGGGGCAGGCTCCCTGCCGTAGAGGCTGCGCGATAGGGGGAGGTCAGGCCAGCTTTCCCCGGGGGGGGGGACGGGACGTTTCTCCCCCGGCGTGCCCAGTGGGGTGCAAGCAGCAACTCGAAGGGCATCAAACAATCTGGCGGATGGGCCCCGCGGTAGCAAAGTCTGGTTTCAATCTTCCAAACCAGCTTTACTAGGAAGCTGAAGCCCGAGGACGAGTTTCTTGCTCCAGGAATGTAGTGAATGAAACTTATTTCTCCTCCTGTAGGGAGGGCGGCGTGATGCAGTGCGGATCTCGGGGGGAGGGGGGGGGCACCCACCCCATGCGCGCTGCTGGGGCTGCTGGTGACACAAAGGGGAACGAGAAGCTGACGAAGCGCCTGATCAGTGCCAGCTCCTGCGGCAGCCTGAAGTTTAAACCTTCACTGCGTTTCGCTATTGAGAGCCTCTCTAGTCTAAATTGTCCTGAAGGGACCAGTGACTTTTCCTTTCCCAAAGTGGGAGTTATTCACGTCAGTTATTCACAACGACACATCAAGAAAAGTAGGCAGGTTCAAGTCAACCATGAAATGGTCACTTTTTAACCCCGTCCTGTCCTCATTAGGGAAATGCTCAAACACAGCCCATTTTCAAAGAGGGCTCTTAATGAGGAGAGCTTGCCAAGTCTACCAGCTGCAATTCCCATAAATTTACAAGCCAAAGGAAGGGGGAAAGGGAGGGGGGGGTCGTACAAGACAGGTAATGTCAAAGGAAACAGCGAGATCCCAACACATTAACCCTTAAAAGAAACCTATCCACATCCATTCTGGTGGCTAGCTGCACTTTCAGGCTTTGCTCAAAGCATCAGTGTTTGAACCAGTCACGTCTTCTTCCTTGTAAGGGTCGTATTTAAAAGTGACAAGCAAGTTTAGAGCGCGCACTCAGGCCAGAAGTGATGAGGCAAACTCGGGGTTAACCATAGTGAACACACTTCATTTCGTATCTTGCACAGAATACACCAAATCCTATCATCTTGTGCCAGACACTGCAGAAAGCTGATAACGCCAGTTTTAAATACTGGAGTTTCCTTTTGAATAAATATTCAATTTAACTGGAGTTAATTTACCATAAAAGACATTCCCCTTGGCACAAATGCACTAATGTCCTTGAACACCTCTTTAAGCGCTTGGACTCCTACACAACCAGCCATTACTACGGGTCTGCTTTAAAGCTGTAATAGCTTTCTCCCTCCCCTCCCCAACGCACCCCTTACCCTCCTAAAAAAAAACCCCACCCCACTAGAAATGCTGCCTCTGTGAGTTGCACAGATTTTATAACTAGCCCCTCCCCCGGGTAAGTACTGGGAAGGGGACCCTTTTTTCGCCAAAGGCATTTACACTAAAAGCAACAAAGTGTGACAAGCTTCTCAGCTCGAACAGCAGGACAAAGAAGGGGAACAAGGTAAGGAGAGCCAGTGAGCCTTGGGGTTTCTACAAGCCAGAAGAAAACTCCTGAGTTAGATGGGTGCAGTTGATCTCCCCACTCAGACACATTCACATACACACACTCTGGAATAGGAACAAGGACCGGGGATTATACATACACGTATACATTCGCTGTTGTTAATAACTGGTTTTCACTTCCACTAAGTGAGACAAAGACGAGCCAGGGAGGGGGAGAGATGAGGCTTGGGGCCCCATGTGGCCGGCTGTGTCTGTCTCCCTCTGTCCTCAGGCGCCCTGCACATGCAGCGCCCGGCCCTTCACTCACTAACACTGACGCACCAGCAAACCAGCGCTACTTTTAACAAAATACCAGACTAACTCCAGGCCTTTCCAGGAATAGATGTGTTAGCCAGGATTAACCAAACTCATTCTGGGAAGACATCCGTAGGGACGGAGTGGAAACGGTATGGTGATTCATCTCAATAAATGCCCCCTCTTTAATAAGCAAACTATAAAAACAACATGCTTAATAGCGTCTCGGAAGTAGAGAAAGTTTTACTCGCAAATCCAAAGGTACAGAAATTCCCCTACAGCCTCCGCAAGCACATACGCCTACAAGATGAAATATAAGATTGCTTTTTTCCCCGGTCTCTTCTTTCTTCTCTCTTCCCCTCCACCCCCCAACCCTTTAGGATTATCTCTTCAGCAAATTAACCCAGGAGAGATTTAAAAGTTATTTGCTTAGGTACAGATGTATATGAATGCTGATGTCTCATGTGCCTGACTTTTTAAGGACGTGGTAGTTAGTGAAAGCAAACCATAACTGCGACTGGGCCTTGGCATGCAGCGAAATTCTTTATGAAGGTAGCTCAAACACCTCAACGCACCTAAAAATAAGCTACGATTGTTGCAAGTTCTGTATTCTTTGATATCCTGTCTTTCTGACAATTCCTCGTAACACTACGTTTCCTAGCATTGCAATATTCGCTTCTGTATATACTGGAGATAAACAGACCTTCATATAGTGTTTAAAAATCCACACATGTCTGTAATATTCACACACACACACACACACACACACACAAATTCGCCACCTGACCTAGCTATTGAGGGACACTGAGAACTGGTTTGCTCTGCGCTAGTGCTTAGAGAAGCTGCTCTGCTATCACAGGAATGGGAACACTATATTCTGCCAGTGGCAGCTTGGGGGAGTGACGAGGGTGTGGATTTTATATATGTGAAACTTCATAAAGCAAACAGCCACAACTAAAACGCAGGCTCCTGTAAGAGATAAAGAGTCAAATGCGTCTATCTATTTATTACCTCGCAATTATCTAATCGGTGTTTTAAATTCTCTCTCGGAAAATTAATACCAGTCTGGTCTTTCCTCTTCCCAGCATCCCCCACTACCCCGTATCTGGCATCCTGTACTTATTTCACTGGGAGCTATTTGTATTCCCCGGGGACAAAACTAAGCTGAGAAAATCACTGTTAATAACGTTAGTGCCGAAATACCAACGCACAATACCAATGCAGGAACTGTGTCTCACTGTCTACATTCCATGCACATTTACAGTTTGAAACTCACCGAGCAGCACTGATTTCAAATACAATACGAGGCTCGTCAGCTCGTCTATATGGAAAACTAGAAACACTTTTTGAAACTAAAGGCCAAACAAACTTTCACTGCCCTCCGCAGCAGTTTTCCACGGACGATTCAGATTTGAGCTCTATTGGACTCCTATGGAAACACATGCTCTCTTACTCGCTCTGTTTTTTGAACACACAATATCTACACATTCTACAGAGCGTTTGTAGTTATATTTCCAGAGGATCCTTTAAAAGTTAGAAATGGAAAGGCCTGTAAAAAGTCTATATTCTTGCTAATGTAGGATTCCAGCTGGTGTCCTTTGTTCTAGTATTTTGGTTGTCAATCATAACATCGTTCTATGCCTCAAAATCAAGAGAAAGATATTGTTAATGTTGGACTGTATATACGTGTTTATTTTAGTATACAAGGGTGTGAATTTCCTAATTATCTACAAACATACAGAGAATTATCCATTTCTATCTGAATATTATCATAGGATCTTTTTTAAAATAAAAATCTTTCAGACATTTTGCAGCAATTTCAAATAATTCAGTATGCAAGAATCGCCTCCTCTTAAATTTCTATTTCACCAGGCTTTTGTGACACAAAAGACAAGCTATACGCATCTATGTTGTAATGTCAACTTTTCAACTTCATCAGCAGTAAGAAAATTAAACTTATACCCATTATATACACAAATGCATATGTACACACACATATAGCATAGATTGACTAAATTATGTATTATATACATCACAATGTTATATTGTGTGCAATATATATTATATATAATATGACCAGTAATTGTGAATTGCAAGGCGATTCAGGATTCCTTATGATTCAGGGTTCCTTGTGATATCATATTCAACTATACAGCAACGCTCCAGATGTTTATAATGTCATATAATTATAGTTTTGTTCAATTTTCCTGAGTCTATTACATCTATCCGATTACGATAGAAAATAAATGTAACTGGGGAAATAAACAGTGAAACTCTCAATATTTTTATCTGTTCGCGATTTTTAAATGCAGTTTATTTTTTCAGTATAGGTTTTTTAAAATGTGAACAGTGAAATTTGTAACTCACTATAGTATCATCACACCTATAAATATATTAATGTATTTTAATCATAGTATTACTATTTTTTTCTGAATGATCAGAAACACACACACACACACACACACACCTATCTAGCTCACTGGGTGTGTGTGCTTGACCTCTGTCCACATATGGTTTGATGGTGACTCTAATACCCGAGCTTTCTCTGTCTCCCAGACCAGAAAAATGAAAACATCAAACCTCAAATGTAAAAACTGTAAACCACAACGTTTTGTGTTATACAACGCTGCAGTTTTTACCCTGACTGCGTAAAGGTCACGTTTGCAGCCTTACAAAGGAATGGAAACCCATTCTCGCTAATATAGCAAATTCTCTCAAAACTCACATTAACTAATCTTAAAAGTTCCTGGACACATACACACACACAAAATAGTTGCAGCTGTATCTTTTCTGACAGTTTATATGACTTTCTAGATTTATTATGGGTTTTTTAAAGAGATTGATGTAAATGTCTATACAAATTAGAGTTCAAAAGTTAACTTTTTTTCCCTATGATTCAATGTTAAGTTACATGGGTTGCGGCTCAAGATCACTTCAAAGAAAGTTAGAGTTAAGTCTTGTGTATTTTGGCGCCTTTTCCCTGCCAGCTACTGTACTTAAAAAAAAAAAACTTGGAGATCTTGTCTGTCCCGTCTCAAGTTCAATGGCAGCCCTTTCCAGCAGCAGGAGTAGGAGAAGATGGCCATTTTCGCAGCCCTAATAATAATTCAGATCACGCCACATCGGCATCTTGTGTCAAAGTCGAAACTGGCTTCCCCGCCCCCTTCAACCTGAGAGCTGCCAAGTCCTCACACACTCCGCATTCAACCACAACTTAATGGATGGGATATTGTGCATTAAAATGTGGCCCAGACATACAGGCGAGGAGAGGACAAGAGGGGAAAGCAGACAGACACACACACACACACATACACAGAGAGAAGAAAGGAATGAATTAAAAGTAAACATGCACGGCTCCCACAGCAAAACAGTAGGGTGAAAAGGGGGAAGAGAGAAACCACAGGAAAGCCACAAAAGTAACTTTAAAAAAACAAATTCAGAGATATCACACGAACACTTCATACTGCGACATGCAGCACCCGGGATAAATTAACTATTTAGCACAGCAAACAGAGGATCAGTGCCACTTTTCCTCAAAAGTACACATTCAGGGTGAAAAGTGTATTCGTTACAAAATATATCCAGACGGTTAGAAGGAAAAGAATCAAAGGCGTGAACAAAAAAAGAAACTACAGCAACAAGCCAGGGGAAACAAAAACCGTCGCGAGATACAAATAAAGTAGCATTTTCATTAATCCTTTCCAGCGTATAACTGATAGCTGCCTGCCAGAGCAGAGGGGGAGGGGGGGAAAGTTGAAGCAGGACATGTGCCAAGTTCAGCACTTTTGGACGCAAACTCCCATCAACTGATTCCTGGCATAAAAGTGTGACCCATATACAAAAGCTGCCAAAAAAGCAAAATATAAACAAACAATCCACCACTTATATCTCATCCTGTAAAACAGAAGTGATATCAGCTTTTAGGAAGGGGATATAACATCCACTCTGGAAACCACAGAGACACAATCGCAGCCTGGAGGGGGGAAAGAGGGAACAGCCAAGCAAATGGAAAGGGGAGAAAAAGCATAATTTTCAACGCCACATACCATTGCACTGTATTGCATTAAATAAATGGGATCCTGAAATCTGTAACACACAACACAGGGCCGTTGGCTTCACATGTCTCAGGTAAGAAATTTATTCTTTTCTCAAGAGCTCGGTGTGGTTTGTTTGTTTGTTTTTGTTTGGATTTCCAGAAGTGGCCTTCTTTTTTTAAAAAAAGAAAAAAATATTATTGTTTGCTCAGTTGTTTTTTTTTTTTAATGGAGACACCAAACAGGAAGAAAATTCTTGGCCAGAGGAGGGGAAAAGGCGGTAAAGTTAAAGTCTATAGGCAGTGGACAGCCCCCTCCTCCTTCTCCTCCTCCTCTCGCTTTCCAATCTTCCTTCCTCTTTGACTTGCAAGGCTGGAGAGTAGGTTTTTGGTGGCTGACTTGAACGCGATCCAGGAGAGGCTGAGACCTTTGTGTGAGTGTGTGTGTGTGTGTATGTGTGTGTGTGGAGCTGGGCTGGTCTCTGTATGTGTGTTGCTGCCTCTTTTTTTCCTTCCCTTCTCTTTCTCTCCCTCTCGCTCCCCCCTCTGCGACTGCAGAATGAGCTGGCGATACTAGCGCGGAGCTAGTGCGTACTTGGCCTCCTTCCACCGCTTTCCGATTGGCCGGGCCAGCGGCGGTGGCTCCCCTTAACCACCACCCACTAAACCGCCCATTCCCCGACTCCCCATCTGCCCGCCCGAGCCCTGGGGAAGCGCGGCTCTTCGTTTCCGCCTGGCGGCTGCATAAGAAACCAAGAAAAAAGCTAAGGCGGGGGAGAGGGAAGTTTATTTGCATATTCATACGGCAACACCCAATCAGAGAGAGAGGGGGGAGCCGGAGGCGGCACCGGCGGCCCCAGACAGGTCAGGGACCTGAAATCAGGGCTGCAATTGACTCGGTCCGCTCGCTGCATGAACGCGAGGCTCTGTGCGCGCGCGCTGGAGAACGCTGCTGACTGCATTGTTTCAAATGCTGCAGAGCAGACGCACGCACGGATTTTCTTCTTTAACAGAAGTTTGTCCTAATTCCCATTCATTGTGGAAAGAGGTTTAAAATCTTACTCATCACGGTAACTACACACCTCTGATAAATATAATATAATATATATATATCACTGCATAGATACAGATAGAGTAGTACCGAATGGAAAATACGCTACTCCTACTATATATACTAGAAGATTATCTTTATTTTTTAAAAATAATTGTATTTCTGAATGAAAGAAAGAAAGAAAAACAGCAGGATTCACTCAGTTGTCATTACGGTGCAACCACCTACTCCCTCTGCCTACCTTTTGTGAGCTCCCAAAATTCCCATTGAATTTGAAGTGAATGGGAATTTTGGATGTTCAGGAATTACAGGATAAAAGGCTCCTGGTGCAGACACTGAAAATGGTTTAAAATGGGAGCTGCAAAGTGCTGGAAACTTTTCAAAATCAGGCTTCTTGATTTAGGTGCCTAACTATAGGTTAGAGGCTGGCTTTTAAAAAAAGTCTGTCACCCTATTTAATGTGCTTGTCTGTGGGTCTAATCCTGATGTCACCGAGTTCAATAGTGGCATGAGTGGCCTCTGTTACTGCTAAAAATGTGACCGTGAATGAAGTTCTATGTACAAATTTATATTTTTCAGGTGTTTCAATGACAATAAAAAATTGCTCTAAGCTGAAAGCTGGCACATTTAGATTTTCAGCTTGATATTGATGTTTTTATTAAATGTGATCAAATCAAATAAATTCACAGCTTATTAATGAACATAGGTATAAAAACTATTGGTCTGTACCAATCTGAAACATTTTGGAATGTATAATATTCTAAAAAAGTTGGGAATTAAAAGTTGAATTTTGGAAAGTTAATACTCAATGTATTGTAATTGCTTCAGATATTACCAAAAAAAGCTTAATATTTATGTACAGCACTTGAAGAAGAATAAATTTCTTCACATGCATTTTTATAAAAAGCCTTTGCAGACTACTCATGGCTTCAAATACCTATTATAAAGTGCCAAATGGCCAAACTACCATTATCAAAAGGACCAAAATAACTGCAGTGGAATTGTTGTTAGACCCAAACCTCAAGTCAGTTGGAGCTCCACATAGGTTCAGAGTTGCACATGCATTGAGCTCTTTGTAGGATTGGGACCATAGACTGATAAAATTCCCTTGAACCAAAAGTGTGGGAAGAGGTTATAAATCTAAAATACATCTTTTTAGGGCTAAAAAGTGTTTGCAGAGTGTACACCTGAAAGAAACCTTATAATTGCTTTGAGACCATTGCTGGGAGCAAGGACAATCAGGAAGTTCCTCTCAGGAAGTCAGTTTGCTTTTTGTTTGTTTGTTTGATTGATAATACTTTAAAAACTAATATGTATACTCCTACAATTAAGCATAAATTGCCAAAAATAAAAACCATAAAGTAGAAATCCCAGAAAAAATAATTGTTTTCTTGTTATTTCTTCTCCTTGTTTTATTAAAAAAGTCAAAAATGGGAAAAATTAAATGTAAAACATTTTCTTACATTGTGTTTAGTTAATGTAATTGCTAAAATAGTATCTGCCTTGGATTTTGTAAATTACATGCCATCCAGTTAATTGACTGGATAGCAGGCCTTTTTCCATGCCAGGGGGAATCTGTGGTTGTTTTTGTTGTATAGAATTCAGGACTCTGCAACTGATCTAGCAAACTACCAGGAATTCTTCATACTGTATCAGCTGAAAGAAGTAATGGCAATGCGGAAAACAAAACACTGAATGGTCTCAAAGAGAGATTGCTGTAGCTCAAAGCTATATTAACTACTCAAAACAGATGAAAAGAGATTGAATATATATTGATATTTGTCATAGGCATCTTTCTTTAACATTTTTATTTAGCTGTGCTAAATATAAATTCTAGCCTTTGATTTCTCATTTGTATAGTTTTTGTGTATCTTGATTAAGTGTATGTTTTGCTACAAGTATAATCAAAGCCCAATGTCCTCCACTGCAAAGCTGAAATCTACATTCTGCTGCAAATTCCCCAGATTTAGCGGCTTTCTGGTATGCGAATAGTGGAATTTTTGAGGCAGTTTATATTATTTTTGCCATTTAAAATTGTAAATGGCAAAAATAATATAATCAGCATAGCAGTTCCTATGTGGTTTACTGATAGATAATCAGTGCCCCATCTGGAAAAGAGTGGAAGGTAGTTTGGGACTGGGAAAATCTCCTGTGTTGAATTTCTGCTAAAATGAGCAGCAGTGCAATTGTTACCAGTATTGACACTTAAATGTGTCATCTGTAGGCTTCAGAGTGTCTCTCTCTCTCTCTATTATATATATATATGAATTAGAAAGATCACAGTTCTCTAAGCTATTGTTTAAAGTGCCCACACACTTAGGAAATTAGCACTGGTCTGGTGAACACTGTCCTTGTTTTCAAGGTTTCTTCACAACCAAGAGGGCAAGGAAAGATAATGTAAAAGAAAGCCAAGATTCTGGAACAGGAGTCTGTGGCAAGTGGTAGACACAACAGCAGCTTCTGTCAGCAGTACAGTCACAGAACAAAATCAAATTTTGTGGCCACACAGTCCGGTGATGCAGTAGTAATGCTATTTTTAAGATTGCTGAATATTTTCCATTGTGACCCCACATTTTCTTAAGTTGCTTTTAACTTTTAAAAGTAGCTTAAAACTTTGTCAACGTTCATCCTTTTTAGGCTGAAAATGTGTATGCTTACTACCTGTTTCAAAATCAAATTATTTTTGAAAGTTTGATCAAAAACATCAAAATCATTCTTGAAAATCACAGTTCAGTGAAAAATAGGTAGCTTTGGCTTTTTTCAGACAGTTTTCTTTTTACATCAGTTCTATCAAGTAAGGGCTTGGAGCAGGGGCTTAAAATTTGGCAGGGTGATAGTCCTGTGGCTAGAAAAGTGCATTTGACTGAGTTATAAGCCACAGAAAATTGCTATTTGCACACATGCACTACAACTGCTCATTATTTCTGAAAGTTCATATTTTTGCCACACTGTACTTTAGATGTTCTCAGTACCAACTGAGCCTCTTGCAATGCTTCCCAGCAACTAGATAGAATTATAGCTCGAAACTTAACATGGGCAAGATGGATGCTGCTGTTTCTTTCCCTCATCAAAATACTCTCTGGTCCAGGGTAAGATGCTCTGGGCTAGGAGACTTGAGCTCTAGTCTCATGGCTTCCACAGACTGGTAATTCCCTGTACTATTAAGCAAGTCCTTAAACTCCTATTCTAAGAGAGACAGGTGCATCACTCCTATTTTACAAATGGGGTAACTGAACACAGCAAAGGTTGTACCGGATTTCTTCTGGAAGAACTGGGAATAAAGCCCAGGGGTGAAATCCTGACCCCCCCCCTCCCCTGAAATTAATGGCAACACTCTCATAGACTTCAGTGGGCCAGGATTTCATCCCAGGTTGCTAATACAGCAACTCATGTTACATTAATTGAATTACATTGCCTTTTCAGAAAACATATATGCCAAATCTGTGTGCTTGATAATGCTATGAGTAAAACACAGCTACTGTTGCATACCTATGTTCACAAAGTGCATTCTGTACCACAAATAAAATGGCCACTATGTAATGAAAAACCTCACTGAAATACAAATAGCATCCAGGAATTCTAATATTCAGTCCTTTGCTTTACCCATTAGACAATATCCTTCTCCTAGAGACAGGAATTTAACTGAGGGATCCTGATAGCCAACGTTCTATTACTGCCTAGCAAATAATTGCAAATGATGTAATTTCTTTGTTTCTTCATTTTCCTTTATTAAAAAACCTTGGAAATTCCAAACAAAACTCTACATTAATACAACATGATCAAGGTTATAAAGTTGAGCACTCAAAAGTTTTTTAAAAATGCTCTCTGTATTCTGTGCAACTTTATTTCATCTGGGTATGGATCATGGTATAGCTTTTTATAATATGGTAATATATTATTTATTCCACAGGACTTCTACTTTACTGGAGTGCATTGGATGAGGAACTGTAACATTGTTATTTTAAATAGAAAAAGTAAAAAACAGCTCCGGGTTAATGGTAGAATTTAAATGGACTACATAACCATTTGGGTTCACACCTCATTAAGGTAAATGAAATGGGAAGGGGTTCACATCTTTGTCATTACTTTTGCCTTGCAGCATTTTTCTGCCGAGCCCAGTTAATAGAACAACAGAACATTAGCTGATTTTGTAGCAGCTGTATTTTTGCAACAGAAAAAAAAAGGAAAGTTTAGACATTGCAGAACATTGTGAAATGGAGCCAGGGCTGGCCCTCGGAGGATAATTATTTTGTTTCCCTTTGCTGCATATCAGTCTACCAGATCCCAGTCTCTTCTCCTGCTACAGCTGGGAACCTGCATCCCGCTGACCCTCTGTACCCAAATGTTCCAGAGATGGGTCTTAGAGCACTGAGGCTTCTGGATGGCCTCTTCTGTACACTGTGCTAGGAGGATGATTTCCTGTAATGTGAGGGTCTTTACAAGATGCAGAAAATTTCAGCCCCAAAGGCAACATTTTCAGAAAGCTTTGAGCAAGTGAAAACAAAGTTATAATAGAATTCCTATGCAACCTTAATTATAGTCTTACTGCTGTGAATACCATAAATATATAGACACACGCATTCAAGACAATAAAATAAGACTTTATTAAGCTTTTCAATTTTTTTAACCGATCCAGCTGGTTCATAAAGTATCACATTGAAATGTACTGTGTACTACTGCCTTCTAAACTAAAGCTAGCCAGGAACAGAACAAGGCACCACCACTGGATTGAGAAAGTCAGACGAAGAGGTTGGTATTGGCAGCTAAATGTCAGCCCAGACCAAGAAAAGTTGTCAGTCTGGGACTCCGCTCCCAAGCACTGGCTCTGGAAAAGGCCAAGGAGTGTGAGGAGACTGGCGTTGACCAAGAAAAATTGTTCTCGGAGCTTCAAAAATATTCACTTTCCTTCTTACTAAGCAAGAGAGACACAGAAAGAAAAGAAATAAGTGTGGGGGGGGTCAAGCGGCAGGGAAGAGGGATAAGGCACCTGAGGAGGAGGAAAGACAGTTGGCCCCCAAAACCTCTGATTTATGAACAAAATTCATACACAGACGCTCTGTGATGGTAATAGCAGTAAAACAAATTACTCTCAAGTAAAAATTGTCCCTGGGCTTGTGCAATTTTTACACACACACACACACACACACACACACACACACACACACACACACACACACTATAGAGATGGAAGATTAGATCAACATGGAAAATATAGACAAACTTATTTTCTTTCTAAAGATAAGTATGTTTCTTATATGCCAATGAAAATCTTTCTTTGTCCTTAATGATCTACTTTTAGCCCATAACAAATATTCAGATATTTTATCCCGTTTATTTTAACATTTTGTAAATTCTCTGGAACAGAGGCTGTCTTGCTGGGTGCTTGTTTGTATTGTAACTAGCACAATGATGGCCTGATATTGGATTAGGATTCTTAAGAGCCACCATTTTTTATTTTTTTTTAAATGCAGCAATTATGTTAAAATTAATGTATGTCACATAGGAGTCGCACAGGGGTCCGGGTCTGCACATTACTATGAAACCTAAATGTGTATTTTTGCCTCTTCCATGGGTTTAGAAATATAAAAATAGCACTGTTATCACTTAAATTTGATGGCCCAAAGATCATAAAATAAACTAGAGAACCCCAATCTACACATCCAAGATTAAAACTGTATAACACCAGTGGCATCCAGCAACATGTGAAAGTGTGTAGGTGATGTTGAACCAATAAGGTAGACTCAGAGACAATTCACAGCCCCAGGTCAAGCTTATAGTGTGGTTTTAAATCAGGACAGGCACTGCCTCCACTGCAGCCTGCCTTTGTATGCATGTTTTCCTGACTCAGGGCCCAATGCAGAATATATCCACTGTTTTCTAGACTGTGCAAGCCTCACAAAGGTGCAGATATTTGACCTAATCCTGCACTCCTTTCTTTGACAAAATCCCCATGCAGTGGGGAGAACTGAGTGCAGGATTGGGCCCACCTGCTCTACGGCAGACCAGTCTATCCAGGAAGACAAATTACTCTGCAAGGTCAGAAAGGAAAGAAAATAACTTCTCAGCCCCAGGTTGTGAAGATGCTGAGATGAAGGTGGCAGGAGAGTGCTTGTCAATTGGACATTAGTCCAAGAGCGGTCAAACGCCATCTGACAGTCCCCTTCATCTCCTCTGCCCTTGGCCCCCATAACCTGTCACCCTGTAGGCCATAGATCTGCAAAGCCTCAGGAGGAAACAGCTTCTCATTATTTTTTTTATTTAAAAACAAGACTCTTTAGCTGTTGGAAGGGGACACTCTCCCAGACCAGATTGCTGGAGAGGACAGCTACTGAAGCTCCTGCCAACAATTAGGAGGAGGGAGAGGGGGCAGGGACAATGCTAGCCTCTTGCTGATACATGTAGTGGGAGATTCACTTAAAGACAGTTTCATTGGTCATTGGATGTTTTCCCTCTTCCTGCCTGACACCTGCAGCCCAGAGACAGTCAGGCTTGTCAATGTTTCTTGAGCACATGTAGATGTGACAGGAGGAGATGTTATCGCAAAAGATCTTGTTACAGCAGATCGCAGATGTGTGAAAGTAATAGGCTGCTGGCACAGAGGCCCAGTTCCTATACACGCGCCTTCGCTGTCTATTTTCCTGTTTGTTCACCCCCACCCCCTTCCTTCCCCCACAGGCAGATTCCATAGGCAGCATTGCTTTTTATATCATACACTCAGGGAGGGAACTGCAGCAAATAACTTTGCCAAGAACAGAGGATTGGCAAATTCTGTTCCAAGTCTGCAAAAAGCAGCAGTGACTTTAAATAGACCTGACTGGAAACTGCTGCTGCAGAATTGGCTCTAGGATCCAGTCAAGAGAAAGGTCATCAGCATTGGCCAAGCAACTAGGGACCCTGCTCGGCTAAATTCTGCCTTCGGTTGCATCATTGCAGGGCTAAGTCTGGTTGATGGTTTGTTTGAGGGGAGAAGGCCCGTGTGCAGGATAAATTGTTTTTGTGGACTGATTGTGTTTCTTGCAGTTACCTGACTGTTCTCTCTCAAACAGCATGCTTTCTGGATCCTGCCTACAGTGCAGTATGTTAGGGTAGGGTTTATGTTGGTTTGGTTTTTGGCCTCTGTGCTCTCTTCCACTCAATAAAGCTTTTTAAGAAAGTACCACTAGTCACTTGATATCTAAGGGACCATCATGCTTGGTGGTATTTGCACCATTTTCTTTTTATAGAGGGAGATGGACTGAACTGTAGTTGACCCAGTTTGTCAACCACATTTTGGTGTATCCATCCTCGGTATCTTACAACAAAATATTCACAAAATAAACACAAAAATCTCATATTGCTAATACTTCTTTATTTGCTCAGTCTCTTGAGACTGGCTTTCAGTTATTAGAAATCTGTCCTCAGAAAATTGTGGCTGCATTTGGGCTGCGTAGGGGACAGGGAGAATCTACTAAAATTGTGAAGTGTAACTACAGCTGTTCCACAGACATTCAGGAAGTTGGTTTCATTATAAGGCTAGAATGAAAACATGTATTTGCTGTATTTTAGTTAGACACTGATCATCACTGAATTCTGCTAGAAGAATTAGATGTAGCATTTAACACACACACACACACACACACACGTGACCTAGAAGACTAAATGAATAGACCAAATCTTGTCCTCACATAGGGGTGTGATGCAGCTCCCACTGATGTCCATTAGCCTTGTGTCCCTTTTGTCTGAGTGGAGAATTGGGCCCAGCAAGGAGAAAGTGACCATAAAGTTTCGGTTTTAGGCTTCTGACTCTCTGTAGCCAGCAACAGTAGCTAATGAAGAGTAATAAACGTTCTGTGAGATGGCCCGAAAAACATCCCGCATTGCCACAGACTTCAGCTGTTCAGACTCTCCGAAGGGGCATCTCTCCTTGTGCATAGTGCTTATATTCAGTGTTCAGAGTGCCAACAAGAAGGAACTCCTATAGGGCTGCAGGTTTCAGATGAGGTTTACTAATTCCCTCAGATTAACTCCTTCCTGCCCCTTCGCTTTTGTTCCTTTGCCCTCTCTACTCCATTCTTACACTAGCTGCAGAATGTTTAGTTTTCCTGGTGGCTGATGTTCTCCTTCTCTTTTACTTAGGAGAGTAAAAAATGCCTAACACTCAATTCCTGCTGGCAGGAGAAACGGCAGAGTTCAGCTGCTGCCCAGACCCCTCAGTCTGAGCGCTTTACCTGCATTTGTTGGGGGGGGGGCGGTATTTAAAACATAGACCCTACAGCAGCAACTTTGCCTCCCTTTTAGAATCCTTCAGTCCAGTCAATACGTTTCTCAGGCCACCCTCATCCTTTGTGTAGCCGTCCACAGATGTCGCTTATATGCAATCATTTTATTCTCCTCCCCCCCCCAAAAAACCTGGGTTATTCTCTCTGTGACCATTTTCTCATATTTGTACTGAAGCGTAAACACAACTGGAGAGCTGTTCAGAGGTCTTCGGAAAGCGTAACACATTAGCTCGACACCAATCTTCTAAACGTCTCCATAAGATAGAACAGAAAATCGAGTTAAAAACCCTTAGCACGGACTTTAGGGGTTTGTCGGCCCTGTCCTCTCATATCGGGCACTTTAAAAACGGACTGCCCAGGTCTACTGAGAAGTGTCAGCGCCGCATCACGTGGAGCACAGTGACACAGAACTGGTGGGGACTGTTTCTCGGTTTTAAAAAGTAACCTCTCTTTTCCCATACACGCATACTGCACAGACCTAAAAAGAGTCCGAGGGGGAAATAGCGAAATCTGTAGTACAGACCCTCGCCCCAGCACAAATCGACCTGTTACAAGCCGTGATATTACGATGAGGTTAGGAAAATCTCTTCCCACCAACGCAGACAAAATACCAGGCTTTATTCTGATGTCGTTTGTTACGAAATGAAACAGAATTCATGTGTGTGTGATTTTCCCACCCTAAGCTCAGGCTGTATCCACCAAGCACAGCAGACCTGGAGCCGTCGCTCGCTACTGCTCGGAAACGGAAAAAGCGCCGAAGTTTCTCTAGTGTGTGTCCACAGGCTCGCTGAATTTCCAGCTCTTAGCAGGAATAGGGCTCTATTTCCAGATCTGGAGCCCAGGGCTGGGTTTTACCGTGTGACTTCATTCACTTGGGCTTAATCCCTGGCAGAAAAAAACGAGCCAAACAGGACAGATTGAAGCGGTCTGGAAATCCCCAAGATCGACTGAAGTAAACGCAGGGACATGGAGGGAGGATGGGGGACCAACACACAGCCACTCACCCCTTGCCGTGTCTGAGGAGAGCGGGGTAATCCTGCGGGGGGTTGTCCCAGCTTTCTCCCCGGGAACGTGTCTTGTCTCCCAGGAAGTGGGGCATGGGGAGCAGGACTATTCCCCCCCCCCCCATCGCGATGGGACAATGCGGGGTGACTGGGAGGGAACAGGGTGGGAGGGGGAATCGGCGTTTTCGGGGACTAGCTCTATGTTGCAGGACCAGGTAAAAAATAAAGTGTGAACAAAACTAGACGCTGAGACAGCACGTTCCCCGCCAGCCCGAGACAGGGGGAGCTGACACGCAACTGCACAGCTCACTGGCTGCGGCGGTGTCACACTAGGTTTGCCCCCGAAAGGATCCGAGTCTGGGCTTAGGGCGGAATTCTCCTGCCGGCATCTAAAGGAGAAGGAGGAAGACAGGGCTAGAGGGGGGGTGACTTTGAAACTGGCTCGCAGTTAACGCAACTACAATGCAAATAAGCAGCCACGACGTGCCTGTGAAGTAGCCGGGAGCAGATCCGCTCACTGATAGGCACGTCTATGCAAACCCTGTAAGAAATAATATGAGATTATTAAATATTGCGAAGGTGGTTTAGACTGGAATGTGGTTTGTTTGTTTTTGTTTGTTTGTTTTTTTTTGTTTTTTTTTTACACAAAACAGGTGAGTTATTGGTTAAAAACATGCCGGGGTGATTATTTGCTAGGAAATCGACCTGTTGGCAAGAACATCTCTCCTACCTCGAGGTGTTTGGGAAGGATTCCGAAGCGGGTTTTAAGGAGGGCAATCAGAGCAGCTAGTATGTTAAAGGCACTAGAATGGCACCACTAATGCGGTTTAAGTCATTCTCCTGTGTGTGAGCAAATTTTTTTTTGCACCGTAATTAAACCCTAATCTCGCATCTGAGTGTGAAATCAGTTCTGACATCTTTCGAGAGCCTGTCCTGCAGGTAAGTAGAAAACGGAAAAGTATGCCTGCCCCCGAGCCCAGGGAGTGGGGGGACAGGCGGCTCGGAGCGGTGCTTTCGAGTGACAGGACGCTGGAACGGAACCGGGTGACACTGTGCTTAGGAAAGGGGTTTGGACCAAACCGTTTGGTGCGTTGCTGTCGAGTGCTACAATCACCCCAGACCGGCCTCGTGGCGCAGCACAATGCACGGGACCAAACTCGCCATAACGGCAAAAGTTTTTACTTTACACCCAAGAGTGCTTAAAAGCGCCCATCCTCCAGAACAGAACCCTGCATCCTTAGTGCCTCTGGGCCAATCTCTGGATTGAATGATATTAATAAAAGCATTGATATTTCCTACTGGTCAGCCCACTGGCCAAACCTACCTCCTTGCAACACGGGGCAGGGGGGAGGAGGGGCTGTTATTTTTAGCCCGCTCGCTGGAACAAAATGTTCCCACTCTCTCTTTCCTCTAATCTACATCTCATTGCTGGTTGCCTAGTCTTTGATATTTAAGACGGTCTGTTTCCCTTGTCCCACTACCTGTTATAGGAAACGGCTCCCATCGCTTGACAAATCATCTCAATGAGACACGACCAATGCCTAAGTGAAGAATTGTTTCTAAGCTGTCACAGGGAAAAGCCGAAAGACTAAACTGCAGGTCTGTTGCAGTCGTTTCCCTGCTGTATGATCATTCTGTGTATGACAACTGGACATAGATTTGCGTTCATGGACTGCACAGCTATCAAAGTAAATAAGAGCTGATCCAAATATTGCCATGTGTTCTTGGCCCTTTGATAAACACATTTGGTCTGCTCTTAATGAGCAGCTTTTAAAGCTCCATGTGTATTTCGTAAATATCCCTAGCAAATGTGGGGCCCGTTTTAATCACATTTAAATAACCCTCTTCTTCAAATCTTACGGTTCAGTCAGTTTAACTATATTCTAAAATGCATTAAAACATCTCTCTCTCATCTGAGCCTAATATTATCACCTGGATCCATTTTAACAACATCGCTTAGTGTGTTTTGCTACAAGCTATCCAATATAAATACAAACATCATCATGAAGAGACGTAACAAATAAAGTGTGTGTGTGGGGGAAGGAAAAATGATACTTTTTGTCAAATTATGCCTCAAAGATTGAATAATAATAGTTCAGTCTTTTAAAAACACCCTTTGTGAGATCTTTAGCACTATAGTGACACAGATATATAGTCTGGTCTATAGAACTGATACGGGGCTTTAAAATTGTGTAAGTATAAATTTGGAAAGCTCTGATCTGGCCTACAGATTGTTGTTGATCAAGGTGCTGCAGTACATACAGTATTTTAAAAAGTAATAGCTATTAACTTGTGTTCCTCGCCCCCCAGTACCGCCCCTCCCCCCATACACTCCCTAAAACCATTCCAGTGAGTGATCATCTTCCTTCCGATTTTCTGACATTTCTAAAAATATCCTGCACATATACAACATCAGAGTTAGGCAGGGAGGAGTGGGGAGGTAAAGGGGAAAGAGAAAAAAATCAATGCAAACTATTTTTGTACGGTGGGTTTGAAGTTTGATCTTTGTATTTCTAAAAAAAAAAGGTGAAAACCAACTCCTTTTCACACTCTCCAAACCTCTAGACTCATAACAGAATACAATCGTTTTGCAGTAGAGAGGAGGCAAAAATCCTGGTAGGGCAATGATCGTTGTTATGGCAAGGAGCAAGAACTGTTTTGTTCTAGAAATAGTGTTTGTTATGAAGAAATTGCGAATGAACAGCCATTAAGACAAACACCAACAAACTGCACCTAACAAGTCTACTGTCTTTGTGATGTTTGGCGTGCTGTTAAGTCTCCTTTAGTTTTTAAATCGTTATTGTTCTGTTCATTCATACATATGTACATTGCTTCCCATTTACTGTCATTTTAGCAAGCTAACTCTCTGAAATGGTGTTCAGAAGGAACAGAAACCCCATTCTTTCTTTGTATATACACATCAATAAATTTAACTTTTCTCCCTATTCTGCAGTAAATTTTACAGATTGTAATAAATCAATGTATATTAATTAACAATATAAAGGCTTCCAATATATTTATTCTTTGTGACTTATTGCATTTTAGTTGATTTCCAATGGTATTTGCAAAATAATAGTATAACACCTCGACGCTTACATACAAAAATGCAAAGCAGTATATGGAATGATCTACCATAAAGTTACTATTTTCTATATACACAACATTAAGATATCTAAACTGGTAGATTTGTAAAAAGCAGATATGTAAATATAGGTAGCTAGAGATCTATGTCGACTGTATAACGCATGCAGCCAATGGACATCAAACAGCCTTTCCATATATTCTCTTTATGTCACAAACTCGACTCGATTACATGTACTGGCACGAACTGCAAACTGCAACTCAAACCCGTACTTCTAAAAAGAATAATAATAAAACAGGGAGCGAGCAGCAGAACATTCTCCCAGCCTTACAGAATAATAAAAACCTCCATAAAAGATTAAATCTAAAAATAATAGCCCCAAACAAAATGCAAGTCATCTGCTGGAGGCGAGATGGTGCACGCTTTAATTTCACGAGTTAGGATGAGCTCTGGAAGCTTCATTTAAGATCTATATTCTATTCACTCCTTTCTCTCTTACGCACATTCCTTACTAAAGTAAGACGTTTCTGAGCATTCGTACACAGATTGTTTCGGAAACCTAAACTACAGTGTTCCTGGGCTATCAAACCAGCAAGCTTTTTCACTAATCTGTCCCATTTCATTTCCACCTGCCCAGGTAAAGGTCCCTCTGCCACCAACACTGATTCATCAGTAAGCAAGCACTTCCTTCAGGGATTAAGGAAATTAACAAATCTGCAAAGGATTTGATCCTTTATAGATCTTTTATCTCCCCCCCCCCAGTCCCCAAAACCCGAGATTCCCGAGCCTGACATAGAATCGATGGGACAAGGTCCGAAGGCAACAAGGACGAATGGCTCCACAATCTAGCAGCGCTCGTCTGGGAATCTTTAAGTGAGGGGATTTTTAAATGCATATCTATAGATATAGGTTAGAGGCAGCAGTTTTAAAACCCTTATTGATCCAGACTGCCAAAGCCTTACTCCCTAGAGGGAGAGAGGTTGTTTTAAAAAAATTGCTTTATATGATAGTTATTAATTTGATACACGCACGGGTACACAAGGAGCGAGTCTTCTTCCAAACGTATGAGATTTGGCAGGTTCCTGGTGTACTTGGTTTGGGACTGAAATATTTTGGGAGGGGGGTGTCGGGAGGAAGGGAGCTAACGGGAAAAAAGGCAAAGGAATCAAGGGCGGGGGAGGGATGGATTGTCGATCCCCCGGCTTTAACAACAGATGTCACAAACGTGTTGTACTGCAATCTCCCGGCTGAAGCAGGATGGTGCTCGGGCTGCACACGAGGGTACTCGATCGATTGGAAATGATCTCTCTGCCTTGCACATACACACAAAACTCACGGCCACACCCCATGCCCCTAAGCAAAACCTGAGCCGGGATTATTTTTAGGATGTCAGAGGTTGTGTCATCTCGTAAGGAAAGAGAAAAAAAAATCACCTAATTTGGGGAAAGTGTCTGATGGCTACATACTCCCCAAAGGGGGGGTCCCCGTAGGTCCTAGCTCCCCCACAGCTGTCTCCCTAAGGTTCTGCCTGGAAGGAGAGTTTCTTCAGTCACTGAGGGCTGCTTATGCCGGTGTTCAGGGGGAGGCTGATGCTTGCAACAAGTCTGGCTGTGACTTCTCCTCCAGTTCTGGAGTCTTCAACGTGTAAGAAAATCCAGCGAGGAGCTTGACACTGTGTCCTGGTGTGAAGTCCTTGCATCACCCCCGGGAGCAATACCAGCTCCGACGCGTGCACTTATTTCTCGGTGCACGTTTGGCTCGAAGGATCAGTATTAAAAGCAAACCCTAGCCAAGTACTCTACTGGGGTATATGGCGAAGAGCAAATCTGCAGCCTCTGCGAGCAGAAGGCTGTCTGAGCTCATGCAGGGGAAAGACCCAGAGGCAGCAAAGACAGTCTGTCTCAGGATTGCAGTTGCTAACCCAGAACAAAGGACCCCGCGCCCCCTCGTGTCAGAGAGCCGCCAATGCAGGGCTGTGACTCGGAGGAGGAAGACAGAAATACATGGGTTCACAATGGGAAGCAATTTGAGGGAGCTACTGGAATTCTGCTCAGGTCCCTCCCGGGGGGAAAACTAGCACTCGGTAACAATCAGGAAGAACCTAACGTGTGTTAGAAACGGGAATGAAATGCGTCTCTCACTGCACAAATGGGGGAGTCACTGTAGGTACCTTCCCATTATTTGAATCTAAGGTATACGAGCTAGACAGCAGCACCTTTTTCTTCTGTGTCTCCTTCAAGATGATTTAGAAACATGGTCCTTTGGTGCTGCGGGAAAAGATGGCCTGTCTTTAAAAAGAACCAGCTCTGTGTGAATGTCTGTATGGTACAGGAGTGCTGAGTCTGCAGCTCAGAAACCCAAGCAGTTTGACACAACTTTCTGCTCCACTTTGCAAGCCCCTGTAGACAGCATTTACTGGACAACCACATTCTAACCACTGCATCACATACATATAAACCCAACAAACGTGCCACATGATTTTAAAAAATCCTTTATGGATTAGTTCAAATGTACTGCTCTGATGAGATAAATAGCAGACATGCAGCCGCCAAAATTAATGGATCCAGGTACAGAGGGCACTAGTGCATCCAATATCAATCGTAGTTGCTGTCTCATGTTTTCCCATTTTTCTTAAGGACGCATCTAGCACTAACAAAAGTCCAGAAGAAAACTAAATGATAAGCTCCTGGGGGCAGGAAGTGAATCTCCTTTTGTGTCTGTGAAGCACCTAGCAAAGTGGGGCCTTGATCCTTATTTGGGAGTATTACCACAATGCAAACAACAACCAACATGGGTTCAGTGACAATAGCAGTAGGTTAACTCAGTTCCTTGGGCTGTACTATTGCCTTCAAACCTAGGCAAGATATGGAGCTTGCCACACTCCAGCTGGGGTGCAGGGTTGGGGGTTTGCCCCGCTCCATGTGTGCCGTGGCTCAGCATGGCTCCCAGAAACAACAGCATGTCCCCCCTCTGGCTCTTACCTGTAGGGGCAGCCTCGGCAACTCCCATTGACTTGGAACTGTGGCCAATGGGTGCTGCAGGGGTGGTGCCTGCAGACCAGGCAGCGTGCAGAGGCGCCTGGCTGCACCTCCACCTAGGAGCTGGAGGGGGACATGCCACTGCTTCCAGGAGCTGCTTGAGATAAGCGCCACCTGGAGCCTGCACCCCGACCTCCTCCCATGCCCCAACCCCCTGTCCCAGACCTGATCCCCCTCCTGCCCTCCAAACCCCTCAGTCCCAGCCCGGAGCACCCTCCTGCACTCCCAACCCCTCATCCCCAGCCCCACCCCAGAGCTTGCACCCCTAGCTGGAGCCCTTCCCCCCCGCACTCCAACACTCTGCCGCAGCCCACTGCTCCCTCCAGCACCCTGAACTCCCTGCACCCCCAGCCAGAGCCCTCACCCCCTCCTGCACCACAACCCCCAATTTCATGAGCATTCATAACCCACCATAAAATTTCCATACCCAGATGTGGCGCTTGGGCCAAAAAGTTTGCCCACCCCTGCAATATCGGCTCCCACTAGGTAGTGTTTGCTTGTGTCATAATTGGTCACTTTTTTCTCTACAACTGTAAAGAAACGTACCAAACTAGGGAACAGTTCCCTGAGCTGTGAAAGCAGAGCCCATAAGTTCAAGTCTCACCTGCATTTGCCCTTTGTTTGTATTCCTCATGTACTTCACCACCCTTATGATTGGCCAAGGCCATGAAACCTAATTCTAGAAGGCCGTCAAGTATGAGCTGACACCCCATTTTATAAATAAGGTAGTAGAGTGGTTACATAAGGTGGCCAAAGACATAGAAAGGAATAGAATCCCTACCGGATTCTAACATGGGAGACCCAAATCTTATCCACGCTGTCCTTTAGATTGAATGTGCTTTGGTTATCCCTCTCTCTAACCACTGAAGAACATACTTCCCAAAGAGCCACACGTAGAACCAGGATTCCTGATCTCCAATATGCTATTGCTGTCTAGCAAACAGTTGTGTGACCCACTGGGAACTGTGTGTTAGTTCAGTCCCTAAAAGGAAGGCCTAAATAGAAGCTCCCAATCACTAAGATAGCTGAAGTGGTGACAGTCTAGGATTCAAATCCTGATTTTGACCTATGTGAAAGAGTGTCATGGTCACACATGACAGATTTTTGTTTTTCCAATTTTCCTTTTCTAAAATAACTGGTTTATTTAAATGTACACAATGAGAACATTTTGTAACATCTGTAAATTATGGTGCACCACACCAAAACACAAGTGTTTCACATTTCCATTATTTTTCATTGTGACACTGCAGACTAGATGATTTTATAAAAATATGCTAATGAGTGAATATAATGCAACTGAAATATGCTTCATGCAAAAGGTCTCTTGTAAGGTATCATTACGAAACTTATAATCTACTGAGTGTGATAATGCTATTTGTATAAATGTACCACTCTTGTATCTGAAACTAGAAATATAACTTATGCAAAGTGTGGGCCATTAATGGTGGTTTGGAATCTTGATGACTCCCATTAACCAGGACAATTGTCTGCAGATGGGTGTTTTACCTGTAAGTCTTCCTGTAGGTCTGTGTGCTGGCAAGTGGGCAATGAAATCTTGCAGTGAAATATGATCATGTCACCTGAACTGGAATCCATCTTTAACCTGGTGTCTTTCCATTGAGAAGGAGTAGGTGGGAACCCAGAGAGGGACAAAGAATTCCCACCTTATGCAAAAAATATATAAAGGGGTGGAAGAGAACAAAGGGAGGAGAGGAGCCATCATGAAGAATCCCCTAGCTACCACCTGAGCTGGAACAAGAGCTGTACCGGGGGAAGAATTGTGCCCAGGCCTGGAAGGTGTCCAGTCTGAGGAAGAAACTTACTGAAGCATCTCTGAGGGTGAGACTATGTCTAATTCAGTTTGATTAGACATAGATTCACACATTTTATTTTATTTTGCTTGGTGACTTACTTTGTTCTGTTACTACTTGGAACCGCTTAAATCCTACTTTCTGTATTTAATAACATCACTTTTTACTTATTAATTAACTCAGAGTATGTGTTAATACCTGGGGGAGCAAACAACTGTGCATCTCTATCAGTGTTATAGAGGGTGAACAATTTATGAGTTTACCCTGTATAAAGTTTATACAGGGTAAAATGGATTTATTTGGGTTTAGACCCCATTGGGAGTTGGGCATCTGAGTGTTAAAGACAAGCACACTTCTGTTAGCTGCTTTCAGGTAAACCTGCAACTTTGGGGCAAGTAATTCAGACCCTGGGTCTGTGTGGGAGGAGATGGGAGTGTCTGGCTCAGCAAAACAGGGTGCTGGAGTCCCGAGCTGGCAGGGAAAGCAGGGGTAGAAGTAGTCTTGGCACATCATGTGGCAGCTCCCAAGAGGGTTTTTGTGATCCAACCCATCATAGTCATCTTTCCTTACTTCCCGCCCTGACCCTAAGGGTTTTTCCACTGACATATGCCAACCGAGTATAAAGTACCCTTGTGCTCATGCCCTACTCACTATTGTAATGATCTTTGTACAAAATATGCCTGGTGAGGTGTCATTTAAAAAACTCAATTTGCTGATTAATAAAAACATGGCAAAATACACATAGCAAGCGTTATCTGTGAAGTTACAAACAAACTGAGATCAAGACTAGAGAAGTCTGGGCAGTGGCCAAAGCAGTTTCCCAAAGACAAAGGGCAAGATGATGCCTCATCCAGGTGTAAAAAAGGCTGATGAGCCGTTACCTGCTAAGTGGCCATTATTTGACAGGAAACGGTGCGGATGTAAAAAAATTAAAAATAAATAAATAAATAAATAAATCTACATTTTAACAAAGAAAAAGTATGGAGTTCCCTTCCACACAGAGTCCCTGTCATCTTGATTCCAGCTGGAAATACTTTTCCAAGTGGGGAGAGGACTATAAAAAGAAGGCGCAGGGTTTCCAGAAGCTGAAGAGGGAACTATTCACAAGCACCTACCCTGCATAATTTACAGGAATTCCATGGTAGGGCTGGACCCCACAACAGAGGAAGAATTTTTTTGCTCGAGGGACAAGTTCCCCCATTTGGCAGTTACTTACAGTTTTGGTGGATGCCCAGTTCCTCTCCCTTTCCAGGTCAGAATCATTTTTTTCAGATTCTGTGCTGTGCCTCCAGAAACTGAAGCACATAAAGCACATTCAGAAAACAGATGGGGCAAAGGTGATATTAAGCCACCAAGGTACTCTCCCAATTCTGGGTTGCTACAGGAGCCAAAATAGCCTCTACTGCATTTTAGACAGTCCTGGGAGCCCCACTCTCAGTTAAGACAGCCTCTCCAGTGTTGCTTGTGGCCTGCAGCACAAGCCAGAATAGCTATAGCATTTAAGCTATGCTCCCATCCTCTTATTCCTCCCCCCTCCACCCCTCTGCCAACATGTGCCCCATACTGGAATAATTATTGCCCAGACCCTGGAAGGCTGTTTATAGCCCCTATACACGAAGAGAGCAGTGCAAAGGAAGCGGTGGGTGGAAATCCCAGAGATTTCACCCAGCCCGACTGTCATATAGGCTGTCATCTCACCACAAAGATGACTTTGGAGTATAAAATGGAAACAAAAAGCACTACATTCTATTGTCATTCATTCCAGATATCCCCAGAATGTATCACTCAGAGACTTCAAACATCATGGACTTAATAGGTTCCAGTGAGACTTCTGGTATTTGTGAAGTCAGAAGGAGGCTATTTGGGGTGCCTTCAGTGAACCAGGATGTACCAAGAAGGATTTCAGATGGGGGACCGAGTTTGAAAGGGTTAATTAAAATTTATTTCTATGCACAGTGGTCCGCCCAGCCTGGTTAAGGGGAACATTCTGCACGTATTTCTGGGCTTAACTAAAGGTATCTTAACATTTCCCCTGGGATGAAATATACCCTTTATTTTATGAGCTCAGAAGAGGTAAAATAAGAACTAAGTGAAGCTTGCAGAGGTCACCCTAATTCATGACAATAAAACATTCCCCCCTCCCCCAAGAGTGATTAATTGTGTTTTACCATCATTTTTGCAGACTGTTGTTGTTTTTGATACTTAATATTTTATGGAGGTTTTATTATTCTGTGAAGCTGGGAGTTCACAAATAGGGGATGTTCTCCTGCTCCATCCCTATTGGAGGCATTTATTTGCAATCTGAAGTTCATCTCTAGAGGAGCTATTTTGCTCCGAATTAGAAAAAGGAGTTTCCCCTTAACCACCTCCTGGTTGTCCAAGAAAAAGAAGAGAAACAGCATTAGACACTGGGAGTTGCCAGTGCCAGTTGAAAACATTTCTCATGAACTTTCACATCCAAAGAAATCCAAGTAACAACCCAAAAGACGACATATACATTATGCTGATTGGGAGGCCAGGTTTAATCTTCTAGTTTCTCTTCAAATTCCCTGCATGGGGACACTAACTCGAAAAAAGATGCCCGTTTGTCCTTGATAACTCTTTATTGGGGAACTTTGATTCACATTCATTGTTGCACTGAGGACCAACTACAGGAAAAGGCTGTTACCTGCCCTCCTCCCCAGAAGTGCCTGATCTGCTGCTGCTGGTCAGGTGAGTGAATTCCTAATGGCTAAAGGAAGTTCTGTGAAATCCATGAGGAATTCAACTGATGAGACCCACTGGAGCCTAAACAAAACAGACTGTCTGAATCAATGGCTTGTAAGTAAGCTTTAAAATTAAGGAACTACAAATTCCATTGTTGGCATACTATTCCTGCACTTGTCAGGACTTCAAGACCACCAGGGGTCCCATCATTATCAAATAATTCTGTGGATTCCTCCCTGAAAACAAATCCAAACATCAGTGAGAAGTCTTACTTGTGATGCATGCTCAGCTGAACAGTTGATATTGAACAGGAAGGCAGATCTCAAACATCTGTCTCCATAGCAGAGCTGAAAGCCTCCAAGACAGTTCCCCAACACTATAGTTAGATAGACAAAACGCATGCTGCTTGTAGGACAAACATTTAATTATGTAAGAAATTTCAGAATTTGTCGCCTGTACAAAATTGTCTCCAAGGCATCGGAAGACATACTTCTGCGCAATTCCTTGTGTTCTGATATCACATTATAGCAGTTAGCAGGTATAAAATATCAGTAAATCCATTGATATCTGTCTAAAGATCCACCAATCTCTTTTAAAAAATGGAAGAAACTGCCAGCTAAGCATAGACAAAGGATGCATTCCTGACAGTTGCTATCTTTTTGGTCCAACATATAATTCCTAAAGCTTATCTGAAATGAAAACTTATGGCAATACATGTGATTTTTCAGGCTCCAATCAGCCCTTAAATGTGTCCAAAAGATTCTGGACAGACACTTTAGAATCTGCAAATTTTCACATTTTATCTGGCTGAAATCTTAATTTGTCATCAGAATCAAGTCTCTAATAGAGAACAGAAACTGCCTATTACCTCTATTACATGAATCTGACTCACATATTTAAAACAAAACCAAAGCCAAATCTCTCTCACGTACATCAATCGAGTCTTCTTTCTTGGTTGCTCTGTATCTGATAAATCTCCATGTTTTAACTAATAAGAAATAGAGGAAAGAGGAAATTATCTTCATCTGTTCCTCTCACCCACAAAAATTGGCAACGTGTTGGAGCAGTTGCTTCACCTGGCACTTTCTATATATGACTCCTTTTACAGTGATCCTCAACACAAAAGAAAGGAAGTACATATGGGGAGAAACTTTGCTGAGGTAGCAGTGAAAGCCTGCAGTAAGCACCGGAGAAGCAATATATAAAAATACTATAATTGAGTATTGCAAAAGAAGAAAAAAAAAAGAGGAGGGGGCTCTATTGAAACTTCTCCCTCCAGATACTCATGATCAAAGATTACTATTGCCATTAGATAATCAATCAATCTGCAGTTGCATACATAAAACTTTGGCAGCACATTGTTGAAAGCAGTGGAGACTGAGGCTTTAGATATCTAAAACTGGGCACTCTCCCAAAATTTAGATCCACTTGCATTATACATTCCAAAAAAGACAGCATCAAATGAGAGGCCCTCTCTCAACCATTTTATTTTCAACATACAATGTATGAAAGACTATATTCCAAAAAGTAAATCAAATCTTGGGTCTTCTTGAGGTAGCTATATTTGTATCCTCCAATTCCATTAAATGGACCAGATTGCAAGAATCTAGTTGGAGACAAGAAAACTTTTCTTTCCCTTTCAAAGAGATTACTGGAACTGTATGCCTTTTTCTCACTACTAATTCTCTCCAGGATTACTCAGAAAATTTACCAGAAATCTATAAAATATGTAATCCTTATGTACCAGCTCTGGAAATATACTGCCAGAGTCTAACAATGAGGCAAGTGACTACAAGTCTCCCCGTTCCTCTGGGTCACATGCAGATAACGTGTTCAGCTATACATCTTAACTTTAAAGCTCCGGAGGGAGGTTTTTCCACTCTTGATTCAAACCTGGCCCTTAGCAGCCAGCCAAAGTTTAGGGAGCCCTCTTCCAATTTTGATTGAAATATTCACCCCTCTCCCCACAGTGGGATGATTCTCAAGCAGCTGCATTAGATTTCCTAGCAGAGCCATTAATTGAAGGGATTTTTGCAGTCACACAATTAAAGCATAGAGGGCAGCCTCAGTTACTTAATCCTAATCTATTTACCTCTTACTCTAGCTTCATCTTTCTCCCTCTAAATGAAACACCTATCTACAGATATACTAAGATGAAGCTGCTCAACATTTACCCTATTTTTCAGCACCACTATACTCAATTTCTTCATACTCTATTATCTCTTATTCAGTTTTCAGTAAAAGTACAGCAGCTACAGCACTACAAGACACACACTGAACTCTCTCACACCCATGTAAATGTCCTGTGGAATGCATAGCCTCCAGTGAAGTTTCACATAAGGGATTCTTCTAAAAGAGAAGGTCAAAGACCAAATACCATCTAACAAAATATACTTAGACGTATGGTTGAATCCAGATGATACTTATGAAATCATCCGTTTATTTGTAATAAGCAGTCCACCACCCCTTTGGATCACCTCAGAAAGGTGATTTTATGAACCCTTGGTATCTGGGCAATCATCCTCTCTCTTTTTACATACTTCCTTGCTCTTTTCCACCATTCCCTCCCCATGGCAGGGCCTTCCACTCTTCTTCTACCCTTCTGAATGGCTCCCCTGTTCTCCTTGTGCCCTTACCCAGAACAGAGCCCAGTTTCTGCCTTCCCAGACTGATGAACAGAACCCACGTCTCTTGATTCTGGGTGAAGCACAGCTGCCCACTAGAAGACAACACTGCTTCGTCATACAAACCCCTTTCTTGGAGGAGTTTTGCAGCCATACAGTCTTACGTGAATTAAACACCTCTTCATTTATTTACTTAATGCACAGTGAAATGAAAAGAACTTGGCGAATACTACTTGACTTTGGTCTTATTGTTGTTGGGGGCAGGGGGCTTTGAAGGTTTCAGGGCAGATCTGCCAAATCTTAAAACAACTTTTAAATCAAACACAGATCAGACTGCCTTACACAATGGCCATATATTTAATACTTAAACCAATTCATATGTATAGAAAATAAATTGCTTGGACTTATACTAGTGTATGGCTATTTCAATAAAATCAGTGTTTTTAGTTCAAGTAATGCTGGCTGTTAAATAAATATATAGTGTTACTTTGTACAGAATTTCTATGGTCATCAAATGTAGCATCTGACCTTTTTCTTTTCCTCTTTTGCCAGGGCCAGACATTATACAAGTATATCCAGTGTGTGCTCAATGATAAGAATACATTTCAGGATGTGGATATTTGCCCATCTTGGATGATTGGAGACATACTGCTTCACCTTATGCTTTACTCATGGTGTACCTGAGGTATAGAGGCATCTGTTATAACACAAGGTCTAGAATGCTATAGCTAATTATAAAAGGGCATTTCAGTTTTACTCAGCTCTGACTGACTTAAAGCAGTTTCTTCCCTTAAAAATATAGGGTTTGTTCCTGCTTCCACTGAAGTCAATAGCAAAACTCCCATTAACTTTAATGGGAACATCCTCAGTGCACCTACACAGGGGCCAGATACAGTCTGACCCAAAATAAGTGTAAGTAGATAGGCCTGAACTGAAACCCTGCAGACAAAGAGCTCTGAATTTTGTGAGATTTCAAATCTGGATCCCGGTTTGGTGGCTCAGGTCCATCTCTAGTTATTGATAAGCCTTTAAGAAATTAATCTGGTGTTTTTCACTAATTGTAATTTTGTGTAAGAAGGGTTTAACTGTTAGGACACGGACATTTTCCAGACTCCCAGCCAAACAAATGCTCCCAACACAGCTGCTATTCAGTCAAACACCATCCAGGGCAAGCTGGAATTTGGAAGATAATAAGATAATTACTATATTAATTTATACAGATCATTAAACAATTGAATTAATTTACAGTTTCTAGTTATACACTACTATATTTTAGCTTTCTGTGTCTCAAAATTCTCATGTGGAATATCAGAGCTGAAGTGACTAAAATACATAGCCACTTCCCTATGTTCCAACTGAACGTTGCCATCTATCGATAGAACAAAAAGACCATACAAATGGGTAAAAACGAATGCTGTAATTGGGACTAGACTCAAATGAATCTTTCAGTTCTATTGTATCGATGCACAAGGGATTTTCCTATTAGTATTCACAGACAATAATACCCCTGTAAATCCTCCTGTACGTCAGAAAGAATAGAGCCCATTGTCTGCAAGATCTCATTAGGATTACCTTTTAACTTCTAAACATGTTGTAATAACTTCCAGACCCAGCATTTCTGATACACCCCATATTTGAGAGAAAAAGACTTCACTGAAAACTTGGTTCTAAATATTTTGAACTATTCCTTTTGACTTAGGGCCAAGACAGACAATAATAAACATGTTTCATGGATTTTTAAATGTATAACTTCTCCAATATTAAAAACAAATAAAACACATACACATTTTAATCCTAAAAACAGGTCACTGGCAAATACATGAGAGGTAGATAAATATTAATGCAGCACAAACATATGGACAAAGGACATGGTAAAATATGTGTTCAGAGTGCTTTCCGTTCTGGGTTGATCCCGCAAAGCTACTTCTAAATCTATTTTCAGTCTTGCTCTTTAAATAAAACAGATACAGAACTGAAAGAGTTAAAAGTCTCAAATAGGAGACTATCCCTAAAGATTTGAAAACAAAGGAACTTGCACATTTCTGGAAATTACATTGGCGCAAGCAATAGATGTCAAGTAATTACGGGATTTTTGGATTCCTGCTGCGTGCGCATTAGTTGGAATACTGCACTTTTTATTTGTCCATGTCTCTTGGTTGTGCACTGAAAGGGCCCTGTTCAATTTTGTCTGTCAAACTTTGAAGAAAAAATTATAGTAAAGTATGTTTACCTAACAATGAGGCCTTATGTATGTTAAACAAAATTTTCCATAGCTTTCAAAAATCCCCTGCTAATGTGTTATTTTGTTACTTTTTCAAACAAACATTCTCTGGCTGACTGTTTCAGACAGGAATTATGAAACTGTTACAGGCTATCTGTAATATACCGAAAACAACGTAGAAAAAATAAGATAGGTAATGTAATAGATATCTTGCTAGTGCCACCTACACCTAAGTGGAATTTACAACTACAAGTTATGCTTGCTAATGCAAATATGGAGATTGTTAGTGTAACCTATTGGTGAAAATAGCATTGCAAGAGAATTGTTATGTTGCACCAAGGAAGGGCATGATGGAAATATATTCATAATTATTGTTCTATGGGGTTTTTTCCATTGCCTCAGATTAAAATATTTATAAATATGAGATAGATTCTTATTGTCTAGGTTTACATTTGGAAGATGCAAGTGTAGTTAAGATGACCTCCAACAGCTAGTGGATGCCTATGCTGGACTAGAGGGAGATTAGGTAGAAGCATTGGACCTGGTTTATTGGACAAGTTATGCCTTTATTTGTTTTTAATAAAAATCTCAAAGGAAAGAAAGTTCTTTGAAATTCCAGAAAAGGACATGCCAGGATGATTTCGCTGAAGTCACATGTCGTGGCGATCAGAGCTTAGAGTTAGAGCTATTCAGGCAATAGGAGGCTAAAGCAGGGTGACAACAGGGCCTGCCCTAGATCTGACATTAGTTCACCTCTGGTTGAATCAGATAACATGAGACAAAGCTGAGTTTCTCCATCCTAAGGACAAGTGTGAAAGAATAAGCAGCCCATACTTCCCACTAACCTCTGTGGATTTCTGGAACTAAACCCAAAGCAGCATTCTGAAGTGTGTGATTAACTTTGTTTCCCTAGGTTTTTGCATTTGTGTTAGCCTCTGCTTTTTTGCATTCTGGTCAGGACTCAAAGTGCCAAAATACTGTGAGAAGGGCTGTTCATAAAACATAACCATTAGGACTTGCACTGGGAAAGGCAAGTGAGTCATCTTAACAGGGGTGGCAAAATGCACCCACCTCCAACACCACCTCACCACCCCATCCTTCCTGCAGCTGTGTCGACACTTGCCTTTTGGGAAATCTCCCATTATTGTATTAACACTCATGTAGCTCCACCAGTGATCTCATTGCTGAGGGCACTAGTGTAGATAGGGCACCTGCATGTTTGCCACTCTGTTATCTAACCCTGCTTACAGCATATCTGGACACCATGGCAAAAATTGCAGCAGCTGCCTGAAAACTGGTTTTGCTAGTGCTCCCACCATTAATACCACCAGTGAAAATTTTCCCCCAAAAAGTTAATGTAGACAAGGCCTGGGAGTGTTTGGCATTAGGGTGGGTCTATAATGTTACTCTGAAATATGGTCCTGCTACATAGATGTGTCTGCCCTGTCCATAGATTAGCTGCTTACTCCCCTTCCACTTTGCACTAACAAACGTTCATCTGTTCCCACTGAAGCTAAGAGGCAGCATGAAAGAGAGCAGTGGAGAGTCCAAAGCCCCACCCATGCCTACAGGGAGGCAGGGAAGAGTTCACTGCCAGGTTGGGGTCAGGTGGCAGAGCAAGATTTTGTATTTTTTGTGTGTAAACTAATAATGAGGGGAGTGGTGGATTGAAAAGTGTTTGCGGGCTGGAGGTGACTGGAGGAGATGCTGAGCAGCTGGAGTAGTCCTTGGGAAAGTGCCTGTCCACCGGTGAGCACTGATACTTGTGTAGTTTGAGACAGGAGAGCTTACACCGGTGTCTACAATGGGCCAGGAATCTTCCCTGCAGCTAAAAGTCAGTGAAACAGAGAGCTGGTGTGCCACTAATGACAGTACTGTCAACCTGGACATCATACTATGGAGCCAGCATGAGCCCTAATGTTGCCAATCCAAATGTCGCCAATTCAGGCAGTTCAGACAGTTTGGATAAGCATCTCAACTTTTCGATGCCTCGTGTGTATCTAATTCTGAACCCTTCAAGGTTCCTGCATCACTACTACAGCTACCCAAGAAGTCTGTATTCAGTAAAACACATTGGTGATGTACAATGTACTTGTGGATGTGTGTCGAGCAAGAGATCACATTCACACACACAAGCCTTAAACAAGTGTCTGGGCTGGCACATGCAAACCCCTTCAAACTGTAAAATAAAAGGAACAGCATCCTACAGTAGCTGTGTTGTTATGGTCTATCCCAACCCTTCAGCCTTTACTAACACAGTAAGTCCCACTGAAGTCATATGAATAAGAGCTTAAGCTTAAGGGATCCTAGGTACTCAAAGTGAAGGTGCTGGACTACCTGAGAGAGATGAGAAGAGGACTAAGATGCAATAGGATTTATGGAAACAGGCTCTCAGAGGATCTTAAATTAGATGTGCAAAATAATCCGATTTTATATGGAACATGCTTTCTGTCTGCGTTTGAGACGGGCTGATCTGTCTAAGAGGGCTTCTCAGGCTTAATTGGTTATAGTCCCTGGCACCGACAGACTGTTACAAGCATGTAAGCAATTTTGCAGGTTGGAATAGAAAGGTGCCAAGAAATCTTGACACTTCTTAGCTCTTACAAAGTGGGCCTACAGGTCTATGACCTCAACAAGGGCAGTGACTAAAAGACCAAAAATAATTATTTTAAAAAAATCATTTGCTTATAGCTGACTTAGATTTTATGGAAAAACTTTGTAAAATATGAACTTTGTTTTGGAGATTTCCAGCTGCAGTCTTGCCAGATTTCATGCTTTAATTGAGAGTTTCATGATTTCTTCTTTCTTAAAGCCTTTGCTCCTAAGACAAGTGATTACTTGAGAATCTCAGCTTTCATTTAAAAGGGCTTGTAAGTTTCAAGCCCTCAAGGTTGCAGAGAAAAGCCTGAAAATGTGACCTAAGTGCAACTTAGACTCAGAAAGCAAACAAAAAGAACGCAAAATTTTTAAATCTCATGATTTTTTAATCCTTGGAGTTGGCAATAGTGCAGTTGAGATGGAAAAGATAAATTGTGATGTACAGTATGCTCTGATTTCAGAGTTACTGGTTTGAAGGATAACATAATTTGGTTTCCTTTACCATTAAAGATATGACAGCTTCTTCTCACACAAAGAGATGTTTGTGTTAAATGATAGCACTACTCTCACATAAGGCCTCTTTCTTTCCTTTGGATACCGAAATCTGCATAACTGGTTCTTATTCATATAAATTGTACTCTTTATTCTTAAGATGGTGCTTTTAAACTGATGAACAAGATCAATAAGGAAATCCACTTCTCTGCCACAAACAACAACAAGAACCTCTAGTGGACACTACTCATATTGTGTTTTTCTGCTTTAGGTCCAGCAGAGGGAGCCAGTTTTAACCAGCAAGAATAGATTCATAGATTGTAGGGCTGGAAGGGACCTCGAGAGGTCATCGAGTTCAGTCCTCTGCCCCTATGGCAGGACCAAATACTGTCTAGACCATCCCTGATAGACATTTATCTAACCTACTCTTAAATATCTCCAGAGATGGAGATTCCACAACCTCCCTAGGCAGTTTATTTCAGTGTTTAACCACCCTGACAGTTAGGAACTTTTTCCTAATGTCCAACCTAAACTTCCCTTGCTGCTGTTTAAGCCCATTGCTTCTTGTTCTATCCTTAGAGGCCAAGATGAACAAGTTTTCTCCCTCCTCCTTATGACACCCTTTTAGATACCTGAAAACTGCTATCATGTCCCTTCTCAGTCTTCTCTTTTCCAAACTAAACAAACCCAATTCTTTCAGCCTTCCTTCATAGGTCATGTACTCTAGACCTTTAATCATTCTTGTTGCTCTTCTCTGGACCCTCTCCAATTTCTCCACATCTTTCTTGAAATGCGGTGCCCAGAACTGGACACAATATTCCAGTTGTGGCCTAACCAGCGCAGAGTAGACCAGAAGAATGACTTCTCATGTCTTGCTCACAACACACCTGTTAATGCATCCCAGAATCAGGTTTGCTTTTTTTGCAACAGCATCACACTGTTGACTCATATTTAGCTTGTGGTCCACTATAACCCCTAGATCCCTTTCCGCCGTACTCCTTCCTAGACAGTCTCTTCCCATTCTGTATGTGTGAAACTGATTGTTCCTTCCTAAGTGGAGCACTTTGCATTTGTCTTTATTAAACTTCATCCGGTTTACCTCAGACCATTTCTCCAATTTGTCCAGATCACTTTGAATTATGACCCTATCCTCCAAAGCAGTCGCAATCCCTCACAGTTTGGTATCATCTGCAAACTTAATAAGCATACTTTCTATGCCAATATCTAAGTCGTTGATGAAGATATTGAACAGAGCCAGTCCCAAAACAGACCCCTGCAAACCCCCACTTGTTATACCTTTCCAGCAGGATTGGGAACCATTAATAACTACTCTGAGTACGGTTATCCAGCCAGTTATGCACCCACCTTATAGTAGCCCCATCTAAGTTGTATTTGCCTAGTTTATTGATAAGAATATAATGCGAGACCATATCAAATGCCTCACTAAAGTCTAGGTATACCACATCCACCGCTTCTCTCTTATCCACAAGACTTGTTATCCTATCAAAGAAAGCTATCAGATTGGTTTGACATGATTTGTTCTTTACAAATCCATGCTGGCTATTCCCTATCACCTTACCACCTTCCAAGTGTTTGCAGATGATTTCCTTAATTACTTGCTCCATTATCTTCCCTGGCACAGAATTTAAACTAACTGATCTGTAGTTTCCTGGGTTGTTTTTATTTCCCTTTTTATAGATGGGCACTATATTTGCCCTTTTCCAGTCTTCTGGAATCTCTCCCGTCTCCCATGATTTTCCAAAGATAATAGCTGGAGGCTCAGATACCTCCTCTATTAGCTCCTTGAGTATTCTAGGATGCATTTCATCAGGCCCTGGTGACTTGCAGGCATCTAACTTTTCTAAGTGATTTTTAACTTGTTATTTTTTTATTTTATCTTCCAAACCTACCCCCTTCCCATTAGCATTCACTATGTTAAGCAATCCTTCAGACTTCTCGGTGAAGATCGAAACAAAGAAGTCATTGAGCATCTCTGCCATTTCCAAGTTTCCTGTTACTGTTTCTCTCTCCTCATTGAGCCTACCCTGTCCTTGGTCTTCCTCTTGCTTCTAATGTATTGATAAAAAGTCTTCTTGTTTCCCTTTATTCCTGTAGCTAGTTTGAGCTCATTTTGTGTCTTTGCCTTTCTAAGCTTGCCCCTGGATTCCTGTGTTGTTTGCCTATATTAATCCTTTGTAATTTGTCCTAGTTTCCATTTTTTATATCACTCCTTTTTATTTTTTAGAACATGCAAGATCTTGTGGTTAAGCCAACCTGGTCTTTTGCCACATTTTCTCTCTTTCCTACCCAGCGGAATAGCTTTCTTTTGGGCCCTTAATTGCATCCCTTTGAAATACTGCCAACTCTCCTCTGTTGTTTTTCCCCCTCAGTCTTGATTCCCATGGGACCTTACCTATCAGCTCTCTGAGCTTACCAAAATCCGCCTTCCTGAAATCCATTGTCTCTATTTTGCTGAACTCCCTTCTACCCTTCTTTAGAATTATGATTTCATGATCACTTTCACCCAAGCTGCCTTCCACTTTCAAATTCTCGAATTCTTCCCTGTTTGTGAAAATCAAATCTAGAACAGCTTCCCCCCAGTAGCTTTTTCAACCTTCTGAAATAAAAAGTTGTCTGCAATGCAGTCCAAGAACTTATTGGATAGTCTGTGCCCCGCTGTGTTATTTTCCCAACATATATCTGGGTAGTTGAAGTCCCCCATCACCACCAAATCTTGGGCTTTGGATGATTTTGTTAGTTGCTTAAAAAAAGCCTCATTCACTTCTTCCACCTGGTTAGGTGGCCTGTAGTAGACTCCTAGCATGACATCACCCTTGTTTTTTACCCCTTTTAGCCTAACCCAGAGACTCTAAACACTTCTGTCTCCTATGTCCATCCCCACCTCAATCCAAGTGTGTACACAGGGCCGGCTTTAGGAAGTACAGGGCCCAATTTGAAATTTCGACGGGGCCCCGGCCGGGATGACTAAAAAAAACCCACAAACACACACACACACGTAAAAAAAACCATGCGGGGCTTGTGCTCACCGGGCGGTGGGTCCTTCACTCACTCCAGGTCTTTGGCAGCACTGAAGGACCCGCCGCCGAAGACCCAGAGCAAGCAAAGGACCCGCCGCCAAAGTGCTGCCGAAGACCCGAAGCGCTGCCAGGTGAGTAAAAATTAAAAAGGCGCCTCTAGCCAGAGAAGGGATTCTTACTGGGGGCGGGGCCCTCTTAGGCGCAAGGCCCGATTCGGGGGAATTGGTGGAATAGGCCTATAGCCGGCCCTGTGTGTACATTATTAATATATAAAGCAACACCTCCTCACTTTCCCTCCCCCCATCTATCCTTCCTGAGCAAGCTGTACCCATCCGTACCAACATTCCAATGATGTGTATTATCCCACCAAGTTTCGGTGATGCCAACAATGTCATAGTTGTATTTATTTATTAGCACTTCCAGTTCTTCCTGCTTATTACCCATATTTCTCACATTTGTATATAGGCATCTAAGATACTGATTTGATCTTGCCTCCTTCAAAGAAGAGCCTGAACCTGAAATTTGGGAAAGTTCAGATACAGATCTGAAATATGTACTTTGAAGGGACACCAGTGGAGACTTGTCTTAAGTGACTGCTCAAAGACACCATAAAAAAAATTGGTTGCTTAATGAATGTGTGACTTATTAATAAAAAGGTGGGGCGCAACTCATCACATTTGGAAATAGTTTGGGTCAGAGTTCAGAAGATTACCTGAAAAAAATTGTTTTATACAGCTTTCATAATAGGATGATTTTGTTGTAACTACCTAATGAGAAAACTGTTCCACGGTCTGGTTGACTTTAATGTAAAAAAACACAACAACAACAAAAAGAGTTCATATCAAGCAAAAATTAATCATTTTTTAATATTAGCCCAACTTTGGTGAAACTAAATTTAATAGCATGGGGATTTCTTGCCATGTCAGGGGTAGGCAACCTATGGCACACATGACGAAGGTGGCACGCGAGCTGATTGTCAGTGGCACGCACACTGCCCAGGTCCTGGCCACCAGTCTGGGGGGCCCTGCATTTTAATTTAATTTTAAATGAAGCTTCTTAAACATATTTACTTTACATACAAACATAGTTTAGTTATATATTATAGACTTATAGAAAGAGACCTTCTAAAAATGTTAAAATGTATTACTGGCACATGCAGCAAAGAATCCTGTGGCACCTTATAGACTAACAGACGTTTTGCAGCATGAGCTTTCGTGGGTGAATACCCACTTCTTCGGATGCAAGAAGAAGTGCATCCGACGAAGTGGGTATTCACCCACGAAAGCTCATGCTGCAAAACGTCTGTTAGTCTATAAGGTGCCACAGGATTCTTTGCTGCTTTTACAGAACCAGACTAATACGGCTACCCCTCTGATACCTTACTGGCACATGAAACCTTAAATTAGAGTGAAGACTCGGCACACCGCTTCTGAAAGGTTACTGACCCCTGCCATATATGCTATGACAAAGGATAAATAATTAACTCCCCATTTTCCTTTTTATCACCAGGAATGAGTGTTTTGAAGAGCATATATTTTGAACAGCTCTGCAAGTAAGGTCTTTATGACTCCCTTAAGCACTCATTGCCTAAACAGTCTTGTTGATATTCAGAAGTGCCTGTGAACATTTGCCTTCTCACCTTTCAGTTATTCTTCTCCACAGAACATATGGTAAGTGTGAAGAGCGTGATCAAGTCTAATGTAGCTATTGTAAAAGTGTTTCAGCATTGCCCTAAAATTACTTCAGGGAGGGTTTTCCTGTAGAAGAGATGCACTTGGAGTATCATATGGGTTGCCAAGCTGAGCCTACGTTTGCTTGGCTCCTCTGCCCTATGATCCCAAAGGTCTGGCAAACTTGCAAGTGGGACATTGCTATGCATTTAAACAGATGGGCAAGATTGCAGCCATCCATGTATGTGCATGAAATCTGGGTATAAAGGACAGGATTTCCCAACAACTGTCTGTTCTGATCCTACATGTCTGTTGTTCAGGGATGTACATCTCTAATCCATCTTTGAGCTGGATTAACTTTCAAAAATAAAAATACAGCTTCCAGGTCATGAACGAAGAGGTTTTTTGGCACATTTGTACCCAGCGGACTGATATGCAGGGGTGGGAGTTGGATAGGGATTTGCATTCAAACACAGGCTCTATTCCCTTTTGTTTTCTTCACAAAATGGCATAAAAAAAAGATTCTGCATCCTGGATGAATTTCAACTGAACAGGGTCATAGGACGTAGAACCACATTTTGTGGATTTCCACAGGCTTGCATATGTTTGAGGTGGTTTGCTTTAATGCTGGTTTAATAGCAAAGGAGATTTTATTGCATAGATACCATGAAAACTCATGTTTAAATACTCAACATTCAACTAGCTCTTACATTAAGCCACCACTAAAGCACAAGATGAAAAATAGATTTATAGTTTTGGATAGGAGTATCTCAAAAATGATGTCAACCAGCAAGAAGGCCTCAGACCCAGGCTCAGAAAAGCCACCTTTTATTAAAAGCCTTTACTTAAAAAAATCTTATGTTTGTACATTTCACAAAACAGATATTCTTACCACATGGTATTACATTAAATATCATAGTCTAAGTGTTCTGCTGATTGCAATGGAGCTTTATATAATAACACACTTTATAGATACACAGGGATTAACTGCTCAAAAACTGTCCAGGCTCTTAAGTTGCACACAGTTGCAAAAGTAATAATATTGCTACTGCAGGTATCCAATTAATTGGACTGACTTTTTAGACTTATTAAAAGATTCTGTGTTGCAAGGTTTATTACAGTGTAAAATGGTTTCAGTGTTGGACTTATTTACACACACAATCTAGTGGATTTCAAAAGACTGCATTTGGGTTAACAATAGGTATGCCGGAAGTGACTATAATGCGGCCAGAGCCCTTCCAAGCCCCTATTAATCAGGATAGGCAGGTAAATGAGGACAGACACAGAGTGGATTTGAGTGGCACACCACAACTTTATTAAACCTAGCACCTAGAACCTATCTGTTCTGTCTCTCTGTACCAGGCATTTGTGTGGGTACAGTGCAGGGCTTACAGGGTTCTTTACATATAGCCCATAACTCAGGATGGGCTCTTCTTTGCCTATCCCTTGGATTCAGCTTGGTCTGCTGAATCCTCTCACCCTACCATGGTGAGGGAGACAGAAGCTACCAGAGAGGGACCTCAGTCTTCAAGGACTTCAGATCTCCTTTCCCCTCCACCCCCAAAGATCTGAGGTTCACCAGCAAAATTCCAGGTCTCTTATTGCGCAACGCTGGCCCTTGGCCTTATCTGCACTGAACGCTGGCCTCAAGTTGCAACAAACTAAACATTTATACAAATCTTTAATATTATATGTCTAAATCCTATTCCTGTTTAACTTAACTATGTCTCCCTGATGCTGGGAAGAAGGCAAAAAGAATCTACCAAGCCTCAACCAATTTAGCCCCAATGGGAAAATTATTTCCTGACCCCTAAAACAGGCAACTGCTCAGACACACGGCATTCTAAAACAATAGGTCCTGTTCTGTGCTACTATGGAGTGGGAGGGTGAGTTCAGCTAAAATGGAGCAAGAGGTTTGAAAAGCCCCGGGAAAGGGTTTAAATTAATGATGCTGAGGAGTAAGGAGCCATGCAGCTCCCATCTCTGTCTGGCTAGTCAATGAGCAGTGGGGCCTAACCCAGTATCCTGCCCCTCTTTCATCCTGAGGCTGTCCAGCATCCTGTGGAACAATCAAGTCTCCAATCCATTAAAGCAGGGGGTGGCAATGCAGCCCAGGTAGCTTTCAGGCAATGCAGTAAAAATTCTGTCATGTGGGGCCCTCTCCCCAGCCGTTGTGTCACTATGTAATAGTCAAGTGCTCAATCATGTTCTTCCATTGCCTTCTGACTGTTGATACAATTTTATAGGAACAGAAGTAGGAATTCAAGCCCAGTCTGGTACAAACCAAAAATAATGATGTGTGAGGAAAAGGAAAACTTAAAGGGGAAGGCAGACAAAGAAGCACTGGGATTTTAATGGCATCTCCCTACTTTAGTGCAGCTGTAACATAGTACTGGTATCTCACTAATATTTTCCATTCTATTCCGAAAGTTATATTGCAAGTGGAAAAAGCTAATGTGGTTTTAGGATGCATCAGGCGAGGTATTTCCACTAGAGATAAGGAGGTGTTAGTACCATTATACAAGGCACTGGTGAGACCTCACCTGGAATAGTGTGTGCAGTTCTGGTCTCCCATGTTTAAGAATGATGAATTCAAACTGGAACAGGTTCAGAGACGGGCTACTAGGATGATCTGAGGAATGGAAAACCTGTCTTATGAAAGGAGACTGAAAGAGCTTGGCTTGTTTAGCCTAACCAAAAGAAGGCTGAGGGTGGATGTGATTGCTCTTTATAAATATATCAGAGGGATAAATATTAGGGAGGGAGAGGAATTATTTATATAAACTGGACACTAGGAAGTTTAAACTTGAAATTAGACAAAGGTTTCTAACCATTAGAGGAGTGAAGTTCTGGAACAGCCTTCCAAGGGGAGTAGTGGGGGCAAAAGACATATCTGGCTTCAAGACTAAGCTTGATAAGTTTATGGAGGGGATGGTATGATGGGCTAGCCTCATTTTGGCAATTAATTGATCTTTGATCATTAGCAGGTAAATATGCCCAAGGGTCTGTGATGGGATGTTAGATGGGATGGGAATTCTTTCCTGGGTGCTGGCTGGTGAGTCTTGCCCACATGTTCATGGTTTAACTGATCGCCATATTTGGGGAAGGAATTTTCCTCCAGAGCAGATTGGCAGAGGCCCTGGAGGTTTTTCGCCTTCCTCTGCAGTGTGGGGCATGGGTCACTTGCTGGAGGATTCTCCTTGAGGTCTTTAAACCACAATTTGAGGACTTCAGTAACTCAGACATAGGTTAGGGGTTTGTTACAGGAGTGGGTGGGTGAGATTCTGTGGCCTGCATTGTGCAGGAGGTCAGACTAGTGACCATAATGGTCCCTTCTGACCTTAAGTCTATGAATCTTACAGCCACTGAAACACAGATCTGTTCTATTGTTGTCCCTGCATCAGGCTGCTCAGGTGAAAACAAGACAGTGATGGGCTGATATCACTGCAGCATCTTATCACCAGGAGCATGTAAAGTTGACCAGATATTTTCAACCCATGGAGCAGGCCTGAATGATGAATAAATGTCTGATTCCGGTTTACATCTCATTCTAGCAGAATGTGAGAAAGTGCTGCATAAGGCAAGATAAAGGGGCATGATCCTGCAAGGGGCCAAGCACCAACCCTCCTACTGAGATGGATAAGAAATGAGGTTGCTGGATCCCCCCACAAGGTTAGGCCCAGGGCCGGCTCCAGAGCCCAGCGGGGCAAGCACCCGCCTGGGGCGGCCCTTTCCCGGGGGGGCGGCAGGCTGGGCCGGCGGACCTGCCACAGTCATGCCTGCGGGAGGTCCACCGGAGCCCCGGGAGCAGTGGACCTGCCGCAGGCATGACTGCGGAGGGGACGCTCGGCCGGCGGCTCCAGTGGACCTCCCGCAGGCATGACTGCGGACGGTTCGCTGGTCCCGCGGCTCGGCTGGACCTCCCGCAGGCATGCCTGCGGCAGCTCAACCGGAGCCGCCGGACCAGCGAACTGCCCGCAGCTGCGGGAGGTCCAGCCGAGCCGCGCGACCAGCGGACCCTCCGCAGTCATGCCCGCGGGAGGTCCGCTGCTCCCGCGGCTCGGGGGAGCCTCCCGGGCATGACTGCTTGGGGCGGCCAAATTTGTAGAGCCGCCCCTGGTTAGGCCCAATGATTATTTCATATAAAATGTTGGTTATAAATAGAGAGAATTCTGGAGGGCTTATTCTCTAACCTTTTATTGGGAACTACTCATACTCCATGCTAGTAGACTAAGTTCCTTACATTCCTAATTAAACCATCTTAAGAAAATGGCTAACTTTTAACCACAAAAATCAATTAAAGAAATTTAACTGAGACTATCATGCCCTGGGATCTCCAGAATTACTTGTTTTGCATTCAGACATGTTGATATTGTCTTATGTGACAAATTGTGTCCTCAGAGCACACAACAGCTAATCAGCTTTAAAAGCTACAAATGCAAAAGCCAGACCAACAGTAGACACAGACTAGCTAAGGCCTGGTCTACAGTAAAAAGTTAGGTTGACCCAGTTTAGCTACTCAGGGGTGTGAAAAATCCACATCTCTGAATGACGTAGTTAAAATGCCTTAATCCCTGGTGTAGACAGTGCTGCCACCTTTTGGAGGAGGTAGATCACATGTACTGAGAGGAGAACCCCTCCTGTTGGTGTAGGTAGTCCGTGTTGTGAAGCACTTCAGTGTTTCAAATATAGACAAGCCCTAAAACTTCACTAACATGTCTTCAAGTTTAAAATATCAACAGTTTTAAAGCTCACTTAAATAAAAAAAAAGATAGATGGCATAATACTATGCCACCAGTAGCTTTTCGTTGTTTTTTCTGACAATAATCTGGTTCTCCCAGGACAAACCATTTAGTCTACAACCTTGCAGTTTATCCACCAAAGGCGATGGGGAACCAGGTTATTGCAGCTTCTATTATCTCTTAAATAAAAAGTAGAAGAACATTTAATCAGCCAGAGACCACGCAGGAGTATTATGGAAGTAAAACTAATTTGGGCCCTAGTCACGCAATCCAACTCCCGTAAACTTTAATAGGAGCTGTGCATGTACATCTGAGTGGAGAAAGTTTGTCTCAAGGACTGTTAACATAATTTAGAACCTTGACTCAATACAAAAGTTAGATCAAAGAACAGTACAAAAATAAATGATTAGCAGAGGAATTAATTTGCAGAACAAGGGAGCTTTCTATCATTACACTAACACAACAACTAAATGTACCTGGTACACTGGTAGAAAGTGGACAACACTATGAATAGACTGTTAAACTAATGACATCTTTAGCTAGCTTGTGGACAGTGGAAGAACAATGGCCAATTGATTTTAAAGAAACAGACAATTTTCATGGAGCAATGTGAACTATATTCATTCACCTTGGCAAAAAAGAGAAGTCAGAAAATACAATACATTTCCGCTAATCCACACACTTAACTAATCACACCAAAGACTGTTGGTCTCCAATTCTCAGTAGAGTGATTTAGGGAGATCCCATGTTACTAAGACTTCATCATTGCTGCAAAATATATTACAGTACATGTTATAAATATCCTAAGTGTTTTCTCCTCCTGCTTGAATACCAGTGGAGATGTTCAAGCTCACAGTCCGTAGCGATGTCTGCCTGGAAGCCGGGAGTGGCCACATTTCTATCTCCCTCCTCACTCACACAAACTTTGTTGGTCATCAGAGCACATTGGAAAGGATATTTATTTTCCCAAACTTTTTCTGATGGTCTGAGCAAGCAGGTTGAGAGGTAAGGGAACCTCTTTGGTTGGATAAATTAATAAATGATGACATTGGATCCATCTGTATTTGCAATTTGTACTTTTAAATTGCACTAAACATGAGCTGCGAGCTTGGACACAAGCCGGTTTAATGAAACAAATAACTAAATCCTTCAACAAAATTGAAAGTGTCAAAATAACAGAACAAAGTACATTTTTTGTGATGCATTATCCTCACAGTTTTCATTGCTTACCCACTAATTCACAAACATCAGTAACCTGTAATGGATCCCCTAGTCATTCATTCAAATTAGCCAGTATCAACTGTACTCAACAATGGCTGGATTATAGTCAAGTTGCTGTTGAACATTGATCTGTAATTGTGTAAGTACAGAGGGGAAAAAAGTGGATCAGGACTGACATCTGCTGGCCTTGTTACTGAGATGTTCCCATCGGAAATAGGGTTTATGTGAAACACACACTCCTGCTGGGATTGCATTGCCTGAAGTCACACAGTGGGTTTTGAGGAAAAGGTCACAGCTTTAATACAGTCAAGAGCCACAGTAAAGCTTCACGAACTACAACTGCACTTGTACATAAATACCAATAACCCATGTTACCTCTAAAGAAACACCAGGATGAGGTTATCCTCTTCCCTAGTGTTTGGCACCCAGGACACATTCTGCCCACATTGATCTTAATATTCCAGAACAGCCTCTTAGCTCGATGGAAGTGCTGTCTACTTAAGAAGCGACAAAGAGTCCTGTCACACATGCGTCTAACGAAGTGGGTATTCACCCACAAAAGCTTATGCTCCAATACGTCTGTTAGTCTATAAGTTGCAACAGGACTCTGTCACTTTTTACAGATCCAGACTAACACGGCTACTCCTCTGATACGGTCTACTTAAGAATACATGGTCACTGCAGCCTTCCAGATTTACCACAACTATACTCTCCTGATAAATGGCCCCACTGTGACGCCCTCATTTAGCACACTTGGACAACATAACTTATGCTCATCTCAAAAAGCAAAGCTACGAACAAGAATATTTAGCATACCTGTTAGAAAATCAAAACACTGCAGCCTGTCTATTGATTAAGCCCACTGGCATTCTGAAATACCTCAGGTTAGAGTTGGTGGGTGTATCACTAAGCTACAGAAAAGACCCTGGTCGTTGTGAAGGGGGAAATTAACTCCAAATACCACTATTCAGCTGTGGTCAGCCCCACTATCTGCCCTCCTGTTTTTATGATCTCTAAAGAACGATGCACTGTGGCACAACATTAAACACATCACCCTCCACATGTTGGTCTGCAAGCGCTAACAGTGTTATTTGAGTTCACAGCTCTGTTAGGGGATGTTAACTTTAAACACTCCCAATTCCCCAAAGTATATTCACTGATTTCTTTTTTAATATAATCAAAATATTTGATATTAGAACTTGTAAGCTTTCACCAGCCCCCTCCTGCACAAAACCGACACTAGTTGATAGTCCCTTTTTAATAACGACCACACTTAGAACTGTCCTGTGAACAATTGTGCATTGAAAAGTAATCTCTCAAACTTTGCAACAGTCCTTCTTTACAAGTAACAAAGGTAGCAGGCTGGGTTTCCAACAGCAGTTACTTAGTGTTGCCAACTCTTGCAATTTTAGCATGAGTCTTGAGTTATTTAGTGTTAAGACCCCAGCTGCTGTAATCAGGTTATTGCCTCTGCTCTGCCAATGGCGCTAGCTTTTATTGCCCACTTGTGAAATTTTCAAACAAGCACTTCTGTGCTTTCTCTCATGCTACTCCCTGAAATCATCCACAAAGTTAGAGCCCCACGTGGATACAAATTTATATCTGCGGATATAAATCTGTAGCTGTGGAACCGCAGGGTTCTCCCGGGAACTGCAGCGGTGAAAGGAGCAGAACGTGGGGCCACTTCTCCCAGAAGCCAGCACCCCATGCCAGCAGCTCCTCCAGTGTGGCTGTACCGCCCCCAGCCCTGCCCCCAGCCCTTTCAAGCAGCTGTCTGTGGATGTGTGCACCACTCGAACACAAGAGTATGACCAGGGACAGCTGCCAGTGAGCCTGGTGCCTACCGCATTGGGCAGAGCTGCGGGTGGTACAGCCACACTGGAGATCCTGCCAGCATGGGGCGCTGGCTCCAAGGAGTGGCGGCCCCACCTTCTGCTCCTTTCACCGCTGCAGTTCCTGGGAGAGCTCTGCGATTCCATGGATACAACTGGTATCTGCGCAGGGTTCTAAATACAGCTACTTATATAGCTCCCCCTCTCCATAGTCTCTGAGTACCTCCAAAGTATTTATGGATTTTACCACAACCCTGTGAGGTAGCAAAGCGTTAGTATCACCAGTTTTCATGAGGAGAACTGAGGTACAGAACAGTTAGGTGACTATGCAGTGATACAGCCCTTGAGCTAGTTTTAAACCTTGACTGACTGTGAGCAGCACCCATTAACTGTTCTGGGAAATAGGATATATTGATATAAAATTGAGATTTTTTGGCTCAAAAATGTTAGCTAATATGTTCCAACTACACTTGGATGCATTTGCACACTGCATTATTAATAAAAATAATAATAAGTTAGAGATAGGATCAAGGATCTAACTTTAAATTAAACATACTGTATCCTTTTGGTCCTGAAGTCTGAATTTTATTTTTTTAAATTTGCATACCTGTATTCTAGGAACTTATATAAATCTTCACTTCAGCAAAAAGCCTCACTTCCACGGCATTCTCCGCATACAAGCGGCAAACTGATTGCATAATAACCGAGTACGTTACTTTTACTCTCCAGCCCCTCTATTTGCAAGTACCCACATTGAATGACATGTTTTGTTGTAAAATCATTGAAACAGAGACCCATCTTTCTCTGCATCTCTAAGGTGGCTAGTATATGTTTGGCCCTGACACAAAATGAATGTGCCCAGATACTATGGTGGTTGGCCATGAAAAACAGTTTGCTTTAAAGAACAATTAAAAAAAACTTTAAAAAAAAAAAAGCAAATTTCAAATAAGGCTTATAGCTAAGTGTTTTTCAGGTATGGGAAAAACAACTGTTGAACAGGGACCACTAAACAGAACAACTGGAAAAGATATCAGCTTAATTAATTAATGCTGGTATCTATTTTTGCTCCCTTCTTCCACGTCCACAAATCTAGAAGAGTGACTTCTAACATGTCTGACATTCAGACCAGGGGTTGAGTTGCGAAGAAAGCAGTGGCTGTTTTGAATCTGCAGTCATCAAATCAAATGAATTCTGTTTTTCATTCTCTTTACGGGACTGCAACCTGTATTAAATATTTTATAAGCCCCTTCTGAAAACCTTTCAAGGGGCCCATGTCGAGGAGAATCTTTGAAGGGAGTTCTTCTACAGTAGAGAACATTCTTAAAAGTTTAAAGAGCTCATTGTTCCATAGTAAAGCATGTTAGCAATTTATTTTGGACAATTTGGATGGTTTTACATCTGAAAGTTCATCTCCGAGTTTATTGAGCATTATTGCAGTATAAGAAGATAATTGGTGGAACTTTAGCTAAAGAAGAATGACAGAGAGAGAGATGTTCCTAATGCCTGATTTTGCATTTAGAAAAGAATAATTGGAGCATGATGTTACAGTTGTATGGTATTTCCCATAATCTTTCTCTAGTGTTTAAAACCTGTATTGTTCACTAGATAAAGTAAAGTGTCTGGTTTCCCATATGTAACGAGTTGTATGAAATGGAAAGCAGGGGGAGGGATGCTACACAATCTTATGTGATGATATATTTTATCCTTGTGGTTTTCACCCCTTTGAGTTTAGCTTTGTTTCAGGTTTGAAAATAAATGACATACTACCGCGTTTCACCTTGCTTCACTTCTTGATCATGAATTCTGCATGATTTCAGTGCAAACCCAGAAGTGGGCCTGGATACCTAGAATATTGTGAATCTTTTGATGAACCTGGGATAAGTTCTGAGTTTCTTAACAAAACCTAGAAGAAGGCAAGATTTTGTGTAGTTTTAGGTTTCATAACAGAAATGCATTGCCCTCCTGCATATATTCTCTTGTTTTCTCTTTAGCCCTTCCTCTCTTTTATGTAAACTCTCTAGTGTAGGGATGGGCAAACTACAGCCTTCGGGCCGGATCTGGCCCCTCAGGGCTTTGGATCCAGCCCGCGTGATTGCCCCCCGTGGCACTGTGGGCCCTGCGCCGCTCTCAGCAGTGGCCGACCCGACGTCCCTGTGCCCCCCGGGCCTTTGGATCCAGGCACTTCCCCCGCAGCTCCCATTGGCTGGTAACAGGGAACCATGGCCAATGGGAGCTTCGGAGGGGAGGTACCTGGAGGTGCAGCAAGGACAGCACACACAGAGCCCTTCACCCCCGCCCCCGAGGGGCCGCAGCTCTTCCTGGAGCTGCGCAAGGCCAGGGCAGGCATGCAGGGACCCTGCCTTGGTCCCAGTGCGCGCCGCTGTCACCCCAGAGGCCAACCCCCCCCCCCCAGCTCCCTGCCCTGAGCCCCCTGCCTGCACCCCGCACCCCTCCTGCACCCCAGCCCCCTTCTCTGAGCCCCCTCATACACCCTGCACTCCTCCTCTGCCCCAATCCTTTGCTCTGAGTCCCTTCCTGCACACCGCACCCCCTCCCACACCCCTCCTCCCTCCTGCCCCGGCCCTGCATACAATTTCCCCACCCAGATGTGGCCCTTGCCCCAAAATGTTTGCCCACCCCTGTTCTAGAACAACAGACCCCACTGTGCAATAGGGTTTCCTAGAGAGACAAGATATCCATTAAGACCAGCAGTGCTGAATGTTACACTGCTGAGAGTTACAGAACAGGGAATACCAAGGGCATGGGTTCTGCTTCCAGTAGCATTTCCTTTGTTTAAAACATTATTATTCTTTAGTGGATCAGACCCTGGACATATTAGCAGACCAGTCCTCCTTCCTCCACTCCCCCACAAAAATGGAGTCAAATCTGCAGGGCAGCAGGGAAGAAAAGAGAAGAATGGGCATCATTTTTCTCTTTCTCCCCCAGCTGTCGATACCCTCCTCTCCACACCTCCCTGCCCCACACTAAAACTGTACCTTCATTTCCCACAGCCTATCACTTATTTTAGAACCAAATGTGCCTGTGTCACACACAGACCTGGTGTTTTGCATTTATTGCTGTCAGTTATTGACCTCATAAATGGCTCATTCTTGGAGGTGCTGGAAAGCCTTATGCTAAAGGAATGAATCACACATAATTTCATGCATCCTTTGCTGCTTTTCCTGTTGTGTCCTTCTGGGATTTTCTTTTGTGGTGGTGGAATTTCCAGAGAGAGAGACTGCAGAAAGAAAATCATATCTTCACTGGGAAAAAGAGAGGTATGTTAAAATCCTCCCAGAATGGAGTCAATTAAATACCACACCAAGGTTACAGGATATAGAAGTTGTTCAAAATGACATAAAAAGAAAGGGATAAGGCAAATATGGTGCAAAGAGATTCAATTCCCTCCTCTGGTAATGAGCTAATTGCAGTTGTGTGCAATTGCCTCTTCCTTACATTTTGCTGTGCTTTAGAGAATAACTAGATGCAATTATTTGGGCTGGCTGAATTACTGCTGACCAAGCATTCCTATGTAGTTAGCCTTGTGTTAAAGGAAAGCCTTGGAAAGAGAATAGATATTAACAAACAAAACAAACCCACTCACACACCACACCACCCTCCTCCTGCCGTGACTCGAAGTCGAACCGAGATTGCTGCGGCCACAACGCAGAGTACTAACCACTATACGATCACGGCAAGCTAGTGTGATTGGCAGGGTATAGATTGTCCTTTAGCAGAGCTGTGAGAGTACTGCTACCAAGTGAGAATAGGTTGCAATGATTCATGTGACTGTCTGCGCCCCCACGCAGCGCTAAACTGAGGAAAGATTTAAGTTTTGAACAATGGAAACACAAGAAAATTCTTATTTCTCCCCACCACTGTGCATAATAAGAAAAACAGAAAAAGGATTTCCTATACCATAATGTAGAACTTAAAAAAAATAAATCTATTTTCAAATTACTGGTTCAACAGAATGTATGTGTGTGGTGGTGGTGGTGGTGAGGGTGTTGTTTCTGGTTTTTAGAACTGTGGAAGCTTTTGTTTTAAGTAGCTAGTGTACATTTCTTTTTCCTGAGACAGTCTCTAAAACACATTTGAAATAGGGTTTGGATTGGAAGTCTAGTTTTTAAAACTGGCCTCAGCTACCCTATCATGGAAAGAAGGGGGATTGATATTACACAACAACAAAAATGTAGACATTTTGTTTGAACCCCCACCTCCATTATGATATTGCCCAGTATTGCAACCGCACACATTCAAAAATCATGAATCAAGCCCCACCCCCAAAAATGGCAGTGGTTAACAAAAACAAAACAAAAAAACCCCACAACTCATGAGATTTAAAAAAAAAAACAACAAATGTGAAGTTCTTTTTTTTGCCTGGTGGTGTTAGAGCATTTAGAGCTCACACTTACAAGCTTTTCTCTGCAACCAAGAGGGAGAGAAATTTACTTGTTTTAAAAAGCTGAGATTCTCAGGTTATCATTAATTAATTTATTTATTAGTAGTATTGTGGGAGTCCTGGTAGCTCAGGTCATGGACCAGGACCTAATTGTGCAACGTGCTATACAAACACAGAACAAAAAGACAGCCCCCGCCCCGCAAGAGACAATAGGAGAATATGGACCGAGGGAAACAAACAATGAGAATGTTGGTCAGTATGATAGGCAGCGGTTTTGGCATACCAGCGGCCTAACTTGTCAACTTCTTTGTAGATCTCACAGCAATAGAGAGAGTTCTAAGGAGGACTTTTAGGGAAGGTGACTTTAAAGCAAGTAACATTGTTGGGTTGAGAATTTGCAGTCAGCAAATCACTGTGACAATCATGTTTGAATGCTGATAAAAGCAACAGTTTGCTACTAATATTTTATTAAACGAGGATCTGCACAAATCTCCATTGGGTTATACTGTGTATTTAGAATATTTCCACCTACACTAATTTCTACATGTAAATCAACTGGGCTAAATCCTCTCTTTTGCTTTGGAACACAGAGAACAGATTTTTTTCATTAATTACTGAAACACACACAAGTACCTTTGTAAGAGATATTGTGAAAAGAATGAGACTCAGCTTATGTTTTTGCAGAAGAACAGGATCTCCCTGTATTTACATAAGAAAAATCTTAGGAAGGTAAAAGGGTCAGTGGGCCCATTAACCAGTCCACCTTGTTTTTCTTCTGCCACTTCCCTTCATACATCATTGTCCTCCTCACAGAAGTTCTCTTGAGAATTCATTAGTTTTACTTGTTGTAATGTCTCTTCTGGGTAATCCATTTTACATTTATAGAGCCAGCTCTAAGTGCAGCATGGGCCCATAACAGAGCCAGTTATGGCTGCCTAATTCTCGAGTTGCCACAACTACAGCTCCAACATAAGTTAGAGCAGCATTTAGGCATCTCTAACTTCTGAGAGCTAGCTACAGCCCTTATGTGATCATGCTCCAGCAGAGAATTACCATAGGGGACTGCCAGAATAATACTGCAGACAGCACACAGTGTATTCTCTTTTTGTAACTCATACATTTAGGAAGACTATTTAGCAGTTACATAGTGCTTTCCACCTGGGAAGGCATTTTACAGAGAGGGAAACTGAGGCACAGAAGTGACATGCCAAAGCGCTCTGAGTGAGAAAGAGGTGTGAGAAAGGTGAAAAATGTATGTCTCTGAAGGGCAGAAGTGCTTTATTGAGGTAGACTGCAGTATTACTTCACTTATGGAATTCAGTCAATTAAGGGAATTTGTTCAGTAAATGTACTTTAAATTTACATTTAATATGCAGATGCATTCACAACAGGGTGTCCATAAAAATTAGTATATTTACTACAACGATCACCACACAGTAGCAAGGGTGATCTCTGCTAACTGTTATAGACTTTAGTTCAGGAATGTATCAGTGTCGCCTAGAGGCTAGAGCACTAGAATAGGACTCAGGAAACTAGCGAGCTGGGTGTCCTGGGCAAACCACTTCACCTCTCTGAACTTCAGTTTTCCAATTGGATAATGATACTCATTTCCTTTGTAAAGCACTATATAAGTGATAGAGTACGTGCTAAATGATAATAATATCTACCGGTACTTATGTCCCATTTAGTTCAATGAGACTTAAGCACTGTCTTGAATCAAGGCCATAGTTAACTTTACTCTAAGGCAGGGGTAAGCAACCTATGGCACGGGTGCCGAAGGCGGCACACAAGCTGATTTTCAGAGGCACTCACACTGCCTGTGTCCTGGCCACCAGTCCAGGGGGCTCTGCATTTTAATTTAATTTTAAATGAAGCTTCTTAAACATTCTGAAACCTTATTTACTTTACATACAACCATAGTTTAGTTATATATTATAGACTTATAGAAAGAGACCTTCTAAAAACGTTAAAATGTATTATTGGCATGCAAAACCTTAAATTAGAGCAAATAAATGAAGACTCGGCACATCACTTCTGAAAGGTTGCCGACCCCTGCTCCAAGGGCTTGTCTATGCATGGAGTTGTTTCTGATTAACTCCATGTGTGGACACTCTTATTCTGGATTAAAAGTGTCCACACATGGAGTTAATCAGGAACAACTTCATGTGTACAGAAGCACTCACAAAATGCAAGACTCATGTAAACTCTCCACATCATTGAAAGCGACAGGGAAATAAGGAATTCACATGCATAATTGTTTTTTTAATATTGACAAAGGATTTGTGGAGGACTTCAACACCCGTGACCCCACTTTATTTCCCAGATGACATCACAAGCAACAACAGGAGTGGGAGAAGACTCATGTTAAAGTGCACTGAGACTTGACACATGTAAATAACATTGTTAAAGAACTCATCTTTATTTCACATTATTTTTCAGAGTGCTGCTCACAATTTCAGGAAACTTAATTCCCAGAACAGCTTGCAACTAAAAAGGGCACAGTATATAAACTCTCTGAAAAAGTTTTTAACTGAAAATTTTCAGGAAGCCTGTATTTCATGTAGGGCTTTGGAAAATACAGGATCATAGAACTCACCCAAAATGTGTGTCTGTCAAGCCCCCTGTCTCTCCAGGATATATCCACAGGTAGAAGACAAATATTAAACCAAATACAAATAAGTAATAATAAAAGGTACTTGCTCTTAGTCTTACTTCTGATACACTTAAAAACCAATGACCAGAGCTTCCATAAAATGGCATCTAAATATTCTAACTCCTTAGCAATAAGCCATCATTCATTTAGTTATATGGTATGTAATTCTATTATTAATGTATATGATTTATTACATGAATTACTGTTGTTTGCTATAGTGTAATTTATAAGATACAAATGCCCCTTTTAGAGGTCTTCTTTCTAAGAACCAGTGTTCTTATATGAGGCAGTGATGAAGAAAGTAAAATTACACTCAGTGCTTATCACAGAGACAAAGGGTTTCCTGGAATCACTGATGAGGGACAGTTAATGTTTTCTGTCACGCAGGAAAAAACCTCCTGGCACCAACAATTCATGCCTGATTAAGCAAGTTTTTCACATCTCTTGCTGTCATATTTTCAAGTAATTCAGGGTTGTTGCTTTATTATTATACACTCCTGGCAAAGATCAGAAATAAGCAGACTTCATGAGCTTGTTCAGTCCAGACCTAAAGTAGCTGTAATTACTAAAAATTACATGCTCACTACACCATAATGTGCATCACATTATCCATAAATACACATTTAAAAACACAACAGCCCACACACTTGCAATAGGCTTATTGAACTAAAACTTACCTGGTGGCTATAGGTAAAATTTACAAGTCATCCTTATAAAAGTTACAAGATTTCTAAGTGCTTGTTCATTGTATTATTGAGTTTCACTAATATTTTAGTTCTGTATTTTAAAAAACGTATCCCTTCCTGCCGTGACTCGGATTCGAACCGAGGTTGCTGCGGCCACAACGCAGAGTACTAACCACTATACGATCACGGCGAGCTACCTAGCGGGTTTGCTTTTTTCCCTGTTGCAGTATTGAAGTCAAAAGGCACAGCGCCACCTATCGTCCGCCCTGCTGTTTTCCACTCAGCTAAGCCACAGCTGGCGAAGATATTTTTACAAGCCAGTAATTACACACGGCAATCTGCTCCTGCGCCGAATTCTACTTTCTATTCTAAGGCATGGCTTATCAACGGGGGGGGGGCTAGGAGTAAGTTCAGGAAGGGCACAGAAGCCCGCCCACTCTTGATGGCAATCCCACAACTTTTTTCTTTTGTAACATAACGGGACAGTACATGACATGTATTTAGGCACAGAAACCGCACCCATTTCTTTGCCAACAAGATGCGAAAACACATTTGCTTAACAAAAAAAACAAGCGCCACTCATTTCACTATTGCACAGTGACAGGCTTCTGAATGCTCTTGCCAAGGATTTCTCTCCACTAGACCACGCACTGAACTCACGCTCAGATCGCGTTTCCTGTATTTGTAGAGTTATTCTCTTGGCTAGGCAAGGAGCTGCCATTCAGACACCAATGCCAAGGTCACACGGGACTGCCCACGGAGTGTCCATCAATGAAAGGCAACGGTCAAGTAGTGCTGAATTATACTCCGGTGCATGCTACTGAGCCAAACGCTGAAAACCACCTGGCTTTTTATCTCGAGATCTGCAGGTCTCAAAATAATGAGCCTAAGCAACGTTCGGATACCCAAAGCAAAGCAGGAGAGATTTGCAATACCCTTCTGTGAGATGAAGTCTCTAGCAAAATGAAGCTACATGTAACGTTCTAAGTAATGGGAACACTCTTAAAAAAAAAAGAGCTTCCTACTATCTTAAATCATATTTAAGCCTGACAAACATTACAATGTGCTATCATAATAATTCCACTGGAAATATCTAAGAGAATATGGGGTTGCTGGCACTGAGGATGGAATGGTGGGGGCTCAATCCATTACAGAGGTGTGTGCCAAAAACTTCACTAGCAATCACAGCCAGAAGAGAAAATCTCAGCATCGTGGGCTCTGTGCAGAACGCTGAGTAGGGGACAATGCAGAGCATCCCTATGCCGTGGAGAGCATCCACTACTATGCCTGGTGAGATTATATACAAATACAACAGACATGATTTTTAACAAACAAACAAGATGAACACAAATGCAGTAAAGTGTTTTAATGTGGACTGAGCATGTTGCTGAGGAGAGCTGGGTTCTGGGATATGTTTCAAGCCTAATGAAGTCAACAGCAGTCTTTCCATTGATTTCAGTGGACTTTGTAACAGGTCTCTAGTTCTGATTCTACTATTAACTCACCATGTGACCTTAAGCAGTCACTTAACTTGTGTCTATCTGGCTAATAGGGATAATGATACCCACTTGTCAGTGAAAAGCATTTCAATATCTACAGATGAAAAGATCTAGATAAATGATAAGTATTATTACTAGTATAGTAAACATAACGCTGCTAGAACTCAGTATGTCTGGCGTTCTGCTCACCACGCCTTCAGGGAGGAAGCCTACATCAACTGAGTGCTTATCTTAATAAAAAGAGAATTTATAATCAGCAGAAAAAATTGGCTTCAGGATATTTATTAAAAATGTAAATGAAATATTTTTAGCTGTAGTAATAGTAAAAATATTAATTCAAATGGTTTGTAAGGGAAACATTGAAAAATATACTGAAACAATTCTGCTTCTACACTGTCTACTCCTATATTCTCTTCCTTCATTCTGTATTATTAATCAAGACATTTATATAACAAATAGGAACTTTCTTCCACCACAATTCATCTGCTTCTGTAGCATATTCCTCTTTTTAAGGCACAGGGACTAATCATTGTGTCTACTTCTAGCAACAGAAGGATAGAAGACTCATACAGGCCAGAAGTCAGGAGAGGAGCATAGGCCTTATCTACAATGGAGAATTTACCCACCCCTGACAACAGCATTTAAGTATGGGTTCTGAAATGGTGCTAAACATGATTTGATCTGCTCTACATTTATCGTTAAACCAGCATTCACCTCTGGTTTATCTGCATGAGCAATAATTTTCTTTTAGTGCAGATAAATGGCATTGTCCCCTCCTAACCCACAGGAATCTCTGCAAGACTATACAAGGCAGAGGAGACTCAAACGCCATATCGTCTATATTTACACATTGCCATATAGATCCATGGCACTCACTAAACACCACAAACTATAAAAGGTGTGTGCCAAATGCTTTAATTTAAGGCACAGTCCTGCATTGGGGGCAGTGTGGGGCACCCTCCTCCAGGGGGTTTTCTAGCAGCTATTGAACCTTATACAAGCACAATGCCCCCCAAGTTCCAGGAGAAACATGGCCATTTACAATCAGCCTGAATGCTTCCTCTGAATTACATTCTATTATTCCTTGTACAGTCATTACATCTGTGCAAAGTGCTACCAAATCTGAACTCTCCATGTGCACCATGATAGGATTTTACACCTGTGCAAATGATTACACAAGGCTCAAGTCTCCCCAGCTCCTAATTATTTTGTTAACTCCATTTTGTTCCTCCATTTTTGCATTCTTTCTAGTTGCCTAGAATGACTATAATGTTGCATATGGGGTTTCATCAAACCCATGTAGCAAAGAACTCTCTACTTTTCTGCTTTGATTTTAATAAAAAAAAACAGGGCCCATATATTCAGCTACAACTTTGTTTCTTAAGTAAGTAAAACATACAAAAAACCAAAACTCACAGTTCAGCTGAAATCCCCAGAAGAGTCTGAGTTCCTATTGCCTTCTGCACTTGGTGTAGTCATTGACACTTGTGTAAAGTGGGTTTCAAACATTGCCACCTGTGTTAAGTGAATGCGGAATTCTGGTTTGCTAGCATTTTACACCCACTCTATGCAAGGTGAAAGGCAATAAGGAAATCAGGCCTTGATTCAAGGAGGCTGTGGGCTTAATCTACACTCTGGCAAACTCCCAAATGTCTGTATAGTAAGGTAAACTACTTTCCATTATCTGATGCCTCTGGTATGCAGCCCAAATCTGTGCTGGTGATTGTCTTGTCAGTTTGCACTGCAAATTCATATCTCATTTGCAGTTCCAGTCATCCAGAGTTTCTTTGCAGTACTGCATCCTGCCAAATTCTCCATCCCACTGTATATGCATATGGATTATTTCCCCTCATGATTTATGAATGCTTGGGATTAGCAATAGTTATCTGCACATTTCACTAACATGTTGCATGGACACTGTTCCAGGTCACTACTAAAGATGTTAAGAAAATCCAAGCCCTGAAGTACCCCAGTAAATATTCCCCCCCCCCAATTTAATACATTGCAGTTATTAACATCTTTCCTTCACATTCCTTCAGCCAGTTTCCAAGCCATGTGTCAGTGTTTGCATATATAGATATCAGTGTAATGTAATCTAAAGAGATTTATGTGTATAGGATAGATATAGCACCTTTCATCCAGAAAGACCTCAAACGGCTGAAATTGGGTTCCACAAACACTTATTCACATGAGCAAAATAATTTTATCTGTGAGCTTGGGCATTAAAATTATATGCAAACTGTCCAAAGGGATCACTCCTCTCGCACTGGAGTAGAATGACTGCTATTTAATAGCACTCAGCAGTAATGCTCATTGTAGGACAGGAAATGATGAATACTGTATCAAGATGAAACTGTGGGGAGCAGAGGAGGGATTTAGGTGCAGAAGACTGAATGTAATTACGTTGGAATATGATCAAAACACTGGTTACTATCTCTGCTTTTACAAAATGTGCCAATGTATTTTACTGATCACAAACATTTCACATTTCATTAAAAAATATAATCCACTAATAAGATGGATCATGGGTTCAGTACTTATAAGGAAAGACTCCCGTGCAAGTAATAACCCCGCTTGACCTTGCTTAGCATGCAAAATCTGGCAGAATCATAACACAAAGTCATATATACATGTCATTTTTTTATTCTTCCATATTGGTCCCCTGTCATCTCCATTCATTATGATGGTTTGCTGTCCCCATCCAAACATAACAGAGCAGAGGTTGGGCATGATATTTTTACCTGCCTTGCAGGGCTTGCATGGAAGAGGAGTGGAATATGCAGCAATACTGCATATCAGCATAGCTCCAAAATCTATACTTTCATTAAATGAAAAAAATCTCTAGCCCTTATGATTATGAAGAAAACCTTAAAAATATTAACATTGCATAATTAATGCAGCATTATGCCAGAGTTTGCAGAGAGCCTGAGACAATAGCTCTGAGATAGTGAATTGCCCCATTCATATCAGTGAAATATTAACTCAGATGCCAAATAATGATGCTTTAAATGTTGCAAACATTAATGATTTCACTTCTGATTAAAGCATGTAAGAAAGAAAAGGGAGGGTCATGATCTCATAATCTACTTTGAGCAATCTCTACTCTACATATCATTTTTATGTGCTTGGAAGAGCATCATCACATTTTTTCCACACCAGTCAAGAAGACATACTTATATTTTGAAAACCTCTACATTGTGAGTGGCATCTCATTTTGGCATTTCAAGTGGCTGGAGCCTAAGCTGTGGGCAGAGTTTAGAAGAGTACCTCTATCTTTATTTTTCCTTTTATCATTTCAACCTGTTCCCTCTCCATAGTCATCCTTAAAACATATGAAGGCAAAAATCACACATACTATTCACATAAAATGCATATTATGGAATTGGATAGTAAAAATTAGCATTGTGACTTGCCTGAAGTGGAGCCAAAATTAGTACCTGGACCTCCCAAACAAAACCCCAAGTGACGCTGTCACTTGTTCGGATTTTAGCCTATAGCCCCAGCCAGGCCAACAAGCCAGGTTGAAGCATTGCTAAACTTGGGCGAGAAGGGAGAGAGGAGTGGGTGTGTGTGTGTGCGCGCACACACACATACACAGGAGGGGGCGTCAGGGCAAAGTAACTCCGCAGTGAAGACATATCCTCAGTCACATAATCCAAAAATTACAGCTGCTGGTTCCATTACAAAGGACTGTCAGGACAAAAATATTAAAATTGCAACAGTGAGGGAGGAGAGGTCAAAAGTACAATGTCGGCTAAGGAGAGAAAAATAAGGAGACACCAAGAACAGTTTCAGGTAAACAGAGACCAAAACCTGCTATCTCTAACTCAGGCAAAATTCCCATTCAAGTCACTTGAAATTTTTTCTTGAATAAGGACAGCAAGATTTACCCCTGGGTTGGAATGTTCCTTCTTTAATTAACCATCTCTTTTGCACTGCCAAACTATAAAGGATTCCCTATCATTCCAATACACTTACATTTTAGTGTTCATCTTGCTTATACAGATAAATATACTGCTGTAGTTTTTTTCTTAAAATTCCTTCAAGCTCTTGTTGCCTTCAAGGACTAAAGGATTTGGCCCCTATGTCCTCTCCTTTGTCTAGGCTTCATTTTGTGTATTGCTTCTTTTGTATTTCCATTACCCCCTATTAATTATGCCCTCAGTATATGTTTGCATTTAGTTAAAATTCTAGGGGATGTAGAAAGAACACTCACATTGTTATATAGATTGACCTTTTTTAAAATTTCAATAGACTTTTATACAGTGCACCTACTCATATGTACTGACCCAAATCTATCAAAAAATGGGCCAAATTAGGCCCATGCTCACTTTTGCTGGCACAGTCCAAAGGCTGGCACTGGCCTGGAATGTGGGAGGGGGGGTGGTTTTGCTAGCACCTGCAGATAAGTTTAAAACTGTTTGTACCAGTGGAAATCCTGACCCAGGGCAGGCAGCAATACTGAAAATGGTTGAACTGTTGGTGCAGATGGGGGAAAACCTGTTTCAGCACCACAACAGATGATCATGATGGTCCCTTCCGGCCTTAAAGTCTAAGAGAGGGGTATTCATAGGCATGGGAACTAGGGGTGCAGGGGGTGCTGCAGCACTCCCAGGTTTTTTGCAGAGTCTCGGCTGCCAGCCCCAGTCCTGGCTGCCAGCCCTGGGCCCGGGTGTTCCACTGCTGCCATTGACCCTGGGCCCAGGGTCCTGGCCACTGGCCCAGGACTCCACCCCCACCCCCAGCTGTGGCCCCAGCCTCAGCCCCCTTAACCCATCTGCATCCCCCACTAGAGCCACAGCCCTGCTCCCAGCCCCAGGGGGCAGAGAGGGGCATGGACAGGAGTAAGAGGGGGGGCATAGCACCCCCCACTCTGAAAACTGTTCCAGTGCCCGTGGGGGTATACATTCTAGTGCACACTAGTGTATCTTGCACCCACCATGTGAACTCTGCTGGCACACACTAACATTTCTTTTTTGCGCATTAATGTAATTTGTTTGAAATGGAACTACATTAATTTGCGTTAGGGAACTTTTAGTGCATGCCAGCAGGGTCCACATGGGCCGGGTAGAGCTAGTGAGCACAAGGGACATGTGCACGCCCCCACCCCAACCTCCGGAGGAGCTCTTCCCTCCCTATCCCCACTCCCATCCCAGCTCTGGCAGGTGCTCGCTCTTCCTCCCCTCACGCCCGACCCCCGACGAAAGCTCACTCTTCCTCCTCTCCCCCCACCCCCGTCCCTGGCCCCATAGGAGGTCACTCTTCTTTCCCCCCTCCCAGGTCTGGGAGGACTTCTGTGCCCTAATGTTTATTGGGGGATATGCCCTTGCTTGCCCCTCCTTGCACCTGCCTCTGGTGAGCACAAAATTGACACACCTCTGGTGCAGCTGTTGAGTGTGACAGACACTCTTCTTTCAGGTTAAGCATAAAAAGCAGTTCAGCTCCTTTCTGGAGCAACATTAAATAGGACTCTGAGCTACGTGGGTGGAAGGTTCTGGGGGCTAGATACTATGTGATTATATACACATATATATACACACACACACACACATATACACACACATGTATGTGTGTGTGTGTGGGAGAGAAAGAGAGAAGTGGCAGATATGCCACAAAAGTAGAAGGGAGGACAGCAAACAAGCACTAGATCAGCCCTCAGTTGCACTTTCTCACACTGTTTGCTCTCATCGACACTAGCAGTTCAGCCATTTTCAATTCTAGATAAGGAGGTCCCATTCTTATCAGCAACAGCTCAATTTCCTGTTGTAGGTTAGGCTAAAAGATTATAGGAGCAGTTCTCAAACACTTTCATAGCATGGATCTCTTAAAGGAAAGACAATGTAGACCCACTCATTTACCATTAATGATCATATAACATTTTTATTTGCGGTGCCATTGTAGCTTGTTGGTCCCTGGATATTAGAGAGACAAGGTGGGTGAGGTAATATCCTTTATTGGTGAAAGAGACAAGCTTTTAAGCTACACGGAGCGATTCTTTAGGTCCCACTGATGCTCTGGAGATCACCCAGACTAGTAAGGAGTTCTGTCACCACCTGCTTTCTAACTTTGGGAGCCTATGCTGCTATGCCACCAGGGCCGGCTCCAGCTTTTTTGCCGCCCTAAGCAGCAAAAAAAGAAAAAAAAATCCATGATCGGCAGCACTTATGCGGCAGCTCCACCACCGCTGCTTCATTCTTTGGCGGCAATTCGGCAGCAGGTCCTTCCCTCCGAGAGGGACTGAGGGACCCGCCGCCGAATTGTCACCGAAGAGCTGGATGTGTCGCCCCAAGCACCTGCTTGCTGCGCTGGTGCCGGCCCTGTATGCCACAAGCAGAGCTCTGACACTAGCAGACAGCTACGAGCATTAAGAGCTGAACCCTGGCTTCCACCAGTCTCATTACTCCTTGCAGGCTGACCTCAACAACCCCCTATGGTCCTGAGTCATCTCAAATCTGTCTCCCTGAGTTCTTAACTACTAGATGCTTGGAATTTTCCCCTCTGGTTCATCGCCCCTGAACGAGTAAAACCTGCCCCCAATAATCAGCTCACATTGGGACATACACTCCACATAGTTTGTACACCAGAGACCTGTGTGGGATAAAAACAAATTTAATTGAAAAAAGATTCAAAGATGAAATAGTAGGGGAAAGCACCCACATATAGGTTACACAGAAAATAAAGATGCAATCTCAGGCGTTACACTTCTATAGTAGCCAAATTCACTTTTCTAATACAAGTTAGAACAGTTTCCTCATGTGTCCTCTGTCCTAGAGGGGAACCAAACTTTCATGGACAGCACCCCACTTGCATGCTAGCCCTTAGTTTCTGGATAGCCTTCACTTCAAGTCCTGTGCCCTTTTAACAGGGTTTGCAGGGTTTTTTTTCCCTCTCTCTCAGACTATGGTAATTCATGGTTATGCAAAGCTCTGTGTAGCTTGAAAGCTTGTCTCTTTCATCAATAGAAATTGGTCCAATAAAAACATACTACCTTACCCACCTTGGGCTCGCTAACATTTTTATGGCAGCTATAGAGTAACTGCTTACATGGACAGGTAATCTCAGGAACGTAATGTTATTCTGGGAGTTGTGTGAAATCTCACTGAATCTGGTGAGCATATCAGCCACTCTCCTTTCAGGATAAATGTAAAAAAGCAGATCAGCTCCTTTATGGGATAGCTGAAACAATAGGAGCCACTGCCCAAAACAAACACTGATCAGGAATCTCAGCTATGTGGGCAGGAAGGTTTCACTGTGGGCTGGATGCAAATACAGGGGCTAGATATTGTTTGATGGAGCTGTGCATGTGAGAGAGAAGCTGCAAATACACCACAGAAGTAGAAGAGAAGACAGCAAGCAAGTACCAGAGGCAGACATAGAAGCACTTGTACCCTTACTCTGAAAAAAAGCTAGAGAGCACTTTGGGGCAGAAAGGGGGTTGGAACTGTGAACAAAGAAACTGTCATAAGAAAACAAGAACGGCCATATTGGCTCAAACCAATGGTCCATCTAGCCCAGTATCCTATCTTCCGGCAGTGGCCGGTACCAGATGCTTCCGAGGGAATGACCAGAACAGGGCTATTATCAAGTGATCCATCCTCTTGTCATCCAGTCCCAGCTTCTGGCATTCAGAGATTTAGGGTTTAGCGGTCACTTGCTTAATTCCTACTTTGTTCAGCGAACAGGACTTTATCAACAGTCTGTGTAAACCAGGGGTCTCAAACTCAATTTTTCCTTAGGGCCAGTGCCAGTCCTCAAATCCTCCCAGTGGGCCAATAATGTCACTCATGCCACCCCAGCTGACTGTCCAGTGAATAGTGATGCTGTCTCCATGGCTGACTCCGTCCGGCAACTAATGATGCTGCCTCCATGGCTGATTCTGCCTGGTATCTCTGTCCCTCTCCCACAGCCAATGGGAGCTGCGGGAGGGACGACGATGGGGGGCACAGCGCCTGCAGCAGACAGAGCCAGCAGTGTGGCTGCATGGGTCTCTCCTGCCCACTCCCCCCTCACCAGCAGCCATGAGGGTTGGATGAAATAACTTTTTAAAAAGTTTCCGTGGGCCGCACTGGGGAGGTTCTCGGGCTGCAGATGGCCCGCGGGACAGGACTTTGACACCCGTGGTGTAAACAAACAAGATTGTATCAAAGAAATGCCTGGTCCCATCATCATTTGTCCTCATAACAGAAACAATCTGCAAGACTCCAAATATTGGTTAACCGTTCAAAAGGGGTAACAATATTTCAGTATTTCTAGATGCATTTAATATGTGATTTGTCCTGTATGCAAAAAAGTTCACCACACTATTTTCCCTTGTTTTCTCCTCCCATCTCTACTGTTCCTCTCTTCCCTGCTCCGCCCTTCATATGCTTTCTGGCTCCCTTATTCCCTTGAGAATCCTCTCCCACTCTTATGCCTTGTTTAAATGAAAAAAAATGTTACTGATGTTACTCTGTTTCCTTATTGACTAAAGTTAAATCAATAAGGCTCTTTTAAGCCAAAATCAGAGCATCCACACAAGGGCATTGCTAAACTGATTTAGTAAAAATCATTACAATTTTCTTGTGCAGGCAAGTCCTAAATTTCTTTCCTGCTACTACCGCCAGGCCCCAAAGTGGCCCATATCACTCTCCTCCTATGTAGCAGTAGTCCCTAATGGAGGTGGCTTATCGGGCTTCTTCATTTCCAGATGCTTTGAAGCCAGAAATGAGGAGGAGAAGCTAGCATCATGTGAGTTGTCAGCCCTCCAAAGACCCAGCAAGTGCTCCATGGGCCTAAGAACCACAGTGTTACATGTAGGTCATAATAGTTTTAACAAAAATCTGTAATCAGATATAATTTTTCATGTTTGTCCTTTTATTATATATATGCCCTTATAAAGATTCAATAATCATGGAAGATGATTAATCATAAAAGGCTTTAATCTTTCATATATTTCAAATGGTCATAACATACATTAAGCAAATGTCAGTTATAAGAATTCAATTATTTCCTTTTAAAATGTATTGGATTATTTTAGTGCACGTACAGGACTAAAAGCAGCAGATAGAGCCATTGATGGAGTACTGCAGACAGCAGTGTGGGAGCAAACTAGATCCACACAGCTTGACCAATGCACTGCAATCCTGTCCTGCAAAATCTCTCCTGTTTTCTGTTCCTGAGGCTGCCAACGATGCTGAATGGTACCAAATTACACTGTTGTTTTGGAATGTGAATAAAGATTCTTTAGGGATTACAGTATTGCCAACCCCAAGTGTTCAAAACCCATCAGCCAGGCCAAAAAATAAAAAAAATAAAAAATAAAAATCACAAGACCATTTTTAAAATCATGAGATAAATAAAATGAACCCGGCATTTTATTTTTTTTAATCTCCTGTTTTCTAAGCCTTTAGGGAGCATTCAAGTCACATTTTGAAGCAGTTCTCTGCAACTATGAGGGCTAGAAAGAAACTTACTTTTTTAATGAAAAAATGAGACTCTCACGTAAGCATATGTTCAGTAAGAGGGCCTTCAAGAGAAACACCAAGTAGTGCCAGATTTGTGACAAAATAATGAGAATTGGCACCAATGGGACTAAGAGAAAGCCTCCATTTTTTTTTTCCATGAAAGACCTAAAGACTAGATTTGGATTTGAAAATAAGGCTCCAAGGTTGACCCTTAATTTTTTGCTTCTTTTTGTATTATAGTTTAAGGATTTCTAGCAAAATAAATTATTCTGGGGAAAATAATCTTTCCTCAGACATATAAAGTTAAACAGAAGCAGTAAAACCAGGAATATTTTTCTTTTTAATGGTTGATCTTGTAAAGTTTCAATATCTGAGTTTTCCTCCGGGAAGGCAAAGTGTATTTGATTTTATTGACTTAATATCATGTCTTTTTTGTTTTGTTTTGTTCAAAATATACTTTCCACCATAAATAAAATAAAATAAAATGCAGAATTGGAAAGATTATTAAAAACATTAGTTCACCCATCAGAGAATGCCCAAAATAGTATCTTGTGATACTGACCATGCTTCATTGATTTAAGGTATGAAATACATTGTTTCTCTCTACATACACTTTAAAGTCTTTTATTGTATTTTTGCTCAGAGACCTGAGTCCCAAACTTCTCATTTCAAAAGTACCCCCACAAAAAAATCATCCAAATATATTTCCACATAATGTATCCTAAAGGGTTTCTTGTGCTGTGTTCAACTTTGAACACTGAAGCTAGTTTTTAATGTTGTTTGAAGATCAAATGAGGTTTAACCAACCAGTACTAGATACAGAGGCTTTATCTGCAACCACACTATGATGTGCCTTTAATACCTTTCAGTAACATAAGTACTTACATCCTAATAGGTTTTTAGCTTAAGATCTAATCATCCACTCTTGAATTAAGATGCTTGAATGAAGCCAACTCATTTGGAACTAAGCACTTTAATGTCAACAGAGACATATGGTATTGAGACTGAATTACAAAGGATCTCTTCTGAGCCATCTATTACGGAAGCAAGACTAAGACTCCAGCATTATTATTAGTTTACTCATTTATTTGCTAGCAAATAATTGAGAGTAAGATCTTCCTCAGAAAATGGAAATGGTCTAATAATTACAATCTGGTGGTATAGTACATTCCCGTATGCATTGATTAAATCTCCCCTTCCATATTTTATGCCTTCTAGGGTATGTCTACACTACCCGCCGGATCGGCAGGTAGCGATCAATCTAGTGGGGGTGGGGAGAGAGGAGGGGCAATTTATCGCGTCTAGTCTAGACACAATAAATTGATCCCTGAGCGCTCTCCCGTTGACTCTTGTACTCCACCGTCACGAGGCGCAGGCAGAGTCAACGAGGGAGCGGCAGCAGTCGACTCACTGCACTGAAGACACCATGGTAAGTTGATCTAAGTACGTCGACTTTACTACATTATTCATGTAGCTGAAGTTGCGTAACTTAGATCGATCCCCCCCCCCCCCCAGTGTAGACCAGGCCCTATGCTGCTCCGTAAATACAACTTTTTGTAAACAGAAACATTAAATAAATGCAGTGCTACTTTGATTATCTGATTCTCACTTATTCAAAACTCTAAGGTGTCAGAAATAAGGTCATGGCCTCTAACATCTATTAATTTCACTAAAAAGTCCATTGATTATCCAAAATTATTCAATGGTCTCCATTGCTCTCAAATAATTGAGGCTATATAAAACCTCTTCCTTTAAGATGGTGTTAATGCCAATGACACCAATTGACAAAACCCAGGGGATTTAAAGTTAAGACTGAATATCCATTGAGCAGCTCAGCTGGTGCTCTGCAACCTAGAGGGGAGGCCTCCTTCCCCTACCAACAACCATAGAACTTCTATGCAGAACCCATTAACATGGGCTTTATGATAGAGAGAAGATTTTGGCCATCCTTAGAGTAAATACTGCAAAAAGTTACACACACAAAAAAAAAGGTTATAGTGTCTCCATTCTAAATAGCAGTAACATTGTATTTTTAAATGTTTTAGAATCTACATTATGAACATATGAGGAACTGGCAAATATCAATCTAGCTACCACCTCTCAGAGAGCTGGATTACCTACATCGACAGAAAAACTCCTTCCATCTATGTAGGGAGCATGTATCTTATAGCAGCCCAGCTGCAGCACCATAGCTGTGCCATTGCAGCGGCTCTAATATAGACATACCCTTAGGCTGGATCCTGAAGACTGTTCATTGCTTAATTTCCATTGAAAATCTGTGGGAGCTGGGTGTCTAAATGCCTTGAAACAATATGAGGCAAATTGCACACACAAACATCCTGGGCTGGAATTTGGCATTTAGCATGTTTCTAGAGAAGAATAGACTCTCTGCATGAGGGACAAGATGGATTGGCCTAAAATGGAGCACAAACACATCATATGATATGGGGAGCTAATTTTCATGTATTCTTCTTCCATGAAGAACTTGGGAGGCTTTTTATGCAATTCACCGCTGAGGAACTATGTTCTTTGTTTTAGTGGTTCCTCAAAGGGGTGACCTTTCCTTTAGATAGGTAGCTTGCAATCTAACCCACGTGTCAGCTTCTAGGGCTTTTTGGGTCACCACAACACAGATCTATTGTGCTGACCTTTGATGATCTTCCAAGGTCAATAATAGATTTCAGGACAGACACCTCAATGACAGTTTTTGCCTCCACAATGCAGTGTGTACTGCTGTGAAAATATACATAGGGCCCTTCATTTTTTGGTTTTATTTAATTTAATTTTTCCCAGAAATATACCAGCGTTTATTATCACAACAAAAACAGGTAAAAATCAGTGGAAAAATATTATTAATTTTTCTGGGTAAATATTGGGGTTCATTTTGGTGGACAGAAGGACAAGGGACAAAAGTATGCAGTAGATTAATGCTTTGGTTAATGGAATTCAATGTCATTTGCTGCAGAACTAAAGCAGAACTCAAAACACAATGTCACCTCTTGAGTTTAAGGAAATAATATATCTCTAATCCCCAAATAAAACTTTTCTTTTGAATAAACAGTAGGACTGTCAAACAATTAATTATGATTAATCACAATTTTAATCACACTGTTAAATAATAATAGAATACCAATTTAAATTTATTATAAATATTTCTGGATGCTTTTCTACATTTTTAAATATATTGATTTCAATTAAAAGGCAGAATACAAAGTGTAGAGCGTTCACTTTATATTATTTTTTATTACAGATATTTGCATTGTAAAAAAGATAAACAAAAGTGCAATCTACAAGTCGAAGCATGAAGGGGCATATGAATGTTTAGCATATCTGGCATGTAAATACCTTGCAACACCAGCTAAAACAGTTCCATACAAATGCCTGTTCTCAATTTCAGATGACATTGTAAATAAGTAGTGGGAAGCATTATCTCCCGTAAATGTAAACAAACTTGTGTGATTAGTTGAACAAGAAGTAGGACTTGTAGGCTCTAAAGTTTTACATTGTTTTGTTTTTGAGTGCAGTTATATACAAGAAATAATTCTACATTTGTAAGAATACTTTGAATTCCGTGTTGTAATTGAATTCAATACATTTGAAAATATAGAAAACCATCCAAATATTTATAAAAAAATTAAATTGGTATTAACAGTACAATTAAAACTGCGATTAATCACGAATATTTTTTTAATCAAAATAATTTGTTTTGAGTTAATTGCTTGAGTTAAACTGTGATTAATCAACAGCCCTAACAAACAGTTCATTGTTGTAGACTTAGCGCTATTAGCCTATAAATATTTACATTTAATAATTGGGCCACACCATTTGCAGCATGCTGGGACACAGCTGCGGCCCATGTGACAACCTCAGGGCCATACAGGTAGTATTGGATGCGGGCCACAGTGGTAAATAGGCTGAGAACCACTGCATCAGCATCATCCTTTTCTCCTCTTTTTGTTTTATTTAAACTTTTGAATACTTCGTGTTCTGAAATCTATTCTGATACAGATTTTCCTTTTCTTCCAATTTTAGTGGGTCAGATCTTTAAACTTTTATCTGGTAACAGCTTGAAATGTATACATGGTGGGCATGAGATTCATCAGTATATTCAGTTGTGCACACACTTCAGAGCTTGCATGCATGCCTATTTATAGTGTGTATCTTCTAGACTTAATACATAGCCTTACTTCAACAGGCAGTTTTGCATATACACACAGACGAATGTATTATTGTAATACGTATAGCTCATGCAATGTATTGTATTTTCCTAATAAAACATGTTATTTTCCTCTATATTTGAATGATACAAAAGTAGGGTGAAAATTGGGGAAAAACAAATACTCTGTAAAACCCGGGATTTTTTTCGGTAAAAATCGGTTTAAACTGAAAATGAAGGGCCTTAAGTATATAGTATCTGGGCATATCTGAAGAATGCATGTGAAGTAACAATGTAACTAGGTGAGAATGTGGGTGGGGAATGTTAGAATTATACTCAAGCTCCGCCCAACATTCTCTCAATCTCAAAGCAGCCAGACTTCTGCTAAAATGCAGGACTGAAATTATTATTTAGTCTGGCATTTGAATCATCATTATTAAGCTTCAGTGTTAGTGCATTCACACATTAATAGGAATGAAGGTCGCTCACACCTCTCAGAGGTATTGTTCCAGACTCCTTGTACTGCATCAGCTAATTTGGAAGTTCTTCTTCATACCCATAAAGACTGGACTTTTTTTTTTTTTTAAAGAAAGTTTAAATTCTGTATCAGCTCAATGTGACCCATACACTTGAGCTCTCTCTCTTAAATCATGAGCCATTTGAATTTTGCCACTAAATAAGGTGGGGAGAATGAAAGAAAGGCAGTGAAGATTTTAAGAAGATAGGAGAAACATGTTTTTCAGATACTCCCTTTAAAGAGAAAATTGAGGCCTGGATCCTGAAAGCAGATCTGGGTGGTGGAATCCAGCATCTCTGAGAGACCTCTACCACCCTTCTGCACACAGCCGTTTACCTACACTAGCAGCTGGGGATGTTTGCTGTAGCAGTTGTTTGTACTGGAGGAGGGTAGTTTGGTAAAGGGCTGAATGGAGCAGGTGGATTAAAGGGGATGATGGAAGGCTGGCATCCTAAGCAGGGCAGCGTTAAGGTTGCAGTGCATGATCTCTGGTATACAGTAGGTCTGGTAATGGTGAGGTATGTGTTTGTGAGTGATGGAGTACAGGGTAAGTAGGTGGCTTTACATTTCATTGCTTTTGTGGGCTTGTGACAGGAATGTTGTTTGCATAGAAACTCTAACTGCTTCACAATAACGTTTTTGTGAACTAGTTTTCTAGGTGTTAGTTAATGCTTAATTTGGCTTAGGGTTAGCTAAGGGGAGGAAGCAGACTTGTGAAAATAGTAGCAGTTGTGCACAAGCCCTTATATGTCAGCTGCCATGCATCAGTCCTTCTCCGCTAGAGGATAAAATCTGACAGAAAAGAGTACCTTCTGATAAAGAAAGTTTCACATGCACCCCATCAATCCGTCTGGTTTGTGTGTGCCAAGTCCCAATCAACCAAGGACGTTTGTGTACATATAGCGTAAACTTTCAGGTTTACCATGATGAATAATGCCTACAAATGACCCTAAATCCACCACTTAAAGAAAACAAAAACTACCTGTTGCACCAGACCTACTGAGAATTCACCTCTCTATACAGTGTTGTGTGGAGATTTTTTTTTTTAAGAGAGATATTGGTTACAAATGAAAAGTAGGACTGACAAGGAAAAGTTTCAGCCACAGCTCGATTTTTAAGACTTCCTATTAAAAATGAATTAAGAGAAACCAAAGAAAATCAACACTCAAAGTTCACTTGAGATACAAATGAACAATGCATGCTGACTGGCCACCTACTTTTAAAGCAAAACAGAAAAATATGCCCCATTTCCCAACACATTTGAGAACAGAACCCTAACTATAGAGTTGCTATTAGGACCTTTATTTGTTTATATATATGTACACACACATGTATCTAGACATAGATGTGTTGCTATTCCTATAAGATATATTCCTGCCTAATTTAAAAAAAACAACTCATTTCTGAGGCCTTTGAGTAGTTCATCATTTTCAATAATGGAGAACTTTATGCAGAGAGCTAATTAGGAAAATGATAATGAATGATTAAAAATAGAAGATCCATGTTGTGACTGGTAAACATGATGTTAACACCCTCCCCCCCACACACTTTGCCAGATTTCTTGTTTTTCAAATGCAAATACCTTTCTCAAACGGGCTCATATCCATCCTTGAATTCCAATCAGCATTTTGCTGTAATTTTAATGAGCCACCACTTGAGGGAACCTAAGACTCTTTTGCTTTGTGCTATTCAGACATGAACACTAAATATGTATCACAAATGTTAAAACAAAACATCCCAACAAAAGGTCTGTTTAACAGAGAGGAATGCACACAATTTCTGGAAGATCCCACAACATGAAACCAAACCTATCCATTTACTGTAGCAAAAATACTCAGCTAGAAGATGGCAACATTATGAGGAATAAATTATGAAAGAGGAAATGAATTTTTTAGATACAAATATTCATGATGGTAAAAAAATCAGCATTTTCCTGGCATGAATTAGCAGAGAAAATTCTCCACTCTCATTCACACTACAGATTTCTTGTGTGTAGTGTAGTTCTCTGAAGCATATATTCCACTTGTTCTGTGTGCAGAATCCCAGTTAACATCAATGAAATAATTTCCAAAATCTGTATTGTGGGTCAGAAAATAGAATTTTATCCATAGAGATAAAACTCACTAAAATTCTTGCTGATTTAAGACCAGACATTTCATCTGAGCAGGGCTGGGAGGTACCCAAACCAAACACCCTCCCTGAGATCTGAATACCACAGAGCTTTGGTAAAGTTCAAATGTTCATCCCTACACTGTAGCTGGCATCTACCTCTGAAAATAAACCAAACCAACATCATGAATTTCAATACATGCTGAACTTTAGGAAAAATTTAATCCAGATCCAAACTCTGTTGCTTGAGTAGATATGTGGCTGTTTTCCTCTTGACTGTCAAGTCCACTCAAGTGGATGTAATATACAGATCCTCTTCTTGACATCTCTCTTACTTTGGAACATGCACATTAAATCTCAGTGGTATAATCAAACAATTCCCTGCCATAAAAATGATTAAATTTTAAGACACCAGTACAACGCTAATGAATGGAAAGCACAAATTCAGTTCCAAATATAAAGCATAGTTAATAATTACAAATATTTTCTTCCTGTATTATTATTTGTATTAAGTTATTAAAGTAAGACTTTGACATGCAGTGTTTAGTCTTCTCTTTGATCAAAATATGACATTAGAAATCTGTGCTTGTGACATGATCATCAACCCTTCTCATGGAAAAGATTGATAGCATATACTGCACATAGGATTTTAAAGTTATGGTACATTAAAGCAAGAGTTGGCAACTGAAGCCTAATCTATGCTAGAAAAGGTTTGTCGATATAGCTGTACCAGCAAACCCTCCTAGTGTAGATGCAGCATATATATATATATATATATATATATATATATATATAAAAGAAAGTATGGGAAAATCCTTCTGATTTTGTGATCAGTAACCCATAGAAGAGAAATTCATATAGGGTCATGAATGGGAATTTGCTTAGTTACGTACTCACCATGAGAGTCATAAATATGTTCAAATTAAATAAGGAAACATTTTAGGTTTTCTATTCCCTTCCCCTGCCAATGCAAGATTGTTCCCTATTGTATAAATGTGATGCCATGTAGCTCTCCTCTCCCAAACCATGTGGGCTTGGCGAAGAAGAGTTCCAGGGAGGAGCTAGGCCCTGGGGCTAGAGACACTCAAGCAAGAAAGAACAAACACAAAGTGCAGCCTCCACAGGTATTGCAGCAGGGACCATCAGACAGTGATGAGGTCATCAGACTGCTTTGTGCAGTTTTGACTCCAGACATTCTCTACTCTGTGATTATTAATTTGCTTCAACCCCCCTCCCACCCACTCTCTCATAGTCCCTTCTCCTCAGCCTCTGTCCATCTGGCCTAGATGCTCCAATCCCTCTTCTACCGGGCTCTATTCTTTGCCCACCCCCCTTCCCTGTCTCCTCTCTTTTGTCTTTCATTTAGCTAATCTCCTCCTAATTAAACCACACCCTAATCATCAAAGAAACAAAATGACACTCAAACTATTGTTCAGGTTTGTTCTACCCTACAGACCTATGTCGGTATAACTACATTGCTCAGGAGTGTGAGCTTCTCCCATCGACATAGCTACCACCTCTTGGGGAGGTATATTAATTATGCTGATGGCAGAGCTCTCTCCCATCAGCGTAGGAGCATCTTCACTTAAGCGCTGCAGCGGCACCAATGCAGCATTTTAAGTGTAAACCTGCCCTCAGTTCACTCTGCTTGTATGTTATATCCCTTTCCCCTATCCTTTGTCTGTCTTGTCTATTTAGATTGTAATCCCCTCAGGACAGAGACTGCCTATTACTCTGTGCCTAGCACAGTGAGGCTCATTCATGGTTGGTCCCTACCATAACACAATTACTAACTAATACTAATAGTACAATGTATTTTAAAACAGGTTTTGTCACCATCTACATAAAATGTTTCTAGAACAGACCGAAGGAACATTGCCTGTGTAGGGCCTGACAAAACTGAGATTTTTATTTTATATCTATCATGCCAATAATCTCAAATATAGTGGGAAAAGATGCACTTTCCAGGAAGGCTTATATGATATTCACCAGTTGGTTTGTCTATCCTGCTGTGATCAGCTTTGTTTTGTACTCGCTGACACTTGCAAGTCCAAAATGGAATATATCACTGTCTGGTCTTTATTACATAAAATAATAATTAGCAAACCTCTAGGATAATTGAGGATGTCAGCCCAAATTTGTTTAAATAAATCTGGTAGCCATCTAGTGAGAAACTGAAGGATAATAACTGGAGCATTTTTTTTCTAATAAGGTAAGGGAAATTGCTAGGAACTGCTGTGACTAGAAATATTTGTCAGACACAATCCTAGCATGACTATCGCAGGTAAACATCTAATCAGTGTTACAAATAAGCCACTGCATGCTGGATACAGATGCACCTTCAAGTGCTGGCAGACCCCTTGTTGCAACAAAATGTTAAAATATGGAAGCTGCAAATTCTTGTGTGTTCATGACATTCGTTTTTAATCATTTACTTGTTTTGTTCCATCTGCGTTTCTTTGTTCAGCCAGTAAAAATTTGGCAATTAGACTGCGCCATCTTTCTGTTACCTGCAGCCCTTAGTACTCATTTGCACTATCTTTAATTTTGCCTTCTGACCAACTCACTTGTGCTTCATGTCCTTCTACCATTGCTTTTGCTGATCATTTTGGGGCCCAATCCTATGAAGTGCTGAGCACCTGCAACAAGCTGTTGAGAGCTTTCAACTCTCAGCGTCTTGCAGGTTTGGCCCTTGTTTTGCAATTCATCGGTGGAGGAAGGAATGATTTTTTCAGATTGCAACACTTTCTCTCTGTGGTATATCTCAATGTACTGCATCTTATTCTCTCCTCTGCTGGATTGGAAACAAATCACATGATCCTTTTTCATATGCTTTCTAGAATAGATAAATCTCTTCACTCTGGGTCAAATATTTCTCTTAACAGATCATGGATAGCATCCATAGAATAATATTGTGGTGTCAACCAAACAAAAACAAGTCAGTTTCTGTTGTCATTTTGTTGGAGAGTCCCTCTAGTTCTTTTATTTCTTTAGAGACCAGAAGCATTTTTCTAGTCTCATTCAGAGCCTTCTCACAACAAAGCTTCCCAGTTTACAAAACACTCATCTCCCATCCCATGACTAGTCTCCCCAGCAATATCTGACACTTAAAAGGAAAATGTCAATAGATCCAGAGTTTAACTTGCTCTTACATGAATATTTTTAAAGGTTCTGTGATCCTGAAAATTGTGCTCATTTTCTCATTTGAGGGCTATAATTTAAAAACTCCAGTTTTTCTGCTAGGCCATCCATCCAGCATGCAAAGGATCATGGGTTTGTTTGCCCTCATGAATCAGAATAAATCTGGTAGATTAAACTTTAAGCCTACTTGTCTTCACGGTGACCTTTCAAAATCATTCCATATTGCCTCTCAGTTTGTAAGGCATAATTTCTAGATGAGCACCTCTCAGCCCTTGATAAAGGTGCCTTTACCAAATCCAGGGTTTGATCCTAAGAGGTATTGTGTAGACACAATACCCATTGATGTCCATTTGAGCTGTGAGTGAGTGCTCAGAACTCTAGGATAAAGCCCTAAATGCCCAATGCATTAAAAACATTGGGTCTGGTTTTTAGACAGTTCCCACACATTTCTGCAACCCCAATTGTTTGTATTACAGCATGCACACACTCACATTTGGGCTATTTAAACTCATCTGACTAGATAGGAACCTATGTAATAATGGTGGCTAAATATCTATATCAGCAATGTGCTTGCAAAGTAGGCTTCCACAAATGCAAGCAGACTGTCTGAAAATAAATCCCATCCTTTATTGAATTATCTGCCAGGAAAGAAACATAACAGAAGAAATCTACTTCAACCACTCGACCTTTTTCTGATATTGGAAAGACTGAGCCTCCCATATTTTGTTTTATTGCTAGGCTTTTGTTCACACAGCCGAAGAGGCTCATGAGATATTTTTGGCCGTACTGTTAAAAGATCAATTCAAACCTTATTTTCTGTTCTTAGGGTAATATACTTGAACTCATAACCTGTCCTGTTATATTTATTTCTACAATGACAATACCCAACTTCCCATATCTTGTAACTGTGGAAAATGCCTGTTAGTGATAGTCTAGTTAAAACATATAGGGCCAAATTCTTCTGTTTTCTACCAGAATCCAAGCTTCCCTAGAGTTGGTTGGTGGGTATATCTATGGTTTTATTCAAAGCACATGCACATGGAATCTGGGCATAAAATGTATACAACACCAAATTATGAAAAATCCTCCCCAAAAACTGTTAGATAGGCTAATGTAGCTCATCCATGTACTGGATCTGGAATCTGAGGCTCAGGTCCCTGTCCACCTATTAGAGAAAATGTTTTGTAAGGCAAGTGTCAGGAAGCATACCAGCATGTCTGGGGAATGCACCTGCTCTACTCACAAAGACAAAACGCCAGAGCTGTTCAGTCTCCCAGTTCAGCCCAGTGGTTCCTGAGTCTGGGCGGCCCCTTCCCAACGCCCAAGCACCTGCTTGTAGCTCCCATTTAGCTGTGAATGGGAGATGCTCTAGGCCAGGGGTAGGCAACCTATGGCACACATGCCAAAGGTGGCACGCGACCTGATTTTCAGTGGCACTCACACTGCCCGGGTCCTGGCCACCGGTCCGGGGGCTCTGCATTTTAATTTAATTTTAAATAAAGCTTCTTAAACATTTTAAAAACTTTATTTACTTTACATACAATAGTTTATATATTATAGACTTATAGAAAGAGACCTTCTAAAAACGTTAAGATGTATTACTGGCATGTGAAACCTTAAATCAGAGTGAATAAATGAAGACTCAGCACACCACTTCTGAAAGGTTGCCGACCCCTGCTCTAGGCTGTCTCTCCATGGTTAAACCCTGAGAGGACTCTAAACCATACAGACCCCTTGAATTTCCCCTTCCGTTCTCTCCCATTCCCTCTCTCTGGGTCGCTCCTCTTTGTCTCAAGTCCCCCTCCCCTCACACTTCCTCTCAGTCTCTCCCTCCACACCTTCTGTATCGTGGGTCAGAAAGTAGAATTTTATCCTTAAGAAAAAAACCTCACTAGTATTCTTGCTAATGTAAGACCAAACATCTGATCTGAGTAGGACTGGAGGTACCCAAACCGCCTTCTCAAGTTCCCCCCCCCACCATCTCTCAGCTTCTCCCTCCCCACCTTCTTCCAGCTTCCTTCTGTCCCTCAATAATGTGTCTCCCTGACCAGAGAGATCCTGTCTAGAGTGCGGTCCGAAATACGAGATAGATATATGGCTTGAGCACTGGGTGCTATATAGGGTACTCTAGCAATATTTCTTTGGCCACAGACTATTTGGGAACCACCCTCTAGCTGGGTTTCCGTGTTCAGGAACGCCCACTGCTGAGTGACAGGAGAAAGCTTGAGGAAGGTGTGGAGGGATGGAGGAACAGGAAAAGTGAGAACCAGAGACAGAGGGGGCAGGGGAAACTCATGGGAGGGAATGTTTGGGGGGAGGGAAGGACAATGGGGTTGAGGCAGAGCGAAAGGGGGGCATTTGGAGAGAGAGGGGGGGTGAATGAATGCAAATGAGATAATGTATATTCACCAGATTAGAGCACTGCACCATCAGGATAAAGTCTCCAGATTTGTGGACTCCACTTGATGTCAGTGGGAATTTTGCCTGCTTGAGGACTACAGATCAAGCCAAGTTTCACGATCACTGATAGTTTGTACAAGATATTGGGAGCATCTAATACTAACTTAAAAGTCTGAAGCAAAAAATAAAAAGAAATGCATTATATATATATATAGATGTATTTTGTGTATTCAACTTTAAAGCATATGGGAGGAATTAAATTGTCTGAAGAAAAAGTCTAGTTTACAACAGATTGACAACTGCAAAATAAAGGTGACTTCACCTGGATTTTTCCCAGTTTTCTTCCTCGAACATAAGGTCTGAAAACAAAGCTGGTTGAGTTGAAAAATCCCCCTTTCCCCTCCAAGGTTTAAATTAGTTCTTCATTGCAAGCTGTTACATAATAAGATCTGTGGATGGCAAGAAACAAAGCCACCTGGACTCATTTAATTGAATGTGGTAATTTAAATCAGACAGACGCACATGTGAAGAAATTTGATTGTTAACCTCTCACGGATCTCATTTAGTAAACAAAGCTTTCACAAGTTGTGTGATGAGGATCAGAAGTCTCCATTCTGTGGCATGTGAAAATCCCTGAGCCATGTTCTGTATAAGCAACAGACACAGTGTTGGTTCTCCTGAGAGAATATAATACACAATGCCAAGCTCTGTTTCCTTATTCATGTTAAGTTTTGCACCTTTATGGAAATGACTTTAGCCATCAGTACAAGATTTTGGAAATTTAAGCTTTCCTACCTGTTTTAAAAAAAATAAAGATGATCTTTTTATGGCTTTCGGTGATCCAGGTGCTTAGAAACTTCATCAGGAAATGAGTTTTGACTACCTCAAACTGACAAGCTTTTGTCTTTGTATTTTAATCTCCTAAAATAGTTTCTTGTGAAGAACATGGAGGTCATTTAGCTTACTGGGCTTGCCATAGTCAAAGTGTATAGAAGTCCATTGCTTGTTCCAAAATAGCCTGAATTAGTTGACCTTCAGGGCATGCTGCAAAGCCTATTTTCCCCAGGCTCTCTCTGAGCAGATTTCCCAACTGTTAAGTCTTTAAATATACAGGCCTGGTTCTGGACTGCACTAAGTGGCAGCACAGCTTTGGAAGGGCAAAGATAACTTAATACCACCTTTACATGTCTCCTATTTTAGGGCCAGCCACTGACTGTATAGCTCAAGATTTGAGCATTAAAGTACTATAGAAACTTTATAAGAGAGCACTTGGAGTTAGTTAATGCACCAGTCTGGATATTACAGTAATACACAGGTAGACACCAATAAAGATATGCTAAGCCTCAGCATGCATTAATGTGGTTATGATGTAGCATGGAGGTCTGTAGCCTTGTGCTTGATGCACAGCAGTCCCAGCAAGAAAGATGCAAAGGGACCCCCTCACCTTCTAATATTATATTACACAAACAGACACACACCTATTTTCCTCTTTAAAATGTTTTTGATTTAAGGTTGCTAGACTGCATATCTCACCAACACAAGACAGAAAAAGCAAGGAGATAATTCCCCTAAATCATTCAACACCTCATCTGCACTCCACTCATTAGTGTTCCTTCTCATTCTCAGTTTTCCATTTCCAGTCTCTACTTTTTAACCTTCTTTCCATCATCCAGAGCCCACACTACATCTATAATATATTGACGCACATACATGTGTATATGTATGCAGATGAGTATATAAGGGAATGCATATTTCTTTGGACACTGTAGAACAATCTTTCATGTATTTAGAAAAGAGTAAATAATGTGCTAACCCTATAAGCTGCTGGGGTTACAGACTGGTGAGTAGTGCCTTGCGAAGAAAAGAAGCGCCTGTTGTATCTACAGGCACGTGCATCTCTCTTCATTCTGACAATGTGCCCATACCCTGCAGAGGCTTCAGCTGTGCACCAACTCTTGGAACTACAATCTGTTACAATTGAAAAGCAGAAATGAGTGGGTCTTGGCAATATTTCTCATATAACAATATGCCACAACTGGAGTATGAGATAGGGTTTTAAAAAAAAATTAATCTAGAGAAACACCAAGACTCTACCAATGGGGTAGTAAAATGGTATTGTCCAAAAAGAGTGACTCCAAAAAGGAGAAGCTCCATAATGGTTTGGCAGACATCACTATCCAGTTCTCAGATTGAAAAAGAAGGTTAAACACAAAGATTTACGGGAATCCAGTATGCTGTTGGGGCTAAAGGTGCTAATGGCTTGCACATTAGGGGTAATTGATAGCAAGCACTCAAAGTGAAGTGCCCCGTAGGCTATGCCTACACTACACACCATTTAGCAGCACAGCTGTGTCGCTAAATGGTGCACAGTGTAACCACTCTATTGACAGAAGAGAAAAAAATTCCACCCTCAACGAGAGGTGGTAACTATGTCAGCAGGAGAGCTCTCCTGCCAACAAAGCGCTGTTCACACAGGCACTTTTTGATGGTAAAGTTTTTGTTGTTCAGGGTGTGTGTGTTTTTTCACACCCCCGAAAGGGCAAAAAATTTTCCAACGAAAGTCCAGTGTAGACAAAGCCATAGAAAAAGCCAGAGGCTGTCTTCACTTAGACAGAGGTGTGTTTTCCCAACAATAGAGATCTCAGTGTAAAATCCTTGGGAGGGAAGGCACTGCAGTTTTTTTCCTGGATACAGTTAATCAAAGTCAACCCCAGGGCAGGAGATATAGTGTTGACTTTGCCTAGCTGCCTCAAGGTAAAAAATGACAGTGTCTTAACCCCATTAGGATTTTACATTAAGGCCTTATCTTCACTAGTAAGAAAAAGTATGCTTTTACTTCAGGGTAAGTAACACATGTGAGTTATCCCAAAATAGGGTGACTGGATGTCCCGATTTTACAGGGACAGTCTCAATATTTAGGGCTTTTTCTTATATAGGCACCTATTGCTCCCCACCCTTTTCTAGATGTTTCACATTTGGTATCTGGTCACCCTATCGCAAGGTAAAAAAACACAGTGAAGATAGGGTTGCCAACTGTCTAATCGCACAAACCCAAACACCATTGCACTGCCCCTTCCCCAAGTCCACATCCCTGCCCCACCCCTTCCTCAAGGCCCCATCCCCCACTCACTCCAGCCCCCTTCCCTCCGTCGCTCGCTCTTCCCCCGTCCTCACTCACTGGCACCAGACTGGGGTAGGGGGTTAGGGGCAGAAGGAGGTACAGGCTGGGGGGTGGGTCGGAGGGATTTGGAGTGTGGGAGAGGACTCTGGGCTGAGCCAGGGGCAAGTGATTGGGGTGCAGGCTCTGGGAGGGAATTTGGGTGTGGGCTCAGGGCTGGGGCAAGGGTTTGTGGGGCAGGAGGGAGTGAGGCGGCAGCGCTTACCTCAGGTGGCACCCAAAAGCGACCCGTCACATCCCACTGGCAGCAGCTCCTAGGTGAGGGGAAATCAGTGGGTCTCCACACGCTGCCCCTGCCTGCAGACTCCAGCCCCACAGCTCTCATTGGCTGCAGTTCCCGGCCAATGGGAACTGCAGAGTCAGCGCTCAGGTCGGCAGCAGCATGTGGAGACCCCATGCCAGGGGCTGCATGGAAGTGCTGGCTGCTTCCGGGAGTGGCGCAGAACCAGGGCGGGTAGGGTGCCTGCCTTTTCCCTGCTGTGCCTCCAGACTTTTAGCAGCTAAAATCTCCCGGTTTGGCTGCAGTAGCCTCCACGAGATAGAGCCTGATTCCGGGAGACTCCTGGTGAAACTGGGAGGGATGGCAACCCTAAGTGAAGATAAGGCACTTTAGTGTTACTGTCAGGTAAACTAGGGTGAGATCAACCACAGTAGGGGGCATACTGCTGGTCTGGCCTAGCCTAGTTTAAGGCATCACTAAAGTTAGCTTTAACTTTTCTCTCCTGTGTTTTTCCCTCAGGATTGTGTGGGAGTTGAAGCTCAGTGGTTTCTTCCTGTTACAGAGCAGCTGCACAAAAGCAGGGAAAACATCTAGGCTCACCTTTTTAGGCCTTGGTAGCAACCTTGGCTAGTGGTTTCCCAAGTGTAATGCTAGGTCTTCACTACATGCTAATCACAGGGCAAGCAACTGCAGGTCAGTCAACCTATCATTGTCTACATTTGCAGAAGCACGACAACAGGTACTGTGCTGATCACACCCAATATCTGCACTAGTGCTGTATCTAGCCATGACAAGCAATACAGTTTTCTGAGCACGTATGCCAAGATTCACAGCCCCACAACTCACTGGGTCATTCTAAGCTTGAATTTACACAGGCTTGCTGTAGTTGGCTTTGTTCCACTGTGTCAAACACTGGAGATAGGCAACGCGGGAGAAACTGCAAACAGGCAAACTGAAAACTAAAAACTGGATACTGAGCAAAGGCAGATTGATAGTCCAGTTCCAGTCAGAGGTCAGAGCACAGGTACATGGCAAGTTAGTAAACAGGATATGGATACCCAGGGGGCTTATGGGAAGGGATGGGAGGACCATCATATACTGATTGTTGTGATTGCCCCTGCTGCTAGTTTTCACTGCAGTTGCTTCAGGGTAGTAATTCTCATTAACATCTTCCTTGGGATCTGCCCTATAGCGCAGGGCGTGGTGGCTACGTTGGCATGTGGCACTGGTAGAGTCATGTGGATATGTGAATGCAGAGCATCTTAAGGGGAAACCCCACAGGTGAGCCTGAGCCAAGTCTTCAAGGAAAGCAAGCTGTAAAACTGGGGGATGGGCACAGGAAGAGGAGACTGAAGCAATTAGATTGGAATGAGGCCCTGAAGAGAGACAGAGGCACAACACAAGACACTGGTTCTATGGGCAGGACAGATGTGCTTCACCTGAAGTTTCTGCATGCTGTCTGTCACCACCCCCCTTGAAGAAAAAAAAGTGGTTAATAAAGAATGGCTGTGCAGCTACATCCCATTCAGTTCATATAATTTAGGGGCCAAGGACCCAAACCTGTAAACACATGCCTGAGACCCACTCAATTTAATGTTACTCACAAAAGTATCGGAGGGGTAGCCATGTTAGTCTGGATCTGTAAAAGCAGCAAAGAGTCCTGTGGCACCTTATAGCTAACAGAAGTATTGGAGCATGAGCTTTCGTGGGCGAATACCCACTTCGTCGGGTGCGCAGAAAGCCATCCACAAATCTGGGTTACAAAGAATGCAAGAAAAAATAAAACCATCTGGGGTGTAAAAATTCTAAATCAAATAGAGGCATTCAGACATGTCTGCTTGTCAGTACCCAGAATGCTTTTCCACTGCAATTATATCACAGCATTACAGGTGGTGGAGCTCTGGAGAAAAATTAAAAGCAACATGGGTATAATTTTGGGTGCCCTTAATTCTTTTCTGCACAGCTATAACCCTGAATTCACTTAGTTTACAAGAAATACTGTATTTCTGACAGTGCTGTTTGATTTGTTATTTACGGTAGAAAAAAGCAAACCCTGTTATGGGTGAGTCTGAGAGTTAACAAGATGGGCAATAACCTAACAGTCCATCATATAATGTGTAAATTATAATTTAAACTATTGAAATATCATTTTATTCCTCAAAATAAAGCCTCATTCAGAAATGTTACAGTCTATCATGTCAGTTTTATTTGCTTAGCTATTTAACCATTTATTTTCTTGAATGGAAGACAAAGGAATTCTTTTCAAACTATGGCATTACATTAAATGGCATAAATGGACAAAAAAATTTGGAGTATATTTTTGTCAAACCAACTAGATGAGCTCCTACAGCAATTAAGTAGATAAATTAATATTTATAATTCAGGCATTTTAAAGCATATATAGAATTGTATCAGCTCCAGAGAATCAGTTCTTTAGTCTTAACATCCAAATTTAGATTTAAACAAAATAATTTGTATAATTATATTGTGAATGTTTAGTGCTTATGAAAGAGTCTGGACTGAATCTGTGATCTGTTTTACCCATACAGCTATATTGGTATGGTTAGATCAGAAAAAAAACTTCAAATGTGGATGCAGTTATATTGGTAGAAAAGTGTTCATAACTTATGCAAGTTCTTTTCTACATTAGAAAAGTTTTGCTAAAATAGCTATACCTGCAAACCCTCCTAGTGTAGAAACAGCTTATACTAGCATAAATGTGCTCCTGATGGCACAGCTTACACCAGCTGCATGAAAGACATACAATATACTGGAAAAAGCACTTTTATGTCAGTATAAGTGCATCTGCACTAGAGTTTCTACTGACACAGCTATGTTAGTTAAAAAAAAACTTCTAACCAACATAGCTATGCCAGTATAAGTTTTAAGGGTAGATCAGGCTTCAGTTTGGAGAGTCAACAGAAGTAATACTGGTATAATAGGACTTCAATGAGAGTACTCATATGAATAAGGATTATTCACATAAGAATGACAGGCAGCTTCCAGGACAGACCCAGAGTTTGCAAAGCACTTTGAGATCCAGTGAACTGCATCTCATTATGAGGTGGAGGGTTGGGAAAATATTACAGGGTACTGAGGCAAACCCCTACACTCTTATGGGAATCCCATTAAATCTTTGAAGTTCAGCCAGAATTGACAGACCTTGTTTTTATGTTGTTTTTTTTATTTTCAGGGTTTTTTTTTAAAGTGTATTTTTTATTTTGCTTCACTTGACACGGTTTCCTGTGATTCAGTCACAAGAGAACTTTTGCAGGTGTGTTATAAATGCCTAACAACTGTGGTTGGAAACACTGACCAACAACTACTACAGAAGTGCTAGGTGAAACCATTACAATAAAGCATTCTTCTGAGACAGCATAAGGGGGACCAAGCCAAGCAACTGCTGAGGGATGCAGTGAGAGGGCATCTAGGGTATCTATGGAATTATTCATTTCCTCTTTGGCTTAAAGCAGAAACTTCTTCTCTTTGCCTGTTCGATTAAGTGGCAAGGATTTAGCTTAGTGCTATGCTACTTTTGCCATGATAAGAATAGATATTTGTTCTTAGTTGGGGAAAATTAAAACTTCTGCTTTTGATTCAAATACTTTTAAGAGTATAAAGAAACATTCATTAGGGGAAGATAACGATAATAGATATGTATACACATGTATACAATTTAATTAAACTAGATTGAAATAGCCAAATTTATTAGTTGTGTTTCAGTTCTGAAACCCAAACAAAAAGTGATTTGTGGAGGACTAAATTCCCTAGAACATCACACTGTAGTATTAATGTCTGTGATGAATTTTGGGATATTACTTGGGCTGTAACTGAACTGTAAGGAAAAATATTGAACTGTACTGAAATTCCGCTCATAACCCCTCACTAGGACCACAATTCCATAGCTCTTCACAGTCCCATTATGCTCCATTCACATTTGCAATTTTGAGCTGGTATGCAATACACGACTACTTATAATGCCCCTGTTTGCTTACCTCCTCATCGCCAAGACATGGCTGTGCTTCAGTATCCTGCTCACTGGAAAGACAGTTTAGCCGACTGGCTAAATTAAAACTCCATCATTTCTAGGGTAACAAAGGTCCAAACTTTTATCCAGTCTTCTCTCCCTCCCTTAAGGGTCTGTCCATATTCACCCCCGAATACTATAACAGCATTGGTCCCTTTGGTTCCTCAGAGACACAACAGTACTTGGACGCTTTATCTTCACCTCAGGGGATCTCTCTTTCCTCTGACTGCCTGAAGCAGGGGGTTTTATTAGGTTCCTGACAGGGCCTTAATTGACTGAAGGTGCTCCAATTAACCTGTAGCCACCCTCCCTAGTCTACAGGGACCCATGCCTTAATTAGCCTAGGGCTTATATATTTCCCCTCTACCACTCTCCCTGGCCCTCCTGTATCACATGCCTTATTCTTGTGTGCTTTGCACCCACTGAAAAACACTGATCTTTGTCCACTCCAGGTTCTCACACATGGCTTTGGCTTGAACGGTCTGAAAATGGTCCAAAATGTTTGCATATACAGTTACCAATGCCTGTGATTTTTAATCACAAGTATCACAATCTTTAGTGTTCTCTTAACACTCCAGCTCCTGGAAAGAAGCTCGGTATACATTTTTTTAAATGTACATTTCTAACTCTCATGGTTGCAAATTAAAGTTTGAAAACATGAATCCCGAAGGCTCAAAAACCAGAAAGCAAATTAAAAGAAACTCAAATTTATTTATTTTAAATCTCATTTTTAAGCCAATCTCAATCTTTTCATGATTTTTGAACTTTTGGGGATGGCAATATTGTAGTTATTTGAATCAACTCAAGTCTTAGCTAGTATAATTTGAACTGGGAAATCTGAGAGTGATAACTTTTAGAATGGGAGTGAGGCAATAACCTTCTCCAGGAAATTTTTTGAAAATACCTGACAGTGCAAACTGACAAAGCATTTGTACTTCACTTTCAGAGGTATTTTTATCAGCTCCGGGATTGAGTTAGCCTGCTAAATTTCATGACTGAGCATTATCCATAGTGGGGGTGAATTTAATCACAGACAGAGAAATCATGTCAATTCAACTTTCACTCTGATGGCAGAATTTTATTAAGTCATCCCCACCCCCCACTGCTTCCAGAACATCACTGCTTAGAGAGGCATATGGACTAGTTTATATTTTAAGGGGCTTGATAAATACAGTGATGCATATTTTGAATGGCCACAGAAGAGAAATGGTGTGTCCTTATTAGTTATTAGCATCAGTTGGTGATACTGATGTTTCATCTGCAATTAGTAAGCTTAATATTAAACAGAGTATATTCTATTGCCTCCATTGATCACAGTTGATTATGGAGTTTAATCCCATCAGTTGAAGAATCAAAGAAGAAAATCAGAATGGAATCCATGGTTGTGCCTTTGAAACTCCGGGCCAGAATTTTTAGATGAAAAATGTGATGGCTTGCAGCTAGAATATTCAGAATATACTTCATACAACACTAAGATTGAAATACAAGATTTTACTCTTGATTAGTCTCAGACATTGGGCTATTTCTAGACACTGGGCCAAGTTCTGCTCTTGGGTGTGCTGTGCCATGCCACAGGATTGTAGGGGTATAACTGAGACCACAGCTTGTCAGAGTTTTGCATGTACCCTTCTGTCTATTACTTTTCTATCTTTAGACCAGACTCGATTATTAAAAAAATGTTATTGATGATTGGAACTGGTGGATGTTTAGCAAGAGATTGTATATTGTTTAGTATTGTATAGATGTCGAGGCTGGTCTTAGATCTTATCGAGCAGCTGTGGGAAATTAAACTATATCATAGTGCCCTAACACAATGTTATAGACAGGATGTTTTGCACTGGTCAGAGCCTCTATCCACTTCAGAGCATGTTTAGAGGGCCTTATCCTTGTCTGCAAAGACGACCAAGGATTAAGAGCTCTTCCAGACTCTCTCTTCTGAGGCCTTGTCTACACTACAAGATTATTTCGAATCTACTTAAGTCGAATTTGTGGATTCGACCTTATGAAGTCGAATTTGTGTATCCACAGTAAATACACTAATTCGAATTTCTGAGTCCACAGTAATGGGGCTGGCGTCGACTTTGGAAGCGGTGCACTGTGGGAAGCTATCCCACAGTTCCCGCAGTCCCCGCTGCCCATTGGAATGCTGGGTAGAGCCCCCAATGCCTCCTGGGGGAAAAATGTGTTGAGGGTGGTTTTGGGTAACTGTTGTCATTGAACCGTCAATCACGCCCTCCCTCCCTGAAAGCTCCGGCGGGAAATCTGTTCGCGCCCTTCTCTTGTCAGTTACAGCGCATACGCCACAGCACTGCGAGCATGGAGCCCGCTGCGATCATCGCTGCACTTATGGCCATTGTCAACTCCTCGCACCTTATCGTCCACCTCTTCCACAGTCAGCTGCTGAGAAATCGGGCGAGGAGGCTCCGTCAGCGCGGTGAGGACAGGAATTCACAGAGTGGTGCAGACCTCTCACAAAGCAGGGTACGCCGCACCGTGGAGATCATGGTGGCAATGGGTCAAGTTCATGGTGTGGAACGGCGATTCTGGGCCCGGGAAACAAGCACGGACTGGTGGGACCACATAGTGCTGCAGGTCTGGGATGAATCACAGTGGCTGCGAAACTTCAGGATGCGTAAGGGCACTTTCCTTGAACTCTGTGACTTGCTGTCCCCTGCCCTGAAGCGCCAGGACACCTGGATGCGAGCAGCCCTGAGTGTGCAGAAGCGAGTGGCCATAGCCCTCTGGAAACTTGCAACGCCAGACAGCTACCGGTCAGTAGCGAACCACTTTGGCGTGGGCAAATCTACCGTTGGGGTTGCTGTGATTGAAGTAGCCCACGCAATCGTTGAGCAACTTCTCTCAAAGGTAGTGACTCTCGGAATTGTCCAGGACATCATAGATGGCTTCGCCGCGATGGGATTCCCAAACTGCGGTGGGGCTATAGATGGGACTCACATCCCTATCCTGGCACCAGCCCACCAGGCCAGCGAGTACATTAACCGAAAGGGCTACTTTTCAATGGTGCTGCAAGCACTGGTAGACCATAGGGGACGTTTTACCAACATCTTCGTTGGGTGGGCGGGCAAGGTTCATGACGCGCGTGTGTTCAGGAACTCTGGTCTGTTTAAACGCCTCCAGGCAGGTACTTTCTTCCCGGACCACAAAATAACGGTTGGGGATGTGCAGATGCCTACAGTGATCCTCGGGGACCCAGCCTACCCGCTAATGCCCTGGCTCATGAAGCCCTATACAGGCGCCTTGGACAGAGAGAAGGAACTCTTCAACTACCGGCTGAGCAAGTGCAGAATGGTGGTGGAGTGTGCTTTCGGACGTCTCAAGGGGAGATGGCGGAGCTTACTGACTCGCTCGGACATCAGCGAAAAGAATATCCCCGTAGTTATTGCTGCTTGCTGTGTGCTACACAATCTCTGTGAGAGCAAGGGCGAGACCTTTTTGTCCGGATGGGAGGTTGAGGCAAATCGCCTGGCTGCAGTTTATGCTCAGCCAGACACCCGTGCCGAGAGAATATCCCAGCGGGAAGCGCTGTGTATCCGGGAGGCTTTGAAAGCAAGTTTCCTCGGAGAGCAGGGTAACCTATGACTCTCCACTTGCTTTCAAGAGAAACTGACCCTGGGCCTGTGTCTGTATGTGTCGATTTCGATCTGCGGTTACATACCCCGTTCTCCAAGTTTCCCCCACTTCCAAAGCACGTTTTAAAGCAAATTAATTGTTACGCTCATTATTAATAAATCTTTGTTTTACTTTGCATTTCTGTTCAGGTGTTGAAACATGGACGCATACTGTGCTGGGCACGGTGTGCACTGATGTACAGACCGCTTGTTCCATAGAGGAATGACATCCTCCTGCTCCTACATAGGTCTCTGGGGTGGGGGACGGTTGCAAGTGGTTGTGCATGAAGGGGAGGGTTTGCAGGAAGGGGTGGGTTTGCAGGAAGGGGCGAGTGGTGCCTTCTTTGGATAGGGGTTTGGATGACGGCAATGGGCTGCGGGTTTGGGCGTAGGAAGGGGTGAGGGGTGTGGGGGAAGGGTGAGTATCTGTCCGTGGATGAGGGCTCTTGTTGGGGCTCAGGGCAGCGGAGAGGCTCGTTGCTACGGTGGAAGTGCATGGTAAGGGCAGCGTGCCTTAACATTAAGGGGGTGGCAGGCGCTAGGACCCTGGACAAGCATACACATCACAGAATGACCCGGGGCAGCATACACCACACAGAGTGACCCTGGTGCCTACTGACTGCAGTGTGTGTGTGCCCTGCAGTTGATCATGCCCCCAAGTCTGTACCCTGGTAATGTAGGCTATACCGTGCAATTATAAATCCCCTCCCCCCCCCATACACAAAAAAATCCTCTGACATGAAAGACGTGACCGAAACAGTGAATAACAGCAAACAGCTTTTAATAATCTAATACACAGTGGGGGGATGAAACTTGGATTTGGGACTGGGTGAGCCTGTAAGGGAAGCACTTCTACAAATTTATAGCGTGAGAGGTGTGTGGTACATTAGCGCTATGCAGTGGTGCAGTGACAGTTCTCACGGCCCCTACCGCCCCTCCGTCTTGTACTTTTGGGTGAGGGGGGGAAGGACTTCTTGGCGGGGGAGGGCGGTTGCAGATACACTGCAGGGGGGCTCTGTCCTCCTGCCTGCGGTCCTGCAGAACATCAACAAGGCGCCGGAGCATGTCCGTTTGCTCCCTCATTAGCCCAAGCAGCGTTTGAGTCGCCTGCTGGTCTTCCTGCCGCCACCTATCCTCCCATTCGATGTGTGTGCGATGCTGTTGACATAGGGTCTCCCTCCACTGTCTCTGCTCTGCCGCCTCGGCTCTGGAGCAGGCCATCAGTTCCGCGAACATCTCATCCCTAGTCTTTTTCTTTCGCCGCCTAATCTGCGCCAGCCTCTGCGAGGGGGATGCCGGGGCAGTCTGGGAAAGAGCCGAAGCTGTGTGATGGGAAAAGTAACTGATTTCCTTGAACAGATACATGTTTGCGAACAGTGAACACAGTCTAGTCAGTTTCTCTGAACAAGACCATACAGGGCAACAAGTCTCACGAGATCTCAGGACAAGTTCGAGATTTTGGAATACGCTCTCATTGGCTGCGGCATTGCACAGGAGAGCGGACAAGTGGGGAGAGACAGCTGAATCCGTCTAGCAGACAGTCCTGGTAAGCCTTACAGTACATTCTGCTTATCAGTTAATGGATAGCTGTGCCCTCCCGCTAAAGGCAATCTGGAAATCATATACTCTGACCCTTTTCCAGCCACTCCCGCCAGTGCACGGGAAAGATCAATGTATGCTTTTCCTATGTGGCCTACAACACGTGGCTGTTAAGCGAGGGTCATTGTTATGCAAAGTAAAAGTCAACCATTCACAACAGTAACAATACACTAATTGCCCTAATTAGATGCAGCATTTCATGAACGAGATCACCCTGATGCGGGTCCCTCGGAGTCACAAAGAGCGGATGCTAAGGGAAGCCCTGCAGAGACCAGGACCATATGCGGCCATGCTTGTCGAGGCGATGATTCCCATCTACATAAGGATGTCCTGGCGCGGAAGAGTGTGCTTCCACGGAGCACCCAACAAGGCACCTCTCCCCAGGAACCTCCTGCGGAGGCTTTTCGAGGACCTAAATGAGACCTTTCTTGAATTGTCCCTGGAGGATTATTGTTCAATCCCTATATGTGTGGACCTACTTTTCATATAGTTTTTCATTGAAAATTTTATATATAGTATTTCTATTTTTTTATACCTGTTTTATAAAAAATAAATGTTTACATGTTTATAGCACTTACCGCCTGATCCTTCCCCTGATTCAGAGTCCGGGTTAACGGCCGGGGAGAGTTGGTAGGGGATCTCTGTGAGGGTGATGAAGAGATCCTGGCTGTCAGGGAAAGCGGTATTGTGTTGGCTGTCGCCTGCGCCGTCCTCCACAGACCCTTCCTCATCTTCCCCATCGGCGAACATCGAGGAGGAACTGTCCAGGTTCACTATGCCATCCACTGAGTCCACGGTCACTGGTGGGGCAGTGGTGGCAGACCCACCTAGAATGGCATGCAGTGCCTCGTAGAAGCGGCATGTCTGGGGCTGGGCTCCGGAGCGTCCGTTTGCCGCTCTGACTTTTTGGTAGCCTTGTCTCAGGTCCTTGATTTTCACGCGGCACTGCATTGCATCCCAGCTGTATCCTTTCTCTATCATTGCTTTGGAGACCTTCTCGAAGGTCTTTGCATTCCGCTTGTTGGAGCGCAGCTCCGACAGCACAGACTTCTCGCCCCACACACCGATCAGATCCAGGACTTCCCGGTCTGTCCATGCTGGGGACCTCTTTCTATTCTTGGATTGGCCGGACTCCTCTGCTGGAGAGCTCTGCATCGTTGCAGGTGCTGCGGAGCTCACCCCGATGTCCAGCCAGGACGTCAGATTCAAAGTGCCCAGACAGGAAAAGGAATTCAAATTTTCCCGGGGCGTTTCCTGTGTGGCTGGTCAGAGAATCCAAGCTCCGACTGCTGTCCAGAGCGTCAACAGAGTGGTGCAGTGTGGGATAGCTCCCGGAGCTACTAAGTTCGATTTGCATCCACACCTAGCCTAATTCGAGCTAGCCATGTCGAATTTAGCGTTACTCCACCTGTCGGGGTGGAGTACCGAATTCGAACTAAAGAGCCCTCTAGTTTGAATTAAATGGCTTCCTGGTGTGGACGGTTGAGCGGTTAGTTCGAATTAACGCTGCTAAATTCGATTTAAAGTCCTAGTGTAGACCAGGCCTGAGGAGACTAGTGGGTGTGATGGACAGTTGTACACTTGCCTTGTGGGCAGGTGGTATATGTATGCAGTCAGTGCAAGCAACTCCTGGCCCTCAGAGACTGAATACAGCTCTTGAGACCAGAGTGGCTGAACTGGAGGACCTAAGGGAGGCAGTCTTAAGGAAAGAACATCAAACTGAAGTGGAGGGAAATGATCCTATAGTTGGGACCTGCCTTCCAGATGATGTCATGGTAATTCTCGCACTAAGGATCCTCTGAGGGAGGGGACCCCTATTATTAGGAAGATACAGGTAATAGTACGGGGGATTGATTATTAGAAATATAGATAGTTGGATTTGTCATGACTAGGAGAACCTCATGGTGAATTGCCTTCTGGGAGAGAAGATTGTGGACTTCTCAAGACATCTATTGACTTATGTGCAGTGCAGAGGAGCAACCAGTGGCTGTGGTACATGTAGTTACTAGTGACATAGGAAAAAGTAGGAGAGTGGCCCTGGAGGCCAAATTTAGGCTGCTGTATAAAAAATTAAAGTCCAGTCATTAAAGAAACACACCTGCCCCCTCCCTCCCCCCAAACTGCCACTATGGCTAACCAAGAGAGTAAAAAAGGCAGTTAGAGGCAAAAAGGCATCCTTTAAAAATTGGAAGTCAAATCTACTGAGGAAAACAGAAAGAAGCATAAACTCTGACAAGTGTAAAAATATAATTAGGGAGGCCAAAAAAGAATCTGAAATGCAACCAGCAAAAGACACAAAACTAACAGCAAAAAAAATTGTAAGTACATCAGAAGCAGGAAGCCTGCCAAGCAATCAGTGGGGACACTGGACAATGAAGGTGCTAAAGGAGCAATCAAGGAAGACAAGGCCACTAAAGAGAAGCTAAATGAATTCTTTGCATCAGTCTTCCCTGCAGAGGATGGGAGGAAGATCCCCACATGTAAGCCACTCTTTTCACATGACAAATCTGAGGAACTATCACAGATTGAGGTGTCACAAGAGGAGGTTTTGGAACAAATTGATTAAACAAACTCTAATAAGTCACCAGGACCAGATGGTATTCACCCAAGAGTTCTGAAGGAACTCGTATGAAATTGCAGAACAACTGATTGTGATAGACTAACAGACGTTTTGCAGCATGAGCTTTCGTGGGTGAATACCCACTTCTTCGGATGCCATGGCATCCGAAGAAGTGGGTATTCACCCACGAAAGCTCATGCTGCAAAACGTCTGTTAGTCTATAAGGTGCCACAGGATTCTTTGCTGCTTTTACAGAACCAGACTAACATGGCTACCCCTCTGATACTTGATTGTGATAGTTAAACTATTGATCAAATCAGCCTCTGTACCAGATGACTGATGGATAGCTAATGTTTTTTTGAAAATTTCCAGCCGTAACCCTGGCAATTACAGGCCAGGAAGCCTAACTTCAATAGTAGGCAAATTGTTTGAAACTATAGTAAAGAACAGAGTTATCAGACACATTGATCACATAATATGTTGGGAAAAAGTCAACATGGCTTTTGTAAAGGGAAATTGTGCCCTCCCCCCACCCCCAATTTATTAGAATACTTTGAGGGTGTCATGTGGACAAGGGAGACCCAACTGATATAGAAAGCCTTTGACAAGGTCCAATACCAAAGGCTCTTAAAGAAAGTAAGCAGTCCTGGGATAAGAGGGAAGGTCCTCTCATGGATCAGTAACTGGTTAAAAGATAGGAAACAAAGGGTAGGAAGTCAGTTTTCAAAATTAAGAGGACAAGCGTCCCTCTATGCTGTTCAACATTCATAAATGATTAGGAAAAAGGAATGAACAGCAAGGTAGCAAAATTTGGAGATGTTACAAAATGACTGCAAAGAATTACAAAGGGATCTCAAAAACTGGGTGACTGAGCAATAAGATGACAGATGAAATTCAATGTTGATAAGTGCAAAGTGATGCAGAATGGAAAACATAATCCCCACTATACATACAAAATGATGGGGTCTAAATCAATTGCTACCACTCAAGAAAGATCTTGGAGTAATTGTGGATAGTTCTCTGAAAACATCTGCTCAGTGTGCAGCAGAAGCCAAAAAAGCAAACAGAATGTTATGAACCATTAGGAAAGAGATAGATAATAAGACAGAAAATATCATAATGCCACTGCATAAATTCATGATATGCCCACACCATGAATACTGCATGAAGTGCTTATCCCCCCATTTTAAAAAAAAGATATATTAAAATTGGAAAAGGTACAAAGAAGGACAACAGAATTGATTAGGGGTATGGAACAACTTCCATAGGAGGAAAGATTAAAAAGACAGACTATACATTTTAGAAAAGAAATGCGTAAGAGGGGAGGGGTTTTGATAGAGAACTATAAAATCATGAATGGTGTGAAGAATGTGAATAGGGAAATGTTATTTACCCCTCATATAACACAAGAACCAGGGGTCACACAATGAAATTAGAAAGGAGGTTAGGCTATACAGATTCTTGTGTGCATGTGTAATGACAAATCTTTTCAGTTAATTTATGAAACAGCATTGAATTCTTTCTCAGGGCTTGTCTCCACTTACCGAGGCATTGACATGCAGCGATCAATCCACTGGGGAGTCAATTTAGCGGGTGTAGTGAAGACCTGCTAAATCGATTGCTCTCCTGTCAATTCCGGTACTCCACCGGAATGAGAAGCATAAGGTAAGTCAATGGGAGAGTCTTCTGTCGACCCAGTGTGGTGTAGACACCACAATAAGTCGACCTAAGGTACGTCTACTCACATAGCTGGAGTTGCGTAACTTAAATCGACTTAGCCCCGTAGTATAGACCTGCCCTCAGACTGAATCAGCTGTCAGGTCCTATCATCTCACATATACTGCTATCCTAGTTGCCAAAAGAGGGAGAAGAAGCAGGATTTAAGAAGGATTACAAGGTGAGCCTCCCAAAAATAAAAGTCTCACAGGTCCCATCCTGAATGTGCCATGAATCTGATTAAAAAGATTAAAATGTTTGGAATTTTCTGTAGAGATCCTAACAGTGATTTTACAAAACCAATTAGCCAGGCTTTGGAGCTTGTTTAGCAGCCAGTATTTTTCCTATTCACTTTCTTTCAGCATTAGTCTGAGTGTGTTTCAATACGGGACATTTATATATCACTGAAAGCTAGAGAAATATTCAAAAGCTAGGAAAAATTTGGAAGGGAAAGCACTGGAGGGGCAGGGTTTACATGAAAAGGGGCAGCAGGCACTTGTTTTTTAAAAGCTGTGGGTTTTTTAAAACAAAACAAAACAGTGAAATAAATCATGAGATAAAGACGTAGGAATTGACTGCAACTTCTGGAAGTACCAGAAGAATTAATTCATAGTAACAAAATAAAGTCACTCTTACTGCCCACTCAAAGGAAATTTGGTAAATGGAATTAGATGAGCTTGATATTTTGTGGAAATTAAAAGAAAAAAGTTTCCCCAAAGTGGATTATTGCCATATTTCCAGTGAAGTCAAGAGTTGTTTTCCATTCACTTTCTGGTTATCAGTTCACATCCAGCCCCAGGTTGGAAGTGGTTGCAAGCTGCTACCACTGAGGACTGTTTAGTTGTCTGCGTGGAAAGATTTGGTGGGCTCAGTTCTTTAGCATACGAGTGTCTGCATCACAAAACTGTCCCCAGTGGGCAGCCTCAGCAGAAAAGTGTAAGAATAAATGGGCATGGCAGATTATTCTCTCACAGATAATGGCAGCCCTTGCAGATTAGAGTTGAGGAATATTGGCAAATTGAACCAAGGAGCTCCCACTCCTATTAGCCATGTGACACATAAAGAAAGGACTTTGTTCTCCATTGCTAAGAAGATGAGACTGTATGTCTGCATTCTAGCCACTAAAAATATATATTTTTTAAAAACAAGGGGGAGACATAGCTCAGTGGTTTGAGCATTGGCCTGCTAAACCTAGGGTTGTGAGTTCAATCCATTTAGGGAACTGGGGTAAAAAACTGTCTGGGGATTGATCCTGCTTTGAGCAGGGGGCTGGACTAGATGACCTCCTGAGGGTCCCTTCCAACCCTGATATTTTATGATTCTATGAAGGGAGCTTTGCTTTCTTATATGGACAGTTCTGCACCAAAAATTCTAGTATGTCCTCCAGGTGAGACATTAAAATTAGTATCTGAAACATGGCTTTTTTTTTATTCATCCATAAATGCTTTGGGTTATCCCTTTTCTGGTAATTCTTTTTCAATAAAAAGGCACATGAACAGTTAGCTCCCATGTTTCAGAAAACAAAATCCACTTCATGCACATGTATGCACACAATGACCATTTACTTGTGCTGTTTTGCTGTGAATAAAGGACATGATAATTACATCCTGTCCAGCATGCTGATAAAAAAGCATTAGTCCAAATAATAAGAAAACTTCTGTGATTAAATCAGAATAGTTTCCCTGCTAAACCATTGGATACCTGAACTAAGGGCATATGATATGGCCACAAGAGTCAATAATGCCTTTGTTGCCCTGAGCTTTCTTTGTATTACCTGTATGAATAGCAACCTTTTCTCTAGCGAGGTGGGGGTAGGGGTGGTAGAATTCTCTGAAATTGCTTCTTTTTCTTTAATACTAGAGGGTTTCTTTATGATTTTGACTCTTGAGTAAAGATAAAATAGAGACATTTCAATTTATAATTTGAGTACCAGGCCTCTTCTGTAAACTGAGGATAACAACGGTTCCCTACTTCACAGGGGTTCTGTGATGAAAAATTCATTACTGTTTGAGGTGCTCAGATATTACAGTAATGGGGGCAAGACCAGTACCTAAAAAATAGATAATGAGCCACATAGCTTGTGTGCAGTGAAATAAAGGGAAGCAGCAGAGTTTGTGACAAACAGCTCTTCATTTCTCAAGAGCAAGGCAAAAGGGCCTGCTCTGAATCATGCCATGACACATCATAACCCCAAACCTAGTGCTATGCAAACTCTCTGTGAGAACCTCAAAAAGCACAACTTCTGAGGGCATAACTTCTGAGCTGAAAGAAGTCAGATGAGTGAGGATCCTATAAATGATGCCAACAACAAACTTCTGACAGGAAAAATTAGCACGCTTGCCTGAATGAACACATGGCACTTTCAACATCAAATTCTACTGATTTTGTTTGGGGCATGTGGGGGGGATCTATCATTCTAGAGCCAGTGGTACATATTACAACGCAGAGAGTCGAAGTCTGAGACTCAGCTCTGCTCTTCACCCCAGTGGCTGGGAGCATTACAAGGCTGATGCAGTTAGCTCCTAGAGAAGTTGCTGCACTGCACTAAGCAGAGTATCAAAGTATCTAATGGTCATATTGGAAAGTGGTAGGTATGTGCCAAAGGGAGCATTGCCCGCATTCTGAGTGATGAGTACCTTAACCACAGAATAGAAAATGGTGCCTATAATTTATTTTAAATAAAATGTTCAGTTTATACATTGAATTGTCATTGTATTATACATCATCTTTTATTATGTTACTTAAAATACAACCAGCTATAATATATATGAATTATATTGATAATTGTGAACATTTAATAAATAGATCAGTATTATATGTATGATGTAATACTAGGGCCTGGTTCTAGAGCCTACAATGTTGTGCCACAGTTGTTTTATATTTAATAACTCTTATACTGCCAGATTACATTTTGAAGGGTATCTCTAGGGTCCAAAGATCTGGAAGGTTTTATTAAATTCTTAAATGAAACCTCAGATTCGGTAGGAAGCAGCTGGGCGTACTGAGGGCTGGATTGTGCCTTGTAGGCACTAATGCATGTTGGGGATCATGTGGTTCCTCACTTGGCCTAATAGGAATACCTGGACGCATTGCACTACTGCACCATGGCACAATACCTCCCTGAGCTCCAGGGATTTGGAGCAATCACATTTTTCAATTGCGCCGCTCCGGCGCCGCTCCAGCTCTGGGCACAAACCTACTGCTCTGTGCTCCAGCTCCGCACTCCGCTCCAAAGCCCTGCTGAGCTCCAGGGCTGGCTTTAGGCCTATTCCACCAATTCCCCCGAATCGGGCCCCATGCCTAAGAGGGACCAGCCCCCAGTGAGAATCCCTTCCCTGGCTAGAGGCGACTTTTTAATTTTTACTCACCTGGCGGCGCTCCGGGTCTTCGGCGGCGGGTCCTTCAGTGCCGCTGAAGACCTGGAGTGAGTGAAAGACCCGCCGCTGAAGTGCCACCGAAGACTCGGAGCACCGCCCAGTGAGTACAAGCCCCACGTGGTTTTTTACATGTGTAGGGTTGTTGTTTTTTTTAAGTCATCCCTGCTGGGGCCCCGTGAAAACTGTTCGAATTGGGCCACGCGCTTCCTAAAGCTGGCCCTGCTGAGCTCATTGGTTTGCAGGGGCAGCACACCTGCTGTACATTCCCGTAGGTGCATGTGTGCGCCTCTCCGTTGGCTGTTGTGGACAGCAGATCTGTCCATGGTCTCACCCCATTGCTGCCCTTTCGGAGGTGCCTTGCACCCCTGGAAACACTAACATTCAAAAATCTCTACATTCAGGAAAGCAGAGAGACAAACTCTGGCTGGCCCCTGAGCAGCAGGAGGAAGGTTGCTTGTGACAACTGGCCAGGCACAATCTGACCCTGAATCTGCATTCCTTAAATCAGGACTGGACTCATATAGAGAGGAGAGCTGAAGAGTTCAAATCTGGATCAGAGCTTCCCCCAGAGTTTGAGGGTATTCCTATGAAGGTTTGGTTCATTTCTTATGTCCATACCTTGACCTGGAGGTGTAATTCCCAGCTCAAGGAGACACGCTTGTGCTAGCAACACAAGTGGGGGGTCACGTACCCCAGGGCATCTAGCCCCTTTCAACACTCATGCTGCCATGATGCACTCTATTTTTAGCACGCTAGCTTGCTAGAGGTAGCACCAGTATGTCCCCTCGAGCTGGTAATCACAGCCCCAGCTCAAAGTATAGACATTTTATCCTGATCTCACAAACTGCTCTGCATCAGCAGATCTTTACACCTATTGAAGTCAATGGGGTTCCATGCAGACACAGAGATCTGTTCATGAGGAGAAGCTTGCAGGATCAGGGCCAGAGACAGAAGTTACCATTTCCAGAAATGGCCATTCACTGTAGGTAAAAACAAACATATGAAGATGGAGAATTTTTCAAGTATTTAATGGACTCTCCTGACAGAGCTTTTAAAAAGTGCTTTAATAGACAGGGCTGATATATTTTGGAAACCATGTAAGATTCTCCAGCTACTCTGCAACCAATGCTATCACTAAAAAACAAACGCACACACATGCAAACAAAATCCCTACCTTTTTTGCTTCTGCATTTGTTTATCTTTGCTCTCTAACTCTTTACTCCCTGTAAATGACTCTCTGAATTCTGAATAGTGCAAAATCTTCTGGGAGGCAGTTTTCAATCCTGATGCTTTGTTATCATGATTTGCCCTCTGGTTACATCAAGGATTTCATTTAAATGTAAACTGTAAAACTCTATTTTCAATTAACTATAGCTCTGCTGGATCAGTTACATAAAATGGGGTCGAGAGAGAAAGAACCTAGAACCTCTGTAAAATTAAATACAATTTTAAAAAGAAACATTGATTACAACACAACTTTTTTCCATATTTTCTTAATTGCTTAAAAGTAATTTCAGAGCATTAAAGAAATTCTCCAGAGTAAAACACAATCTCTTATTTTTCATTAATACTAGTGACCTGTCCATGAGTTGGAATTGGAGAAGGAGTAGCATTGTCTTTGAAGCTTATCACACTGCTCACCTGATGCCAGTTCAAGTTTCATATTAATTAGAGAAGTAAGTTCTCTGAGCTTACCCACAGAAAAGCGCTTTTCTACACTGCAAGATGTTTACTCACTACTTGGTCAGGGGCAAACTAGCTTCTATGCAATGCAGTGTGATATGCCATTTTGGGGTTTCAAATTATTTGCAGAGCTTAATTCCTAGAGGTCTATCATTTATTACACATTATTTAAAAATACTTCTCATATGCACCATGCTCAATATTCACTTGACTCAGCATAAAGATAAATGTTTAAACTAGCCATTGTAAGAACATGTAACCTATATTGCCACTGGACAAAGATACATTCCAAAAGTAGAGAAATTTTACTGAATTTGGGACTCATTCATAGCCATCGAGGCTCCTATCTAGCCAAGTACTTAACTATGTGTATAACTTTAAACATGCAAGTAATTCCATTGATTCCTGTGGTAACTCTTATGTTCACAGCATACAGAGAAGTTAAATAAAAAACAAAACAAAATATAAATTACTCTTTATGAAAGGTTGCATCATAACACTACTTTATTTCTTAAAAATCCATGGCCTTAACATACATAACCAACAATAGAGAGAGACAAAGCAGGCTGCTCCCCAAGGGAGAGGCACAACTCATCCCATCTTACTCTAGGCTGGCTCTTGTAGACTAAATGTTGGTAGACCCATATCGCACACTTCCCTACAGACCAGGAAAACCCCTGAGATATAAAGCGACAGATTATAATTTTAACACAATTTTCAGTACACCACACACCTATTCCACTCCCATTGTCTGCAAGTGTCCCTGTAAAAGGTCGGACTCACCCCCGCGGCGCCTCCTGCTGGTTGCTCTGGGGAATTAGCTCTCTCCAGCGTCCAGAGCGCCCTCTGCAGGCCAGTGATCCACCTGTTTACTATTGGCCCCGAGTCCCTCCCTGGCCCCCGGTGCCCTCTTACATGGGGTGCTGCCCTCAGCAATAACCCCTTTCTCTTAGGGTCCCCCCTCCTTGGGGAACCCCCACCCCACTATCCCCACTTCACCTCAGAAGTGGCTACTGCCCAGTCTCTATCTAGCCCCCAGACTGGGGCAGACTGCAGTATCCAGTACTCATCATCAGCAAAGGGGGTTTGGACCTGCTGCCTTGCCTGCCCCTAGGTTGCCCCCTGCAGCCCCCAGTACCTCTTAGCCCTCTACTAGGCCGCAGCCTGGGGCTTTCCAGGCCAGAGCTCCCCAGCTCCTTAGCCTGTCCCCAGCCCTGCTTCACCCTAGGTACCTTGTCTCAGCTCCTAAGCAGCCAGGCCCATCTCTCTCTATAGCCAGAGAGAGACTGTTTGGCTCCTGGCTTCCCTGCCTTCTTATAAGGCCCTGTTCCTCAGTTTGGGGCATGGCCCCCAGCTGCAGCCACTTCCCTAATCAGCTCAGCCTTGAGAGCCACCGCTCTCAAGCCCTGTCAGGCCACTTTTTAAACCCCTTCTCAGCAGGAGCAGGATCCACCCTGCTACAGTCCCTCAGGGCTTTGTCATTGCCTCTCTGCTTTTCTCCCTCCAAAATTGTTCCTTGAGAGACCAGTTGTAAGCTATTATCACTACATTGATGATGCCCATCTTCTGTCCATCGCCTGACCTCTCCACCTCTATGCAGTTCCATAACTCTGACATCTGCTTCAGTATATTCACAACTGAAATAATCTCTCCTCTGAAACTCTCTTCCACCCCCACACTGGACATTCTACCATCCTGCCTGTCCCTAAGGTTCACAACCTCAAGTTATTTCTCTCTTCTCTTCAACCTTCATGCCCACAGCTTGGAACTATCATCTATTCCTGTTAGTTCTTCCTCTACAACATCTCCAAAATCTACCATTCCCTTCCATTCTCCCCACCAAAACTCTTGACCAAGCCCTCTTCATTTCATACCTCAGCTATTGCAACCTGCTCCTCTCAGAGCAATCTATCTAGAATGCAAAACTCCTCTCTCTCTCCCGCAATCACCTGACCAAATCTGGCCTCTCCTCAGATCCTTTCACTAGAATGCTGTTGCACTTCTACATCAAACATCAAACCTCACTCTCTATGATCTACACAATCTTCAAAATTCCTTTAATTTCCTTCCACTTTCAGACTTCTTCCACAAAATCCCTTGCCCCCGGATCCCTTTCCCAACCCATGAAGGAAGATAGAGAGCATAGAGAAGGAAGTATGATGATAAACAAACCAAAGTCTTGCATCCGACGAAGTGGGTATTCACCCACGAAAGCTCATGCTCCAAAACATCTGTTAGTCTATAAAGGTGCCACAGGACTCTTTGCTGCTTTTACAGATCCAGACTAACACGGCTACCCCTCTGATCCTAAGGGAGCTAAGGGAGACAGAGAGGTACATTGATAAGACTTTCCGGGACACAGTAGAACGGTCCCAACCCTGGTCTGACAGCCTCTGTGCTGTTGAGGAGGCTAAAAGTCCCAGGGAAGGAGAGCATCTAACTGGAGCAGAGGGAAACAATCCCATAGTTGGGACCCTCCTTCCAGATGATGTTGGGGTATCCTCTCACACTGAGAATACCTCTCCGGGGGAGGGAACTCCAGCTATTAGAAAGATACAGGTATTAGTAATGGGCAATTCGATCATTAGAAACATAGACAGTTGGGTTTGCAATGACTGGGAGAACCGCATGGTGACTTGCCTGTGAGGGTTGCGGATCTCTCAAGATATCTAGATAGACTTATGTGTAGTACTGGGGAGGAGCCAGTGGTCGTGGTACATGTAGGTACCAATGACATAGGGAAGGATAGGAGAAAGGTCCTGCAGGCCAAATTTAGGCTGCTAGGTAAGAGATTGAAGTCCAGGACTTCCATGGTAGCATTCTCTGAGATGCTCCCAGTTCCACATGCAGGGCCAATTAGACAGGCAGAACTGCAAAGTCTCAATGCATGGATGAGACGATGGTATAGGGAGGAGGGGTTTAGATTTATTAGGAACTGGGGAAACTTTGGGGAAAGGGGGAGCCTATACAAGAAGGATGGGCTCCACCTAAACCAAAATGGGACCAGATTGCTGGCATTTAACATTAAAAAGGTTGTAGAGCAGTTTTTAAACTAAGATCTGGAGGAAAGCCGACAGGTGTGGAGGAGCACATGGTTTGGACATCCCTTAGGGAAGGTTCTATTAATAGAGAATCTCTATGTCCTAGTGAGGACGAGAGGATGGAAAATGATAAAATACAGGCAGGGTCTGATCAGAAACAGTCAAATAAAAAAAAAAAGAGTCCCATTCAATTACATCATATAATGACAGACAACTAAAAGGAAACAAGTTTATTAAAGTGAACTAGAGTGCCTCGTATTAAATGAGGATATTGATATAATAGGCATCAGAGAAACTTGGTGGAATGAGGATAATCAATGGGATACAGTAACAGCAGGGTACAAAATATATCGGAAGGACAGAACAGGTCGTGCTGGTGGGGGAGTGGTATTATATATGGAAGAAAGCATAGAATCAAATGAAGTAAAAATCGTAAATGAATCAAACTGTACCACAGAATCTCTATGGATAGAAATTCCATGCTCTAGTAATAAGAATATAGCAGTAGGGATATATTACCAACCACCTGACAGGATGGTGATAGTGACTGTGAAATGGTCAGGGAGATTAGAGAGGCTATTAAAATAAAAAAAAATCAATAATAATAATGAGAGATTTCAATTATCCTCATATTGACTGGGTGCATGTTACCTCAGGACACAGGGATGCAGAGATAAAGTTTCTTGATACCTCAAATGACTGTTTCTTGGAGCAGCTGGTCCTAGAACCCACAAGAGGAGAGGCAAATCTTGATTTAGTTCTAAATGGAGCACAGAATCTGGTCCAAGAGGTGAATATAGCTGGACCACTTGGTAATAGTGACTATAATATAATTAAACGTAATATCCCAGTGGCAGGAAAAACACCACAGCAGCCCAATACTGTAGCATTTAATTTCAGAAAGGGGAACTACACAAAAATGAGGAGGTTAGTTAAACGGAAATTAAAGAGTATAGTACCAAAAGTGAAATCTCTGCAAGCTGCGTGGAAATTTTTTAAAAACACCATAATAGAGGCTCAACTTAAATGTATACGCCAAATTAAAAACATAGTAAAAGAACCAAAAAAGAGCCACCATGGCTAAACAACAATGTAAAAGAAGCTGTGAGAGGCAAAAAGGCATCCTTTAAAAAGTAGAAATTAAATCCTAGTGAGAAAAATAGAAAGGAGCATAAACACTGAAGTGTAAAAATACAATTAGGAAGGCCAAAAAAGAATTTGAGGAACAGTTAGCCAAAGACTCAAAAAGTAATAGCAATTTTTTTTTAAGTACATCAGAAGCAGGAAGCCTGCTAAAGAACCAGTGGGGCCACTGGACGATCGAGGTGCTAAAGGAGCACTCAAGGATGATAAAGCCATTGCAGAGAAACTAAATGAATTCTTTGCATCAGTCTTCATGGCTGAGGATGTGAGGGAGATTCCCAAACCTGAGCCATACTTTTTAGGTGACAGAGCTGAGGAACTGTCTCAGATTGAGGTATCATTAGGGGAGGTTTTGGAACAAATTGATAAATTAAACAGCAATAAGTCACCAGGATCAGATGGTATTCACCCAAGAGTTCTGAAGGAACTCAAATGTGAAACCGCAGAACAGCTAACTGTAGTCTGTAACCTATCATTTAAACCAGCTTCTGTACCAGATGACTGGAGGCAGGGGCAGCTCCAGGCCCCAGCACACCAAGTGCGTGCTTGGGGCGCATTCCGCGGGGGGCGCTCTGCCGGTTGCCAGGAGGGCAGCCGGCAGCTCTGGTGGACCTCCCGCCTGCGCCTGCCCTCCCGGCGACTGGCAGAGCGCCCCCCGCGGCATGCCGCCCTGCTTGGGGCGGCGAAATGTCTAGAGCCGCCCCTGACTGGAGGATAGCTAATGTGATGCCCCTTTTTAAAAAGGGCTCCAGAGATGACCCCCGGCAATTACAGGCCCGTAAGCCCGACTTCAGTACCGGACAAACTGGTTGAAACTATAATAAAGAACAATATTGTCAGACATATAGATTAACATAGTTTGTTGGAGAAGAGTCAACATGGTTTTAGTAAGGGGAAATCATGCCTCACCAACCTAGAAGAATTCTTTGAGGGGGACAAAAAGAATGTGGACCATGGGGATCCAGTGGATATAGTGTACTTAGATTTTCAGAAAGCCTTTGACAAGGTCCCTCACCAAAGGCTCTTAGGCAAAGTAAGCTGCCACAGGATAAGAGGGAAGGTGCTCTCATGGATTGGTAACTGGTTAAAAGATAGGAAACAAAGGGTAGATATAATGGTCAGTTTTCAGAATGGAGAGAGGTAAATAATGGTGTCCCCCAGGGGTCAAAATTACTAAAGATAGTTAAGACCCAGGCAGACTGCGAAGAGATCTCTCAAAAGTGGGTGACTGGGCAACAAAATGGCAGATGAAATTTAATGTTGATAAGTGCAAAGTAATGCACATTGGAAAGCATAATCCCAACTATACATATAAAATGATGGGGTCTAAATTAGCTGTTACCACTCAAGAAAGAGATCTTGGAGTCATTGTGAATAGTTCTCTGAAAACATCCACTCAATGTGCAGCGGCAGTCAAAAAAGCGAACAGAATACTGGGAATAATTAAGAAAGGGATAGATAATAGGACAGAAAATATCATGTTGCTTCTATATAAATCCATGGTATGCCCACATCTTGAATACTGTGTGCAGATGTGGTTGCCCCATCTCAAAAAAGATATATTGGATTTGGAAAAAGTTCAGAAAAGGGCAACAAAAATGATTAGGGGTATGGAATGGCTTCCATATGAGGAGAGATTGATAAGACTGGGATTTTTCATCTTGGAAAAGAAATGGCTAAGGGGAGATATGATTGAGGTCTATAAAATCATGACTGATGTAGAGAGAGTAGATAAGGAAGTGTTGTTTACTACTTCTCATAACACAAGAACTAGGGGTCACCAAATGAAATTAATAGGCAGCAGGCTTAAAACAAATAAAAGGAAGTATTTCATCACACAGCACACAGTCAACCTGTGGAACTCCTTGCCAGAGGATGTTGTGAAGGCCAAGACCATAACAGTGTTCAAAAAAGAACTAGATATATTCATGGAGGATAGGTCCATCAACAGCTATTAGCCATGATGGGCAGGAATGGTGTCCCTAGCCTCTGTGTGCCAGAAGCTGGGAATGAACAACAGGGGATGGATCACTTGATGATTATCTGTTCTGTTCATTCCCTCTGGGGCAGCTGGCACTGGCCACTGTTGGAAGACAGGATACTGGGCTAAACAGACCTTTGGTCTGACCCAGCAGAGCCATTTTTATGTTCTAATGAGTGCTGTAGCTATCTTTAGAAATTTCATATTGGTATCTTCTTTGCATTTTGTCAAATTTGCAGCGAAAGTGTTCTTAAAATGAAGAACATGTGCTGGATCATCATCTGAGATTGCTATAATATGAAATATATGTCAGAATGTGGGTAAAACAGAGCAGGAGACATACAAGTCTCTCCTAAGGAATTCAGTCACAAATTTAATTAATGCATTATTTTTTTAATGAGCATCATCAGTATGAAAGCATGTCCTCTGGAACAATGGCTGAAGTATGATGAAGCATATGAATCTTTAGTGCATCTGGCATGTAAATATCTTGCGATGCTGGCTATAACAGTGCCATGCGATCACCTGTTCTCACTTTCAGGTGACATTGTAATTAAGAAGTGGAAGCATTATCTTCTGCAAATGTAGCGATTGGCTTAACAAGAAGTAGGACTGAGTGGACTTGTAGGCTCTAAAGTTTTACATTGTTTTGTTTTTGAGTGCAGTTATGTAACAAAAAAAACCTACATTTGTAAGTTGCTCTTTCATGATAAAGAGATTGCACTACAGTACTTGTATGAGGTTAAGTGAAAAATACTATTTCTTTTGTTTATAATTTTTACAGTGCAAATATTTGTAATAAAAAATAATATAAAGTGAGCACTGTACACTTTGTATTCTATGCTGTAATTGAAATAGATATATTTGAAAATGTAGAAAAACACCCAAAAATATGTAATACATTTCAATTAGTATTCTATTGTTTAACAGTGCGATTAATCGTAATTAATTTTTTTAATCACGATTAATTTTTGGGCGGTTAATCGCATGAGTTAATTGCAATTAATCGACAGCCCTAATTAAAACAGTTAACACATGTTTAAATATGACCCATTTTCCTAGTATAGACATGGACTCAACGATAAAGATTTTGCATGTTAGTCATTGAGGTGTGTAAAATATTATAGAAAAATTGCTTTTTAATATCATGGTTTCACTAAGTGGGCACTTGTACAGTAAATATCTTGAAACTTACCAGGATAACTCTCTTCTATCCGTTTTACCCAACCCAAAGACAGAGAAAGAAAATAGCAGCTCAGCTTAACCATGGGAAAATATTTCGATTTTTCAGGCCTTCTTTAATGAACAATTTACATTTTAATTTCAATTTAACAAGGAGAGTTCTGTGTCTCCTACCAGCTTTAGTTTTGTCATGATATATTCAGGGGCCCAATTCTCCCCTTTTCTGACCTGATTCTCTGCTACACCTGTTTTATGCCAGTGTAACTAACTCGAATCACATCAGGGTATCCACATTTAATTTTTGTATTTTTAATTAAGTATTGTTCTGTTTTGAGATTTAAGAGTTGTTCTGTTTTGAGGATAGTTCAGGGAAATGTAGCTCCTTCCCCTTTCTGCTTTACAGAGTCCTTTTTGTATGCCACGGAGTCTTGAACAATTGCCGAGCTCTGTGTGTGTATATTGGGGGTGGAGAGAAAGACTTTGTATGGCTTCTCTTCCTACCCAACCTGCACGCAGGACAGGATTTGGTCTTGGATGTAGATCTAAAAATAATTCCCAATGTCTGGAACTATGCCTAGAAAGCATGCTAGATGGATTCACTATAATAACCAAAGAGTTTTTATTTTATTTAAAAGGACCATTTAGGGCAATCTACTTCATATGTCATCATTTGTATAAAAGATAATACTTAATCCTTCCCAACAGGGATAAAACTCTATCTCCTTGGTTTTTTGCTTTTACCATCAAGGTACTTAAATAAACAGCAGTAGTACCACCAGGAGCCTTCTTTGGGAAGTTAAATAGTGTTGCTC